>NC_082664.1:151965099-152282063 GCF_025265405.1 Mesoplodon densirostris
GTCTGCAGTGCTTGGAATATGGTTCTCTCGAAGATATAGAGCCAGCCACTGGCAGCAGCAAATGGCCCCTCCCCAGGGTACTGTGAAATGTGGTTACATATTTGTTGAGACAATATATTACCCATTGTCCTTAACTGCACCCAGAGACATGCAAACCTGTCCCCAACAGGCTTATTTTTCTGTTAAACAAGACAGCAGTGGAACATGGTATAAAGCAGAAGAGGATCTCCCTTCTTTGTCTAAATGGCTCCAGCAAGTGATTGTTGGGGAGCTTTTCCTGAACCCCCAAGGAAGAGATGGACTTGACCTTCAGAGGCCTTAGCATGAAGATCCATGTTGACACCTTGGTCTCATACATAATTCAAATTAAAACACCACAGAACCATAAAAGCTGTGAGAGAAAGTCCCCCAAAATTCTGATTTTTCCTGTTATGATAATTCAAAGTTCCTTTCTGGAAATATCCATATTCTTTAAAAAATTGTTTTCTCCATTTTTTTTATGTCTCTGCCTTGCCCATCTGCTTAGTAGACCTCGTAGGAAACCCAGTCCTGTGGGTGTGCTGACATAGTGCCTATAGCAGAGGGAGTGCTTAATTCTCCTCTCAGGAAGGACCTACCTCTGTGTCTGCTGGAACAGACAGTGAACCCATCCACTTCTGGAACTGTGTTTCTTCAGAATGGGTGCTGGGGACAGGGCCTGGCTCATGGTAGGGGTTGGGGGAGACTGTTGAACGAGTGTCTTTTTCTATATAGTCTTAACAGCTTAGGCAAGTGGATACCTCAGCCCCCAAGGCCAATGGAAAGGGAAGATGAGTTCGGATTCTGCAGGACTGGAGCCTGGGAGCATCGTCTGGGCTGTAAGCAGTCCTTGGAGAGAAATCAAGGTTTATTAGATAATGATTTGGGGTTGATTTTGACCTATCCCTGGCTGGCACGGCCATCTGTGTGTGTGTGTGTGTGTGTGTGTGTGTGTGTGTGTGTGTGTGGTAGCGGTGCTCCGGTGGGTGGGGTGTAAAGACAGAAAGGACAGAAGATGCTGTGTGATCATGGACATCTTGTTTCCGGGTGAATGGACCATTCAGGGCAGCACCCAGCAGCTGGAATTTCTGAGATCAGGGCTCAGCATCCTGGTCCCCACCCAGCCTAACAGTTATCAGCTGGGGATGCCAGGCAAGGGAATGGAGGTATCATTTGTGTTGGACTCAGAAGAGAAGGTGAGGGTCAGGGAAAGACTCTGACCTGATGGACATAGGATGTCCAGGGCTCTCCTCAGGTGCTGAATCTTTGGCCACAAGAGTAAGTCTATGTCCTCCTCTCAGGTGGAGCTGAGGTTCCTGATCCTAATGTGCCCTAGCCTCTAGGGGAAGCTCAAGACTCCACATGAGTAGCCCCTGGAGAGTAAAACTGATGGGTCAAAGGCAAGGTCATGTGATTGGAGCATACTCTTAAGGGCAGAGTGTTCACAGAGAAGATTTTTAAATTCTATTTCTTTTTAGATTGTTTCACTCTCATTTGCCAATGCCCAGTGTTCTTGCTCTCTCATTTGCGATCAGAGACAAAAAGGGGGCAAATGTCATATCCCATGCCCTAGTAGAGATGTCTGCAATAGGAGGTCAGGGTCTCCAACAGACCAGGGAAGACAGATGCTGATAAAAGCTACAACTCTGGTGACAGAGTCTTGCCCCATGTAGAAAGTCTGAAGCCCAAGGAATTTTAAAGGCAGCTATTTTCAATGGTGGCCTGTAAATGCACATCTTAAATAGCAGATCTTGCATATGACCCAACACTGAATCTATTAAAATGGCAACTGCAGGCTTATTGCTAAAACCTTTACTGATGCTGCTTTGGCTTTAAAAAAAGAGAGAGAGAGAAAAAAAAAGCCTTGTGTGGTAGCCACAGTGCAGAATTCCAGTCCCATATCAGTAACATCTGCTGATTCTGCCTTCTGAGTAAAGTAATCCATCCCCCCCCCTCCCCCGGAGGCTACAGTGGAGAAAAGGAAGCATGCAGGTTGGGAGGCTATGTGACCTCAAATGCCATAGAATGCACTTCACCCCTGCTGGCAAGCATGGAGAAAGCCTCCAAGGGGACCCCTTGCTCTGCCATTTTGTAGCCTTACTGCACTGCTCCTAATGACTGAATTTCCCAGGGAGTCTGTATGAGTCATAGCTCCCGAGGTGAGGGGCCCACCAACTCTGATGACACTCCTGGCTGTGGGAACAGCTGTCAGAGACACTGTCCAACCAGGTGTGTGGAAGACGATTTATAATATGTACTTGAGCAGCCTGGTGATATTTTATGAATCACAATGTCAGGTAATCTAACGGTAATGTATTTGTGATAGGGCTCACAACTTTCGATTTTTAAATAAACATTTCAGGGGTTGACTTTGGATTCCTTTTTAAAAAAAAAATAACATTATTCTCTAGGGAATTTCTTCTGTTTTATTTCTTTTTTAACCAAAATTGCAATTGTAATCTATGCACCTATAAGGAATTCCAAGCAGATCTCATTCCACAGAGACAGGGACTATTATTCTTGTTTTGGATCTGGGGGAAAACAATGAATATTTCAAATGGCATATCTGTAGGTAATCAATGAGTAAGATTTTTGATTGTTTGTTTTTCACATTTTTAAGATGTCTCCTGCATGCTTTGAATTGCAAAGTCTTTTCGCAAATGCTGTCACCTTTAACTTCATCGTCAAAACATTTCCGTGCAATAGATATTATCTTTATTTTATGGATGAGGAAATCAGCTAGGAAGTTTCAGAAAGAGGCAGCTTTCCTTTTTTCTCTTTCCTACCAGCATACTCTTTCATGTATTTCTTCATCCATTCCTTTGATCGGCCATCATCACTGAGTGTCTGTCTTCTATGCTCCCAGCCTTGAGTTAAACATCGGGAATGGAATCCAGAGGCAAAAACATAGTGTTTGCCTTTGAGGACTTCCTCACCAGATGGAGATGTCAGATGGCCAATCAAGAATGTCAGTTTAATATGCTAAGATAATTGAGAATAATTTTTTAATTTAAAACTGTTATTCAGTACACATTCGTTGAGCACTTATATAAGTGTAATTCCATAAGAGACGCTAGAGAGATAAAGGTGAATAAGACATGGACCCCTCTGTTAAGTATCCCAGTCTAGACCAGAGAGGCAATACATCTTCTACTGCAAACTCATGTGTGCAAGAAATATACCTCTGTGTCCATGAGTCAACTTGGTTCTGTTTTGGCTCATGTTGTGGGAGAGCCGAGGAAACTTAACTGCAGTCAAGGGTATTTAACAATGAGAGAGTCTTCTAGACAGTCAAGGGGCAGAGGAATGGCCCAAAAGAAGGAAGTGTGGAAAGTCTCAGAAGAGTGGGAGCCACGGGTCCAGAGAATTGCAGATGTTTCTGCAGCAGTATGCAGAGGCAGAGCTGGAGTAGAGGTGGGAGCAGATGGGGAGGAAACAGCTGACAGTGTCTGAAACACAGAGAATCCAAGAAGAGGGGGCCAGAAAATGTCTTCAGATTTGTTAGTAATGGACCACTGGTGGCTTTAGGTCTATAACAATGTCTGCCCAGCAACCTTCATCACAGCTTCTCCACAGCCCCCATTATACCTGTGAAGGTACATCGAAAATAGAGATTCACTCCCCCTACACATAGGGCTGACAGACATACCTGTGTCTGAATCTGGGTGGAACTCTACTAATCACCGAGTCGGTGGAGCTGGGTCAAGGGAGCCCCACCAGGATTCCCATGGAAGTCCTGGGCTATGCGGCATGATGCCAAGACCACCTGAAGGCTCATGGAAAGATGGTACCCAGCTGCCTCCTGTATCTTTCTCTTGATTCAGTGACCAGGGATTGTGCCACCTAGAAAACTGCCCATGGCCTACGTGATATACGAAGTGTTCCGGCTCTTGTTTCCTCATGGGCTGCCCGCTACTTCTGCTTTATTGACAGCAAACTCCCAGAAAAGAACCCTGTGGTAAGTAGGAAAGGAAGTGACACATCATTTTCCAAGAAGTGCAATTCCTGAAAGAGTGGGAAACCTCTGAAAGCAGTCAGTGTATGCTAGGAACAGGAATTTCAAAGTTCCCCCAGTCCACAATATTAGAGAAATGGCATCCAGGGTAGAAGTTTCACTAGAGTTCCAGTAGATAGACATTGTCTGGAATCTGGGAACTACACTGGAATCTGCACATGTCCACTTATCTTCGACTGTAATCTAAGGAAGGCATTTGGCTATTTCACAAGGAGACAGAAAGTCAGATCAAGGGCAGTCTTCCCACCTTGTTTGCTTACAACCATCTTCTTTGCTAACAATCATATCTTACCTGTCCCACTCCTTCAACAAATGGATACCTACTTCATCTCAGGGACTCTGTTCCTGGAATAGAGATAAGCAGGATACAGTTCTGCCATGGAGGAGCCCACAGCATAGTGACAGGGATGACAAAGGAAGAGATGAACACAATAGGGCATGAAAGTGCCACATGGGTGGAAGCCCTGGGCTCTGTGGAATCATGTGTCCCAGCTTGGATGCAGGCAGGGACGTGATAGTAGGAGATCAAGAACAGCTTCCTAGGGTAGTGAGTGAACTGAATCTTGGAAACATATGATTTGATCCAGAAAAGAAGTCAGAGAATCAGAGACATGGAAGTGAGAGGGACCCGGTATCTCATCACAGCTGAAATTTGAGAAGTATTCTGGAGACTGGTTGGAAATGAGGCTCTGCTTTGATTGAAGGGAATCTAGGATGCCTGGTTAAGGTCCCAGAAGTTCCCTGAATGCAGTTGGGTCCTTTACTTTCCTCTGAGATCCTGCTGAACTTGAACCATTGTCCACCCTCTCTAGCTTAGCCCAAATTCCCATCAATATAGCCCTGGGTCTAAGAAAACCTGTCTTAACTTGCACAGATTCTTAATTTTTTCTGCATTGTGGAGTCCTACAGCAGTCTCATGAGGCTATGGACTTTTTTTTTTTTTTTGGAAATGTGAGAGTATTTTCTAAACTTTTTATTTTGAAATAATTTTAGATTTACAGAAGGGTTGCAAAGGTAGTAAAAGAATTCATGTATGCCCTTCCCAGATTCCCCTACTGTTAACATCTTACATAGCCATGGTATAGATATCCAACTAAGAAATTAACAATGCTACATTACTATGAACTAAACTCCAGATTTTACTCAGATTGCATCAGTTTTCCACTAATCGTTTTTCTGTTCCTGGATCCAATCCAGGATACCACATGGCATTTAGTGGAATCAAGTTTTTTGTTTTTTGTTTGTTTTTGTTTTCACTTTAGCTTCCCAGGGCATAGTAGCATGGTTGGGGTTTTTTAAATTTTTTTTATTTAAAATTTTTTCTTATTGACATATAGTTGATTTACAATGTTGTGTTAGTTTCTGCTGTACAGCAAAGTGATTCAGTTATGCATATGCATACATTCTTTTATATATTCTTTTCCATTATTGGTTTATCACAGGATATTGACTATAGTTCCCTGTGCTATACAGGAGGACCTTGTTGTTTATCCATCCTATATATAATAGTTTACATCTACTAATCCCAAACTCCCAATCCATCCCTCCCCAACTCCCCTTCCCTCTCGGCAACCGCCAGCCTGCTCTATGTCTGTGAGTTTGTTTCTGTTTCATAGATAAGCTCATTTGTGTCATATTTTAGATAGTGGAATCAAGTTTTTAAATGCATAAAATAAAATACAAAGGACTACAAAGTTAATCAAATGTATTAATATATAATTATAGAAATACTAAAAATGATATGAAGAATATGAGATATAGTCATTTTGTGCTTCTTTATTAACCCATTAAATAACGAGGAAATGTGTTTAAAATTCAAGAAAGTTAAAGTTAAGTTTTATTTTTTAAAGACATAATGAACTGGTTGTGGCTTAGCTTGAATTGAACGTTTTACCCTGGGATAATCTTTGACTCACGTCTTTCTCATATTAATCAACCAGCAATTGCAGATAGAGGGAATGCTGGAAAGCCACATAGGTGACTAGGTCATCCCCTGGGAGTAACCAAATCGCACAACCTCATCATTTTGTGGCTGAACTTCTACCAGGTGCAGGCATGCTCAATCATTGGTCGGCTGTGGCCTTTGCAGGCAGGAAGATTGAGATCCAGGGGAGAGTTTAATATCCACCTTAATTTCAAAGTAGTGGGAGTGTAAATTATATTTCTAAATATCTATGACAACTGATTTGCCTTATAAAAGTATCTGTGATTTCTACTGGGGACAAAAGTTACAGGTATTGATAATGAGACTTGTAACCTACATTTAAAATGGAATTAAATGCTAAATTTAAGCTGGAGGTAAGTGAAAATAAAGATATAATTTTTTTTCCCAACCAAGTTCACAGATCCCTTGAATTCTTTCCACAGAGTTTCAGGCTATAGAAACTCCTGGAAGGTAAATTAGGTAGCCCCGAGGTTAGAGTGAACCCAAACTATGTTTTGTGAAGCTACAATAAAAAGTAATTTGAATCAACATTTTAAAACATGGAGAATTCATATACATACCCAAATATGAGCTTCTCTTGAAAAATTAGAGATCTTGCATCACTGGGCTTGCATCACAGCATGGCAGCAGCCAGCTGGGGCTGGTAGAGGCCAATCCTGGATTCAGATAGGATGTGGGAAGTCTAATCTGCCTCAGTCCCCACCACTGAGCCGAGGGTCAGTTGTCCTTAACCATCTTTCTTTCACTGTGAAGGTTTTCCAACGTTTGCCTCATTTATTTACTTTACTCATTTATTTTTTGTTTCATCCCTAGGGGTTCTTATCTTACAGTTTGGAAGATAAGAAGAAGCTCCCAAGCCCTGAAACATCTTATACATCAGGTCCAGCACTAGGTGCTTTACTTAGGGTATCTCACTGAGTTAAGAAACCTGGGTCCCACCCTTGACTACATCACTAATTGTCCTTTTGACCATAAGCAAGTCATTTATCACTTCTGGGCCTCATTTTTTCCCATTTGAAAAAGAGAGATTCTGATTTGATGGTTTCTAAGGTCCTTTCCACCCCTCACATTCTTCCAATCCAAATTCTCTACTCCCAAGGGCCACGTCTCACTCCAGGACATAGCTGATCATGGCACCAAGCATAACACCTAAAACTCAGTTGTTCAATAACTAAATGATAGATAAATAATCACATTACATTAGAAAAGATTAGAGGTTTTGGGAAGGTGTATTTTTTATTTTAATTAATTAATTAATTAATTAATTAATTAATTTAATTTTTTTTTGACTGCGTTGGGCCTTCGTTGCTGCGTGTGGGCTTTCTCTAGTTGCAGCGAGCTGGGGCTACTATTCGTTGTGGTGCGGTGTGTGGGCTTCTCACTGTGGTGGCCTCTCTTGTTGCGGAGCACAGGCTCTAGGCGTGCGGGCTTCAATAGTTGTGGCTCACTGGCTCTAGAGCACAGGCTCGGTAGTTGTGGTGCACAGGCTCAGTTGCTCCACGACATGTAGGCTCTTCCCAGACCAGGGCTCGAACCTGTGTCCCCTGCATTGGCAGGTGGATTCTTAACCACTGAGCCACCAGGGAACCCCAAGGTGTATTTTTTAAAGTAAAGTTCTAAGAAAGAAGGGAACTAAAATATATTTTTGAGTACCTGCTATATTCCAGGTCCTGTGCTAAGTAATTTAAGTCCATTATCTTGTCTCAGTATGAATGTGAAAGCTTCATCCCCAGTAGCTGTATCTGGTTCCCATAAGGCCTTGGAGGTTTGTTAATTTTTGTCTTCTTGTATCCCTTCCACTTTCATTGTGGAATGGTTGATTCTGTCAGTAATGATACCCCATCTCCTTCCCCACCCCCACCATCACCAAGGGATAGACATGTGACCCAAGTGATGCCATTTAGACTCTCTTGCCTGGGAATATGAAGACTGACACAAGGAAAGAAAACTTCCTAGTATTCTTGCAAAAAAATTCCTTTTAAATTAGAATCAATTCTGTTGCTTAAAGTCAAGGGATCCTGACAGGTAAGTATGGATAAGTACACAAAACTGTGATAAAGGTTTTTATCAAGCTCTGTTCCCTAAAGGAGTAAATGGATTTTTCCATATTCTTTTACCTTAGTGCACTTGGAGGTAACACAAAAAGAGGCAACTTAGAGTATGGCTATGTCCCAGAACCAGAGGGGAGAAAGCAGCTGGTACAGGATGTACAACTGATTTCTGCCCCTGCCAATGGGCCAGACTATCTATCCACCTCCTTACAGTCCTAAAGGAACAAGCAAAAGCATTCCTGAGAGTTCCACATGAATCAATTGCTTTTTGGAACTTATTCTCATACCACTCCCTCTTTCTTCAAGCTGTCATTTCTTTGGCCTTAGGCATAAGAAAAACCAAGTGTTAGAGTTATATGTATGAGGGCTTCTAAGTTTAAGGATGGAATTGCTCTCCGTGGTTCCTGCTGAGCTGCTCTGATCTTAAAATAAGGTCTTTTGGAGAGGGCAGGGCAGGCACAGGAGTGCCTTAATGGTTCTGTCAGTAAGAGCAGCTAAGAGTTAACAAATTCTGTCGAGATCTGAAAAGACATTCTTGCCCTGGAAGAAAGAATTTGAACAGTATTTTTCAATTTTGAGGGAAGATAGTAATAAGACTTTTTTTTCCCCCTTGGCTTGATAAATGCTGTTTCTCTCTCTGCTTCTTATACTGTATAATTCAAATGTTGCTGGAGGAACATCCAACACAAAAACCTTTGCATGGAGACATGGGTGTATACTTTCTTCCCACAACAAACACGCTCATTTGCTTATAAGATATAATTTTTCTGGGCTTCCCTGGTGGCACAGTGGTTAAGAATCTGCCTGCCAATACAGGGGACATGGGTTTGAGCCCTGGTCCAGGAAGATCCCACATGCCATGGAGCAACTAAGCCCGTGTGCCACAACTACTGAGCCTGCACTTTAGAGTCCACGAGCCACAATTACTGAGCCCACGTGCCACAACTACTGAAGCCCACACTCCTAGAGCCCATGCTCCACAATAACAGAAGCCACTGCAATGAGAAGCCCATGCACCGCAACGAAGAGTAGCCTCCACTCGCCGCAACTAGAGAAAGCCCATGCATAGCAACGAAGACCCAACACAGCCAAAAATAAATAAATAATAAATTTTTTTTTAAAGATATAATTTTTCTGAAATATGTAGCCAAGCTTGAAAAAAGGGAGAGAAGTCCCTAGGTTCTAAGAATGAAGAAGGAGGTCACTTGAGCAGATGCAGTGGAAACCCTAAGGGGTAGGGGGACCAGATACAGGTACCAAGGGTTCTAATATTTATACTGGGACAAAACCTGTCCCAGTATAAATATTAGGCATGTTTGAGGCAGTAAACTGTATAAAGAACCTGAACGTGCTAGGATTACTCTATAAAAAGAAGCAATAGAAATTCTATCCACTAGCCCAGAGAAACTGCAGGGGAGCTTGCTACACACCTGGGGCTCTGAGTAGAAACTGAAGTCCCAAGCCTATACCTTACATGGTATAGGTTATGGGTTTTTACTAGCCACCAGATGTGTAAACTGTAAGCATCAAGGATGGACAGAATTCCTGGGACTCCAACAAAATAAAATATCCTTCTGTAAGATACTTCCAAAACTATGGCATATGGGACATCTCAGGGAAAAAAACAATATCTAGTAAATATGAGCTCACAATAATAAACTACCAACTGCATAAGGAATTGGATCACTGTGAGATAAAGCAGATACAACAAAAAATAGGATTTTCGCCCAAACAATTAGAAATATTAAAACCATTTGAGACCACAAAATAAATTTGTTTAAAGTGATTAAAATAATGGAAGAACTAAACAATACATTAAAAAGTATATAGGAAAAAATAGAACCTACATAGATAAAATATATATATATAGTCATTAAATTTACAGTCATTAAACTGAAAAACACAATGGATCAGTTAAATAGCAGTTTAAACAGAGCTAAAGAAAGAATTAGTAAGCTGGAAGATAGATCTGAGAAACCCACCTAGAGCATAGCACAGAGTTTAGAGATAGAAAATATGAGACATAAAAGAAAGAAAGAGAAGATTCATGTGTATTTAATAGGAGTTCCAGAAAGGGTGGGCAGAGAACATATTTGCAAAAATAGTAGATGAGAAGTTTCCAAGTTAAAGATACAATTCTGTTCATTGAAAAAGTGCATTGATACAGAGCAAGATAAACTCCATAACTAGTCGTAGCATAATGAGATGACAGACCAGTAACAACAAAATGTCTTAAAAGCAAAAAAGTCATTAAACTAAAAACAAAGCAAAAAACTTCTCATAATTAGAATGACAGAAGACTTCTTTTCAACATCATTAGGGACTATAAAAATGTTATTCTTCAAAATACTGAGGAAAAATAACTGACAATTTATAATCCCAAACCTGGGTAAGTTATTATTCAAGAGAGAGAATATAAGAGAAAAATTTCAAAGTCTGAGTAAGAGGTTATACCCATGTCTCCATAGATCATTACTGAAACAACTACTAAAGAATATAATACAATATGAAAAACACTGGGTGCAAAAGAACATTTGGGATATAAGAAGCTATCTAAATAAGCATTTATTGTCAAACTAATAATATCAATAAGAACTAATTTTTGGAAGGCTAATAGGAAAGTAGAACTAAAGTAATATAAAATCGTGGTATCCAATGTGGCAGCCACTAGCTACATATGATTATTGAGCATTTGAAATGTGACTAGTACAACTGAGGAGCTGAATTATTTATTTTTAAAATTACTTTAAACTTCAACTTAAAAATTAAAGTAGTATAGAATATTTTTTCATCAAACACATCTTCATTGTTTTGCTAGGACTGCATTTCCTATTAACCATGGTATCATGTAAGATATTATTATTGTGTTGTCATGTGCATGTTGGACACATGCCTTGTTTCAGATATAAACACAAAACACACAAACTGACCCGGTTAATATCAAGTATATAAACACCCTATTTATCTAAGTATCAGTGGATAGATTCACTTTGAATAATTTTTTTAATGCATGTATGAAGCCTTGTAATGTGTGAGATTATTTTGTGCAGACAGCATGAACTATAGGATTTGAATCACCTTTCACTGGGAAGTTTCATTCTGTAACAGGGTCTCCTCTGGGCCTGAAGACATCTAATGGCCTGGGAGACCCTTTTGTAAGACTAGTCCTTGTCCCTCTGGCCAAAATTATCCAGGAGCACAACACACAGGCCAAAGGAAACTGACCCCAAGTTCCAGCAACACCTTTTCCTAGCTATGTGGCTTTGGGCAAAGTTTTACCAGCTCTGAGCCTCAGTTTCCTCATCCATGAAGTAGAATGTCCTGATCAAAGTTCTGTGGTAGGAATTAAATGAGATGGTATATATAAAGTACAATGCCCAGTGGCTGGCACACTGTAAGTGCTTAATAAGTGCTGAATCTTTTTCTGTTCCCTTTCACTTCCTTGGAGAAAAGCAATCTCATCAGCTAAAGGAAGGGACTGGAATAGACCTGATTCCCCTGTGTTCTTGGTCTGGTTATAGACCCTGGAACAGGCTCCCCCTGATGTGGAACAATGACCAAGCCTGACCCTGTGTCCCTACCCCAGCCCCAGGCTGCCCAGGGCCTTTGTTATGGCCTTGGTATACTTTAATTTCCCTCGGATCCCAAAATGGCCATTCCAGACAGGCCTTCTCTCAGCCAGCCACCCCCAGCGCTGGCCATGTGGAAGCCTGCATTTGTCAAATGACAGATTTAATGAAAAACGAGGCACAGATTCACATGCATTAAAGAAGTAACTGAGCTTTTGGGGCTACATCACACAACAAAACCAGTTCTGTGCAGCCAAGCTCAGTGAGATTGATTTCTTTAAGTCCTTCTTCTCACTCTGATATATCATCTCAGGAAGTCAATATTGTGACGTTGCCTTCTGAACAGTACCCTCTTCTGACCTTATATGAATTGTTGGTTGGGAGTCTGGGAAATTTCTCCCATCGAGTCATTTCCTTGTTAATCAGAAGCCAGCTTCTTTGTTGCTTTAATGCAAGAAAGACTCAGCTTGTTGAGCCAGCCAGCCTGGATACTTCTGTCAACGTGACATACATAGATCTGCATATGAGATCAACTTTAGGCCCCAAGAGCTGTCTAGGGAGGGAAACTGAAATAATGGGAAAGTCAAGTTTTGGTGCATCGCCTGTCTATTTGCAGTGAAGGTGGTTTGAGAACCGTAGGGGGAGAGACAGAGAAAGTGTTTAGGCGTAGCCTAGGGGATGGTAGAACATAGCAAGGCAGGACATCACGTAAGAGGACCGTGCAGCCTGGTTTTAAACCCTGGCCACCCCACGTTTGGCATGTGGGATGCTTGGAAAGTTATTTAAATGTTCTGAGCCTCCACAACTTCATCTATAAAATGGAAATAAATCCTAACTTATAGGGCTATTGGGGGAATTCAATGAGGTGAGGTGAAAGAGCAGAGCGACCAACAGCTTGTAATTATGGAACATTTGGATTGTTTCTAATTGCCATTATGACTATTCTAGAAACAGTTAACTTGTGAAGGAGGCAGTTGAGCTCATTCAGAATCTCTTCCTGAAGGCTCTATTCTTTGACTCATTAAGGTTTTACTTTAAAACAGGGAAAGGGAAGAAAATTCACATAAGTTTGCATGGGGCTGTGATTATAAATACTGTAAGGGATGATAAACCTTAGACTGGAAAAGTGAACATGTAGCCTCAAATCCTGTTTCCTGCTCAGGGGAGAAAATTATCCCAGTCTCCTGCCTGTCACTCCCCACCCAAGGACCAGATCAGGTGTCATGCCTCCATCCTTACCTCTTTCCCTCTTTCTCCTACTTCGCTGCTTCCTAACTCCCTCCTTTCCTCTTTACCCCCTCCCTCTAGGGATCCATGCTGGAGAATCTAAGCCAATCACTGGCCCGTCCTGCACTTTGGGTTGAGAAACTGTGGGATTTGGGAGCTGTTTCTCTGTGAGACTGACCAATTGTTGACATTTAATTTGACTGCGCTCTGTAATACACCTTTATTACCGTTTTTTTGTTTGTTTCGCCGTGCTGCATAGCATGTGGGATCTTAGTTTCCCAACCAGGGATCGAACCCATGCCCCCTGCATTGGAAGCACAGAGTCTTAACCACTGGACAGCCAGGGAAGTCCCTGACCATTCTTCTTTTGATAATTGTTTGGTCTTGTCTTTTGCCCAGTTGACTTCCTATTTAGAGTGTTTGTTTTTGTTTGTAATCGTTTTTTGGTAGTTGTTTTAGTGGGAATAGTTTCTGACATATTTTTCAGAAATTCTCCCTGTTTGCTTTTAAGTGGGCAATATACACATATATACCAAATTTAAAACATCCAAAAGGGATCATAGGGAAAAGAAAGGATCTCTCCCCCTTCCTCGGCCCCCCATCACCTACTGCCCTTCTCCAAAGGCAACTACTGATACTGGAATCTTATATATCCTTCCTGAGATATTGCATGCATATCCAGATTATAGGTACATATATGAATATGTATGTGTATATATATTAATTGTATGTATATATGTGTGTATATATATGTATATATATATTACACACATGGTATATTGGTTTATACATAGCTTTTTCACTTAATTAATATCTTGCTGGTCATTCCATATCCGTTTTTAAGTAAATTTTTTAAAATGGAGATGTAATTGACATATAACATTATATTAGTTTCAGGTGTACAACATAATGGTTCGATATATGTGTGTTTTGCAAAATGAACACCACAATAATCTAGTTAATACCCATCACCACACCTTGGCATCCTTGTCAAATATTAGTTGATTATATATGTGTAAGTTTATTTCTGGGCTCTCCATTCTGTTCCATTGATCTATGTGTCTGTCTTTATGCCAGTACCATACTTCTTTGATTATAGTATGAAAGTGAGTATGAATAATATGCAGTATGAATATGAGTATGAATAAGGTGTGGTCTTTTTTTTTTTTTTTTTTTTTTTGCAGTACGCGGGCCTCTCACTGTTGTGGCCTCTTCTGTTGCGGAGCACAGGCTCCGGACGTGCATGGCTCAGTGGCCATGGCTCACGGGCCCAGCCGCTCTGCGGCACGTGGGATCCTCCCGGACCGGAGCACAAACCCACGTCCCCTGCATCGGCAGGCGGACTCTCAACCACTGCGCCACCAGGGAAGCCCTATGTATCTGTTTTTATGCCAGTATCATATGCTTTGATTATACTATGAATGTGAATATGAATAATATGCATATGAATATGATTATGAATAAGGTTACAAATTTTCTTTTCTTGTGATGAGAAATTTTAAGATCTACTCCCTAGCAAGTTTCAAACAAGCAATAAGGTACTATTAACTACAGTCACCGGACTTCACTCTGTGAAGAAGCTTTTTAGTTTGATGTAGTACCACTTGTTTATTTTGCTTTTATTGCCGGTGCTTTTTGGTGTTATATCCAAAAACTCCTCACCAAGGCTGATGTCAAGGAGTATTTTCCCCTATGTTTTCTTCTCGAAGTTTTATGTTTTCAGGTTTTATATTGAAGTCTTTAATCCATTTTCAGTTAATTTTTGTGAGTGGTGTAAGATAGCGGTCCAGTTTCATTCTTCTGCATGTGGGTACCCAATTTCCCAACACCATTATTAAAGAGACAGTCCTTCTCCCAGTGTGGATTCCTGGTATCCTTGTCAAAGATTAGTTGATTATATGTGTGTAGGTTTATTTCTGGGCTCTCCATTCTGTTCCATTGATCTATGTGTCTGTCTTTATGCCAGTACCATACTTCTTTGATTATAGTATGAAAGTGAGTATGAATAATATGCAGTATGAATATGAGTATGAATAAGGTGTGGTCCTTACCCCCACTTGGCTCATGGTCTAGTGGGGAAAGCAGATTTTTTGGCTACTTATCTCTTCAATATGTATTATAGTGCTTACTGTTTCTATTTCTTTTGGAGTTAGTTTTGGTAACTGATATTTTTTTTTTTTTGGGGGGGAGATTTTTTAAAACATCTTTATTGGAGTATAATTGCTTTACAATGGTATGTTTCTTTCTGCTTCATAACAAAGTGAATCAGCTATACATATACATATATAACCATATTACCTCTCACTTGCATCTCCCTCCCCCACTGACTCTCCCACCTCTCTAGGTAGTCAGAGAGCAACGAGCTAATCTGCCTGTGCTATGCAGGTGTTTCCCACTAGCTATCTATTTTACATTTGGTAGTATAGATAAGTCCATGCCACTCTCTCACTTCATCCCAGCTTACACTCCTCCATATCCTCAAGTCCATTCTCTACGTCTGGGTCTTTATTCATGTCCTACCTCTAGGATCAGCAGAACAGTTTTTTGTTCCTTTAGATTCCATATATATGTGTTAGCATATGGTATTTGTTTTTCTCTTTCTGACTTACTTCACTCTGTATGACAGACTCTAGGTCAATCCACCTCACTACAAATAACTCAATTTCGTTTCTTTTTAGGATTGAGTAATATTAAATTGTATATATCTGCCCCATCTTCTTTATCCATTCATTGGTCGATGGACACTTGGGTTGCTTCCATGTCCTGGCTATTATAAATAGAGCTGCAATGAACATTGTGGTACATGATTCTTTTTGAATTATGGTTTTCTCAGGGTATATGCCCAGTAGTGGAATTGCTCAGTCATATGGTAGTTCTATTTTTAGTTTTTTAAGGAACCTCCATATTCTTCTCCATAATGGCTGTATCAATTTACATTCTCACCAACAGTGCAAGAGGGTAACTGATATTTTTATTGACCAATGGCTTCACAGTTATGGCCCTAGGATTCTATGGACAGGCCATAGCGAGTACTGTGGGGCAGAGAGTATCTACAGGGATGCAGAACAGGGACTTGGGTGTCTCTGGGGGTACAATTTTTTTTTTTTTTTTTTTTTTTTTTGCGGTATGCGGGCCTCTCACTGTTGTGGCCTCCCCTGTTGCGGAGCACAGGCTCCGGACGCGCAGGCTCCGGACGCGCAGGCTCAGCGGCCATGGCTCACGGGCCCAGCCGCTCCGCGGCATATGGGATCCTCCCAGACCGGGGCACGAACCCGTATCCCCTGCATCGGCAGGCGGACTCTCAACCACTTGCGCCACCAGGGAGTCTGGGGGTACAATTTTAAAGTATTTTTAATCCAGATTTTCAAACCTATTAAGATAGAGTTTAAAGTGTTACTCTTTAATTTCCTTCTTATCTATAACTAGATATCCTCCTTAGTTCTAATCTTGAATAATCACTCATTTTTCCTGATTAGA
This sequence comes from Mesoplodon densirostris, assembly GCF_025265405.1. NCBI lineage: Eukaryota > Metazoa > Chordata > Mammalia > Artiodactyla > Ziphiidae > Mesoplodon > Mesoplodon densirostris. Next base: position 151,981,402 of record NC_082664.1, read on the forward strand.
CTAGTTTTGCCTAGATTATGGGTTTAATGAAAAAAGTAGCCTCTGGATAAATGTATTAACTTTACTTTTTAAAAACTAAGTTTTAATTTTTGTTCATGTTATTCTTTCCTCCTCTTTTCATTATTTTCCCCCTGTCTTTAATATATGGAGTTAAATACTTGATTTATCTTCATTCATTCTTCTTTTTCAGTAAATAAATTTAATGCAATAACTTTGTTTTTATTATTGCTGAGATATTGATGCGTAGCATTCTCAGTTCATTTTTCTTAACACTTTACTCTTCATTGTTTCGATGTTTTTCTTTTACCCTAGAGTTACTTAGGATACTGCTTTTAAAATTTTTCAAGTGATTGGATTTTAAAAATAAATATTTTATTAGGCTTGAAAACTGAGTCCATACAGTTTCTACTTTGACAAGTTTCTTATTAAAATTTTCTTTGTAGTCCAATACATACCATGTCATGTCTAGGGGCACCAGTCTGGTTTATAGGGCCCAGACTGTAATGTAAATTTGTTAAATCTACCCTACTAATTTTATTATTTAGGTCCTTTGCATTCTTGTTTGTTGTATGCCTTCCTCATCTGTGAAGCACTGAGAAAGGTATATTGATCTCTCTCACTGCTATTCTTTCATTTTCTCCTTTTTTTCTTAAATATATCTAGATGCAATGTTCTGTTAACAATGCAACTTGATAAAGGTCCACACCATTATGAATTGGGCCTCACAACAAAAAATGACTATTCCCTCTGTTTCTGTAATATTTTACCCATGAACTCTACTTTTTCTGATATTGATATTACAATCATTTTCCCTCACATTTTTCTGATATATCTTTGCCCAACCTTAACTTAGCATCTTAGCAGGTGTTTTAAAAATAACCATGATTCCTAGTTCCTGGGAGTTTTTGTTATCAGTTTTGTTGTCATTTTTAGTGTAACAAACCTGGGAATAATAATAATAGTATCTGCCTCATTGGGTTGTTGGAAGAATTAATAAGATCGTGCATGTCAAATGCTTAGCCCAGTCTTTTTTTTTTTTTTTTTTTTTTTGCGATACGTGGGCCTCTCACTGTTGTGGCCTCTCCCGTTGCGGAGCACAGGCTCCGGGCGTGCAGGCTCAGTGGCCATGGCTCACGGGCCCAGCTGCTCTGCGGCATGTGGGATCTTTCCGGACTGGGGCACGAACCCGTGTCCCCTGCATCGGCAGGCGGACTCTCAACCACTGCGCCACCAGGGAAGCCCTCCCATGCTGCTTTTAATATTTTTTCTTTGTATTTAATTTCTGATAGTTTGATTAATATGTGTCTCAGCGTGTTTCTCTTTGGGTTTATCCAGTATGGGACTCTGCGCTTCTTTGACTTGATTGACTATTTCCTTTCCCATGTTAGGGAAGTTTCTACTATAATCTCTTCAAATGTTTTCTCAGACCCTTTCTTTTTTTCTTCTTCTGGGACCCCTATAATTCGAATGTTGGTGCATTTAATGTTGTCCCGGAGGTCTCTGAGACTGTCCTCAATTCTTTTCATTCTTTTTTCTTTATTCTCGTCCCTGGCAGTTATTTCCCACATTTTATCTTCCAGCTCACTTATCCGTTCATTTGCCTCAGTTATTCTGTTGTTGATTCCTTCTAGAGTATTTTTAATGTCAGTTACTGTGTTGTTCATCACTGTTTGTTTGCTCTTCACTTCTTCTAGACCCTTGTTAGATATTTCTTGTATTTTCTCCATTCTGTTTCCGAGATTTTGGATCATCTTTTCTATCATTACTCTGAATTCTTTTTCAGGTAGGCTGCCTATTTCATCTTCATTTATTTGGTCTTGCAGGTTTTTACTGTGCTCCTTCATCTGTAACATTTTTTTGAAAATTTTTTTGATGGGTTGGGCTGTATTCCTGTCTTAATCGTTGTTTGGCCTGAGGTGTCCAACGCTGGAGTTTGCAGGCCGTTGGATAGAGCTGGGTCTTGGTGCTGAGATGAGGACCTCCAGGAGGCCTCACTCTGATTTATATTCCCTGGGGTCTGAGGTTCTCTGTTAGTCCAGTGGTTGGGACTTGGAACTCCCACCACAGGATCTTGGGCCCAACTTCTGGCCTGGGAACCAAGATCCTGCAAGCCATGTGGTGTGGCAGAAAGAAAGAAGAAAAGGTGCAGTACAATAACAAAGAGTAAAAAACAAAATAAAATTAGAAAGGTAAAAAATATATTAGGAAAAATAAAAATATAATGAAACAAATGCAACAAGGTAAAATAAAACCACAACAGAAAAAAGAAAAACAAAAGGTGAGGGTGGGGGAACAAGCCAAAAGGAGAGAACAATAACAAAGTATAAAGAATAAAATAAAATTAGAAAAATAAAATATTTATTAGAAGAAATAAAAATATAAATGAATCAACAACAATGAATCAACAAGGTAAAACAGACCCCCAATCTAAAAGAGGAAAAAAAAAAAAAGCCTTGTCTATGGTTGTGTAGTTTAGGTGGGGGTGGAACTTAGGCAGGGGCGGGGTTTAGGGTGGGGTGGACCTTGCAGGGTAGGGGGAGACGTTTAAGTGTGGGGCGGGGCCTAGGGTCAAGACACAGCAGCCGGAAAAGGCCTTGGGGCAGGACCTAGGTGGGGCGACGTTCTAGGGGCGGGGCCTCTGCTTAGGACCTGTGTGGAAGGGGAGAGGCAGCACCGGGAAAGGAGGGCCTCTGGAGTGTGGAGTTTCCAGGTAAGGCCCTGGGTGAGGGTGTGTGGGTGGGGTTTAGGCCCAGCAAGTTGGAGGGGGTCTCAGAGGGGGTCTCCGAGTGTAGACGTAGGGCCCTGGGTGGGAATGTGGGGCGGGGCTTGGGTTCTGTGTGGCAGGAGGGAGGCTCCGAGGGCAGAGGTTTAGGCCCGGGAGCCCAATAGGCTCCCTGGTGCCTAAGTGGACAGGGAACTCACTGGCCGTGTTCCCTTCCATTACTTCACAGCCCTCCCCACTGTCTCCCTCAGGGTCTCTCCCGTCCCCGCTGGACCCCTAACCATGGATGGGTCCCGCTGGGTGTAGGAACTCCTCCCCAAGTGGGCAGGGGAAACCTGGCCCCTGGGAAATTGTCCCCCAATTTCCCCCTTTGGGCGTGGGATCCCTTCGCCTCCCCCCGCCACCCCTCAGGGGCGCCAGTCTCATCCCGCCTCCACTTCTCCTCCCCCCTCACTCCTCCCCACGCCCCACATCCTACCTGGTCGCTGGGGGTTCTCCCTGTCCCCTTAGGTGTCTGTGGTCCCCTACCAGTGCCTGGTAGGTGCCCTAGTTGTGCGGAGACGTGAATTCCGTGTCCTCCGAGACCGCCATCTTTTTCCACCCCCTCATCTTTTAAAGTCAAACTCAAGTCCCACTTTCCCCAAGAAGCCTGTCCCCAGCTCTCTAACCCATTTGCTCTTTCCTTGTACTTTTATTTAGAACCACGTCCCTGAGCTCTTACCATGCCAACAGCCCTCAGTCCCCTTTAGAGAAGACACCTTAGAATCTTTCTATATTCCCTCTCCCCGCTCCCAGCTGCCCACACAGTGCTGGATACACAGTAGGCGCATTTGGCTGGATGAAATGATCACTTAGACAATTCAACAATTAATGCTTTGTCCCATCACCATGGCTGTGAGAGTCCATTTCCCACTGAAATCCCCACTAGCTTTTGAAGACGAGCAGAAATCAGAGTGATTTGCCTTTTCCAAGCTCACCATACATGTTCCTTTTCCATGATTTCTCTTCAGGAATCCAAAGGAGCAGGAGGGACCTGGCTGTTGATTACAAAATGGCTGGGAGACAAGAAGGAAAGGGGTGTAGAAAACTGGCAAACAACCCTCATTGCTGAAATGTCAAACCGACTGAAGTCAAGCCCATTAATCTTGTTTTATTGCAAGATTCAAAATCGCCATGCTATGGCAGCCACAAAATGGACGGATGGGTTTCCCTGCGTTCATCCAACACCTCGGCTGCCTGAGAAACCAGATCTCAGATGAACAGGGAGAGGAAATTAAAATGGCCTTTTGAGGTTTTTCGGTAACTACTAGTAGGGAAAGATGGGGCATTCAGGGTCTCTGGCAGCCAAGGTGCATACACTTGGTTTTCACTGCATTTTTTGGTAAGCAAATCAAAGAAACAGCAGTGCTGAAGCCACCATGGTGAATCTTCAGCAACTTCTGCTCCAGTGAGGGGGCGAGAGTGGTCACAACCTGGCTGCCCTGTTGCTTGAGGCCACCAGGCTGTGATCGTGTTTGACTTCTTGCTGATGAAGTAGGTGAAAGATGGTAATGCTTGGCTGTTTTAATTTGCAATTTTTTGATCACTGGGGAGCCTGTAAATATTTGGTACACTGTAGTTTACAAAGTAAGCTACTATTATTTTGAATATTGTTAATGTCATTCTGGCATTTTCAGAAACATATGAAAACTTATGTATAAATGATATAGTCAGTTTTTCATAAATTATTTCCAGAAAGTTATGGCAATTTTTTTTTTTTGGCTGTACTGCTTGCAGGATCTTAGTTCCTTGATCAGGGATCTCCAGCGCCCTTGGCAGTGAAAGTGTGGAGGCCTAACCACTGGATCACCAGGGAAGTCCCAAGTTATGGCAATTTTTGCTAAAAGACACGGGAAGCTCTGATACAGCTTCTCAATTGTAGCCAAGCAACAACTTTTGACAAACAAACTAAAAAGAGTGAAATTAGTTGATTTCTTGGTGCATTGAATTGATTGGTTCACCCTCCAAAGCTGGAATAGACAACTTTTTTTTTTCCATACAAATGTTTCTGTTTCAAAGGTGAGGGGTGGGAGTTAGTGTCAAAGTGGGCAGAGGTGTGCTTTTTTCACACCAGCCCATGAGCCAGACAGCACAGATGCAATGAGAATGCCGACAACAGGAGGATAAGGATGCTCTTATGCTCCTGCCCTCTCTGTCCCTCCAGCCCCAGAAAGTTCATGGGCACCTCACTTCTTCTCCAGCCGTCCCCCCCTTAGTCACCCCAACTACTACCGATCATTTCCAGAACTTTAAAGAAGTGACATCATGCCCTGCTGGCAGTGTATCCCCTGCTTAATGCCCTGATGGGCTCCACCTCCCTCCCTCCCTCCAGAAAACAAACTTATTTGCGTTCACCCATCACCATTTCTCAGCCTCAACATCTATTGATTTTGGGGGGAGCATGGAGAGGCCAAGGGTCTCTAACTAATGTGCTCCCCAGCCTGTCACGGCACAGCCATTCAGCCCCCATGGTTCAATCTCCCCACACGGTCTACACTCTAAAGCTGGTCACAAGTTGGGTTTGCAGAAGCAGACTCAGATACAGAGTTTGGGGTGCAGGCTGTTTATTCGGAATTAACAGGATCAGGTTGGGTAAGGCAGTTGGCTGCAGCGCAGGTCCAACAAAGCCCAGACCAAGCTGGTGGGGGCTGTGGCCTGAGGATATCCCTCAGAGTTGCTCCCTGTTGCCTGGTGGAAATGGCCAGGACCGCTTACCCTCCCTGTGCCCTGTCACCTGATGTGGGCTGCCCTGGACGTACAAGGAGCCTTTCCACCAGGGAGGAAAGCCCTGAAGGTGCTGATGGTGCGGGCTGCTTGCTGACCCCCCTCCACATGTTGGCAGCAGATCCTTCCTTGGTGGGGGTATGCATAGCACATCTTCTTTTTACCAGTTTACTCCTCGTTCTTCCACCATACCCATTCGGGGACAGCTCATCCAGGTTCTGGTGGCCTCTCTTCCTTAGAAACCTAGGAGAAGGGAATCTGTGGGATAAGATTTAGCCCTGCCACTGCTGTTGGTCTCTGGGATGCAGTGGATGGGCGTTGTCTCCCTTCTCTACTATCCGCTGGCCTTGGTGGCTTTCCTGGTGGTGGAACCAGACTCTCATCCCCAAAAGGTTTGAATGCCTCATCACCATGCCCTTCTCAGGCTGAGGTTGTGTACCTGTCCATTTATAATCACAGCTGGGTAGGAGAATCTCAAGAGGGACCCAAGCAGACCACTTAGGACCCAGACATTCCTCCATGCTCCACTGTGTGACACCAACTTGCTGCTGTCCTGGTGATCAAGGTCATCTAACCCTGCCCAGATGGTGACTTCTCTTCTTGCTCAACACAGGGTCCCTCAACACAAGAAATCCAAAGTGTCCAGGCAGCAGACATACCATAGAATTCAGTGGGACCCCTGCTGTGGCCCCTAGAGAAGATGTGTGTGCTCTCTGGGGAGCAGGACCCCTAAGCCTGCAGAGCCCATGGTAGTGGGGATGGGAAGTATGGAGCCTACCCAGGATCATTAGGAATTCATGGTAAGTGGGATCACTCACCACTTCCACCTTGTGGATCCTGGGTTCTCGTAGTCTTGCTCTTGGGGACACGGCTCCATTTAAAGATCATTGATTTGGGGCTTCCCTGGTAGTGCAGTGGTTGAGAGTCCGCCTGCCGATGCAGGGGACGCGGGTTCGTGCCCCGGTCTGGGAGGATCCCACATGCCGCGGAGCGAATGGGCCCGTGAGCCATGGCCGCTGAGCCTGTGCGTCTGGAGCCTGTGCTCCACAACGGGAGAGGCCACAACGGTGAGAGGCCCGTGTACGGCAAAAAAAAAAAATCATTGATTTGTGCAAATATGCCATCCTGAGGGATGGCATCCTGTCCTTGCAAAATATTGCCTCTGGGCTGACACTTCAGCTGTGATTTCACAGGCTGTTCCAGTGGTCTCTCAGGCTGGCAGTTTCAGGATGACAAGTCGTGTTCACAGGTCCACCTCCATGCGTCCTTTGCAGAATAGAACCTGAAGAAGCCCACCAGGTGTTGTGCTTCTATCTTTGTGATGGGAGGGACAAGCTACAATAATTTGTCTTTTACTTGGGAAGAAATGTTCCAGCATATCCCTGACCACAGGGGCTTAAATTTTTATGGAGGTGGCAGGCGCCGAGTCTTCATCTTGTTTACCTCCAACCCTCTGGAGTGCAAATGTGACTAGCCACCTCTTACTCATCTCTCCTGACTGACATCACGCCATCGATGTGATCCTATATAGGATGTCCAGATGGCCAAGATCTCCTCCCATTACATCATGACAGAGGGTAAGAGAGTTAATATATATCTGGGGCAAAATCGCAGATGTATATTGTTGTCCATTCCATGTGAATACAAACTATTTCCGTTCCTATTTTCTGAATGGGATAGGAAAGAACATATTTGCCAAATCAGTGACCACATACCATGTACCTAAAGCCATATTAATCTGTCCTAACAAAGAAACTACATCTGTGATCAGGGTTATCACTTGGTTGGGCTTGCAGTTGTCTCTAGCCATCCTCCAGGACACATGGGCTTTCTGCAGAGCGGCCATACTTAAGAATTACCTGGAGACGTGCAGGTGACAACACCTCTGCTCCTACCTGAGGGTAGTACTTATCTCTGCCTCCTTCCCAGGGATGCAAGATGATTTCTGACTTATTCTCTTGTCAGGATGGGGTAATTTAAGAGGTTTCCATTTGGCTTTTCCTCTAGACAGCTAGTACCCCACAAGCCAAGGACCCAATGAACTGCTGAGTGTTACAATCCCAATTATGCACTTGGGGACCAGGAAAATGATCACTGTATGAGTCTGTGGATGTAGCGGACCCTCCATACCCTGGACGTTGGGAAGGGATCTCTTTATTACCTGGCCCCCCTATTTCCCTATCAGCAGGGCCATGATGGAGTTTTTGGTCTCTAGGGGTCAATGTCAACTGTGACTAACAATCCTTGAAATATCTGGGCGTTCTCCTCTCCTTGGTATACAGCTACCTTAGTACATAGTTGTAGGTTCCTTTGTGAAAGGACAGGAAGATTATTTGATGTGCATACTTGCCAGAATGTTGCAGGATCCTCCTTCTTGGGGACCCAGCCACCTGTTCAGTCCATGAGTTCTCAGTCTAAAATTTGACTCAGGTACAGAAACCAGGCAAAAGTTGTAGCATTGTACATTGGGGCAACTTCTGTCAACCTACTGGTCATCTAGCCTTGAGTCCTTCTGCTGCTATAAGCTGGCCAGTACCTTTGTTTACTGCCCATACATTTGGCCTCTAGAGATTCCATGGTCTATTATGGGTCATGGTCCCATAGCTACCACTCTGTCCTCACTGGTCATTACAATAATTGCAACTTCTTGGCTTTTGGTGGTTAAGCCCCCATGTCCTGCAAAAGCCAAGTTCTGTAACAGCCTCTTTTGCTGTCAGCCCCGGCCTACAGAGGAGATCCCTGCTGGACGTAGTGCAGTGGGGCACATTCCTTCTGGACTTAGTGCAGTGGAGGCACATTCCTTCTGGGTTTGGTAAATAGTGTGTTTTCTCATCTTCCTATAGAACTGAATCCTCTGCTGGAGGCTCCAGTCACATTGGGCAAAAGGAGAGGTGAAAATGCAATGTAGGCTTAACAAAACTTTGCTGCCCTTAGAGGGCTCTCTGGAGCAAGCAGTGGTCATTAGAGTTGCATTCTTTTGGACGCAAATGACCAGGCCTTTATACTCCCACCTCAGTCACCAGGTGAGAGCTGCACAGGGAAGGGCATCTTGGCAAGGCAGGTCTCTGCAGCAGAGGTGGCCCTGGAGGAGCTGACAACCATAGCTGTTTGCTGACTCCTGACCTTGTGGTTGGGTAGGTCCTTCCTGGAAGGGAGAACTGGGCAGTGCATCTCTGTGTCTATTACAAACCTCTTTAGCTTTCGTCCCTGATGGTATTTCTGAAGCGCCTCCGGGATGTGGTGATGATGCTTCTGTTAGCCGTTCCCCTGGACTTGCACTGGAAATGTAGGAAAAGTTCAGGGCCCTGAAGACGTCAGGTCTGAGATGCACTATTGGAGAAGTTACAGATGTAACAGGGCTTGGAGTTCTGGGAGATAAACCTGGAAAGCTCCCCTGGTTGGTGGGTCCAGACATGAAAACAGGAACCTTGAAGTTGGAGCAGAAACCATCGAGTCAGTGGACAGTGACATGCTAAGCCATGTGGGCAGTACTCTGTGTGTGTGGGGGGGGGGAGCCGCAGAAAGGTTCTGAACTTGGGGTGGCGTGTCTGGAGATGTGTTACAGGAAGGGTTTTCCAGCAACCTATGTGGAGGATGCACTGGTGGAGACTGTTATCAGGGGACCAATTAGGGCAGTTGCCATGGTTCATGGGAGAAATAATGAGCACCTGAACTGAGACAGTGATGGAGGTGGGGGGGTGGAGCAAGGGGAATGATGGGAAGGACATTTGGGGGGTAAGGATGCCAACAGGGCAGGTAGACGTCGCACATCACACGTCTGGGAGCAGCGGGCCATTCATTCCACTCTCCAATTTCTACGTCTGGGCACATCATTTTAACCGGGTCATTTTCCAAAGCATAAAGTGAGGTGAAGTCAAATGAGGGAAAGGAGCTGAAACGTTTCTATCTCAGAGTCAGGGGAATCAAAGAGGACTGGCAGGTGGTTGGAATTTCATGGCTGTTTTCATGCTGCTGCTTCCCCTTCTGCTGTCCTCTCCCTGGGATCTCCTTCTTTCTTAGGCTCTCAGGCCTTTGCTCTCTGATGAGCCTTTCTTCTGAAACTTGGGTTTCCCCCACCTTCTGGGGTCCAGACAGCTGACAGAGGGGGCCGGGGCCAAATAGATAGCCAAGGTCTTCAGAGGGTCATGTTTAGTTCCTAACCATCCCTGAGCTCCCGGCTCTGGTGGTGTCCCACGCCCTGGACTCATGGTTCACACCTGCGTAGAGCCTGCAGCGGCATTGCCCATAGACTCTGGCCGAAGGGCCCCTGGCCCGGCGCCCAGGCTTTACAGGGCCTTGCCCTAGCTCTCCTCTGGCTGTACCTTGCTCTAAGGGGCAATGAAATTGTGACCGCCCCCCTCCACCACATCACTGTCCAAGTATTCAGGGCCTCAGAATTCCCTGCCCCAGTGGTCTCCAAGTCTGCAACCAGAGTCTGTATTGCTTTTCCCTGCAGCTGTCCCCATGATCCGTGCTCCTCTAGATTTATGGGGGTGTGGACAGTGTTCCATGTGCAGACAGGGTTGTCTGCATAAGTGTGTGCAAGGACTCTCCCAGTGCAGGAAGGAGCTGGGGCAGAGGGGAAGGGTGGGGCAGGCACAAGCCAAGGCCCTGTGTCTGCACACTTGTTCTGGACCCTGCGAATATTAGGGGCAGGGCTGCCCTAAAGAAGGGCTTCCCATCTTTAGTAATATGGACATTTTGAGCTGGATAATTTTTTGTTGTGGGAACTGTACTGAACACTGTAGGATTTTTAGCACCATCCCTGGGTCCACCAGATACCAATAACACAGCCCCGATCACAATAATTAAAAACGTCCCAGACATTTACAAATGACCCCTGGACCGTGGGGAAGGAGGCAGGCAAAATTACCACCAGTTGAGAACCACTGCCCCAGTATGATGAGTTGGGTGTAGTTAGTTTGGGGTCGTTCTAGTTCAATAAGACCTAAAATTTCTAATTCAAAGAGACCTTTGGGACTTTGTGTAAACAAGTGACTTAGCAAAAATAGAATCAAAATTTTAAATGTGTATCCAAGTTTAATATAAATAATTTCCCTTGGCATATGCAAAGAAGATATAGTAGTGCCTGCTGTATGTTTTCTGGTTAGGGGTTGCTGTCTGTGCTGTGAGCACCAGCAGCTGTGACCGAGGATTCCGTCCAAGGACATCAGCATCCTGTTTGGCCCCCCATGAACCACTGTGATGTCATGCCTGCTTGTGGCCTCTTGAGCTCCACTTTGGGCTTGTTGAACTGGCTGCAGTGTACAGAGGTCATCCAGCCTCCTGCTGCTTCTGGATCCTGACCTGTGATTCAGACCCCAAGGATTTTTCTCCTCAGCCACAGGTCAGCGTGGCATGGCCTCTCTTTCTCTGAGAATTGCACAAAACCCCATGGTGTAGAAATGCCTCCCAGCTAGAGTGCTGGGACTAGGATTGCCTGACTCTAGCTACTGATCAATCTCTGCTTTCTTAGGCAGTTTTAGGCTTCTGGTCAAATGGCTACTAGATAAACCCTTCCCCCGCACCATGTGACTTTTCATCTAAGCATCGTTTACTAAGGCATCGTAGATGTTAGGATTCTTAGAGCCTTGTTGTAGCAACGGCGGAGCCGGATCAAAGACGTTGACTTTCCCTGGACTGGGCTTGCCCCTTATTGCTTTTTTCTTCTTAGGAGATACTTCTTACTGGTCCTCCCAGGTAGCCCCCGGAGTTTACTGTAGCCCTGACTGGAAATACACACCTTTCCCTGTTGGAGGTTCTTCTTGCTCATGGCCCCTTCTGCCCGCCCTGCTGAGTTTTGGGAAAATGATAGCCACCTTCCTTGTGGGTAACAATCTCCATCTCTATTCCCTACCCCCCAGAAACCATCTATGCTACTTTGAAGGTGGACATTCACCCAGTATTTATAATCTCCAGAAGGTAGAGACTATGTATGTCCTGGTCACAGACACGACTTCACTGCCTGGCACACAGAAGGCTCATGGTAGACTCTGATGTGCAGGTTATCTATTGGAGTGAGTCCTTGGAGTCTTATTCTGGAATAATGACTATAGCAGTGGTACTGGCTAAAATCACTTTGGGTTTCATCTGCTTTCAGTTCTTTGTAATATACTTTGCGAGACTCAAAATAATGAATGCAGTGACTGGATTTTGAGGCAGTGATCACGTGGAAGGGGAAAACCTCATTGATTTAACATTTACCCTGTGTGGGCCCTGTTCTAGGTGCTTTACAGACTTGGCCACATTTAATCTTCATAGCAATTCTACAAGTAGCTTTCACCACCTGCATTTTAGAGACAAAGGAGTTTCCGTGGAAGTTGTAAACACGGTCCTTGTCACAGTATTGGTGGCGGAGTCAAGATGTGAGCTCAGGCCTGTCTAACGAGCCTGTGCTCTTTCTCATCTGTGTTGCTATTTCCTAGATGTAGTAGAGAGACTTGGAGCAGCTGGGGGCAGACATGGGGTCAATGTCCCCTCAGGGTCCTCACCCCTCAACGTTGGCAGAGAAGGGGCATCTCCAAGGAAATAGTAGCTGTTCCTTCTATGTAGATAAAGGGGAAGAAGAATGCTATTTTTTTAAAGGAACAAATAAGACTGAAGTTGAAGCCAGCAACAATAACCAAGGCCATCACCAGACAGTCAGGGGGGAAGATGAATCCTATGAGCGGCTTTGGGTTAGGGATAAGTGAGCTGCATGAATCCACTCTCCTCAGCTGCTTGTGATAAAAGCGTGGAGGTTGGACTGCATCGCCATTTGAAGTGGCTTATCAATGATAACATCTTCTGCTCCTTGGTTTCAATATATATATTAAGCACTACACAAAGTAAAGAATCCAAATACACAAGTTTACGGATTCAGTCTAGATCCACGTGTCATCACCATGGTTGTCTTGTGCACTTAAGAATCTCACTTCCAGCTCTTTTTAATCTCACATTATTAAAGGAGATATCAGGTGTAATTAGCAGCGCCTCAAAAGCACATCGGCATTCTCATCCTTGAAGAAAAGTTGTTTAACTAATTTGAGCACACTGAGAATCGAGTTAATGAAGTACAAGCAAGCAAACCCACAAAAGAAAGATCTAAACGGTGGAAACTTCTTCAGTTTAACAGCAAACTTATCCTTTGGTATTCATAATTAAAAGCCCAAACTCTTGTAGAGAACATTTCTTTCTTTCTTTTTTTTTTTTTTTTTGGTTTCTCTGGGGTTTTTTTGTTATTATAGTTGCTTTACAACGTTGTGTTAGTTTCTGCTGTACAGCAAAGTGAATCAACTCTCCATATGCATATATCCATTCTTTTTTGGATTTCCTTCCCATTTAGGTCACCACAGAGCACTGAGTAGAGTTCCCTGTGCTATACAGTAGGTTCTCATTAGTTATGTATTTTCTACATAGTAGTGTATATATGTCAATCCCAATCTCCCAATTCATCTCCCCCCACATCCCCCCCTTGGTATCCATACATTTGTTCTCTATGTCTGTTAGAAACCATTTCTTTCTTTCTTTTTTTTTTTTTTTTTTGCGGTATGTGGGCCTCTCACTGTTGTGGCTTCTCCCATTGCAGAGCACAGGCTCCAGACGCGCAGGCTCAACAGCCATGGCTCACGGGCCTAGCCGCTCCGTGGCATGTGGGATCTTCCCGGACCGGGGCACGAACCCGGGGAACTCTCAACCACTGCACCACCAGGGAAGCCCTAGAAACCATTTCTTAATGCCCTACTTGGTCCAAGCTCTTAGTAGGCCCTTGAAATCGGTTTCCTCATCTCATCCTCACGACAGCCCTTGCATAGGAGATGTTATTTTCCCTATTTCCTACAAGAGAGAACTGTGGCTCGGTAATGTGCTTAAGGCCATGGAGTTAGTAGGTAAAGAATCTGGGATCTTGCAAAGTCTGTCTAGTTCCAAAGCCCAGGTGGTCCACACTGTACTCAGCAGCCTCCCTCAAGGTCAAAACTTGGAGACCTTAACTAGACATGTGAGCTGCACAAACTGCTTATCTCTGTGGGACCAGCTTCCCCCAGTGTAAATTGGAATAACAGTCTCTGTCTCTACCCTCAAGAGGGGGTTATGAAAATGAAAAACGGGGCAATAGGTGGAGATACGTCTTCAAAAATGGTAAGCCTACCTCATAAGTATACAGATATACTTTCATTCCATGATCAAAGAGAATTGCATTTCTCTCCACTCCATCTAAGTCTATAAGCATTGCCAAGGCTTCTCAATGTATTTATTTTCTTGTTATTTCATTCAACTGGAAAATATTTCCTTAATCCTCCCTTGCTGCCTGGCAAAGCTTCTCTGTCCTTTCCGCCTGCACTCTGTGGCGCTGACACCTTCAGGAAGCCTTCCCTGACTGCCTTCTCCATTTCCTTCCCATCCCTGGCCTCTGTCATAGCTCTTGCCACTCTGCAGTTTCTCTGTCTTTCCACACATCACTAGACCCAGAGGTCCTCCAGTGCAGGAGCCGTGGTCTCGTGTCTTCTGTCCCCGTGGCAAGGAGTAGGAAGTATATTGCAATGCTCCGAGGAGGTCTGTTGAACCTAACTACATGGCATGAAACTATCAAGTCTGAGTTTCTGAGACAGACTTCCAGACCTAAACCCAAGAAGCATCAGGGAGAACCCCCCTGTCCCAAATGAGCCCGAGTGGAGAGTGAGACCACAGCTCTGCTCTGCCTTCCTGCCACTCCCACTGAGCTCACCCAGGTACGGGGGGGAAACTATCCTGAGGGCATTCCTGGGTTGCAGGACTTTCTTTTTTTTTTTTTTTTTTTTTTGCAGTACGTGGGCCTCTCACTGTTGTGGCCTCTCCCTTTGCGGAGCACAGGCTCTGGACGTGCAGGCTCAGCGGCCATGGCTCATGGGCCCAGCCGCTCCGCGGCATGTGGGATCCTCCCAGACTGGGGAACGAACCCGCGTTCCCTGCATCGGCAGGCAGACTCTCAACCACTGTGACACCAGGGAAGCCCAGGAGGACTTTCATTTTTAAAACCAGGATAGTCCTAAGCCAACCATCCCCAGACCTTCAGTGCCCAAGCTTTCAGGTTGTTCATCCTAACCCCAGGCCCAAAGATGACTCTGCTTGAGGGACGGCTGGCTACTACAACAGGGAGCCTGTCTGCTATAGCAGCCAGCACACAGAGAGGCCTCCGTCTCACCATTACCGGGTAGCATGGGCAACAGAAACAAGAGCTCCAGCTGTCAGAGGCAGGGACCAGAGAACCCGAATCCTAGAATCTTCTTAGCCAGACACTCAGATGTCTGCTCCCTGGGAAAGGTCAGCTCCAGAGCTGCTGTTTGAGAGCTGGGAGGGCATCAAAGAAGTTCCTCTCCATCGGGATCCAAGAACCAACAAAGGCTTGTTTGGGGGATGATGGGCTCACAGAAGAGATGGGGACATTCTGGGCTTAGAATGAAGAAAAGTAGATGGATGCTGGAAGAGGAACTTTGACATGTAAGAGATTTGGGAAGGGGACATTGAGAGAAATTGTGAGACTAGAATGATGAAAGGGACTAGCTGATGAGTTGAGGAGAGAATTCTGAGACCATAACAGGGTTGGAGAGTGGAAGGAGGTCTTGTTTAGAGCTTAATTAGCAAAACAGGAAGTCTGCGAGGGGCAGAGTCAGGGTTGAAGGGATGAAATACGATTGCAAAGGGGTGTCTAAGGGTCCAGCAGAATTATCTCCTTAGAACAGGGTCTCTCAACCTCAATACCACTGGTATTTTAGGCAAGATAATTCTTTATTGTGGGAGGGTGTCCTGTCCTTGTAGAATACTCAGCAGCTTTCATGGCTTCTACCCACTAGATGCCAGCTAGCACCTGCACACTCTCATACATTTCTCCAGGCGTTGCAAGTGTCTCCTGGTGGAAGGGGAGAGCAAAAACACCCCTGGTTGAGGACTTCCCTGGTGGTCCAGTGGTTAAGACTCTGTGCTTCCACTGCAGAGGGCACGGGTTCAGTCCCTGGTTGGGGAATCAAGATCCCACATGCAGCACGGAGCAGCCCCAAAGAAAAACCAACAACAACAAAAAAACACCATTGGTTGAGAAAAACTGTTTTAGATGGATAGTGGCCACCTTCAACTTTTCAAACTCTTTGCAAGCTCTGGGTATATCACTTGCCAGTTCTGAAGAGTGGGATGGGACATGGGCAGCCTCTTGGAAAACATCCTCCATAAAAGTTAATGATGGGGGCTTTCTAGCTTCTGTGCTATGCTGAGATAATTAAGGAAGGGTGCGAGGGGCACCGTGGCAGCGTTTCCCTGCTGGGAAGACAGTGCCATGCAGTTCTACTTAGATACTTGCTATTCTGAGCGGGGCTTGGTTCAGCCAAGGCTTTATTTACAGCGGAAGGTCCCTGGTGAGGCTTTTCGAGAGAGCATATGGGGGCTCTTCTCTGGGAGGGAGCGAGTGTCTCAGAATAAGGGTGGAGCCTACGCTGGCAGAATGAAGCAGCCGGCTGGCTGACACTTGTTCTACCATGGGGCTAATTTCGGAGGCTTCTTCTTCATTGTGGATCAGGATGGAAAACACTTTGATCACTTTAAGCCTTTGTCCTGGTCATTCTGTTGCATCCGCTTCAGACCCTACTGGTGGGTAAACATTTGATGTCAGTTCTTAAAACAGGATAGTGCAGAGCAGAGGACAGGAGACCCCCTATCCCTCATCAAAATCTGCGTAAAAGTCAGCAAGAAATGCTAGAACATAAAGGAACAGACAAACAGGGATGGTTTGGAAGACAGGAGATGTAATGGAAGCAGAGGTGGCTGTCAGAGCCCCACCTGTGTCTCTTCAGCTCTGGGCATTATGGTCTAGAAGGGCTGATTTCCATCTGCCAGTCTCTGCATCCCTCTGCCTGAGGGCTTTTGTAGATGGCAGAGCCTGGGACAAGCTGGAAGTACTGGAGAATTAGTACCTTGACTCAAGGAGCCCTTAATGAATGACTGAAGACAACTGGGGTATACCCCAGCTCTCTTGCCCCTTCTGGCAATACTCTGACACAAGTATTTTACATTGGCTCTATGGTTCTGGGTTAGGATTAATACCCAGTTTTCTCCTTATCCCAGTAGGGTTTTTGCACGCTAACACACTGTTTACTGGCTACTTTTTCTCCCCTATCTCACTTCCTCCCTCCTATTACTGCATCCTGGAATCACCTCCTAAATAAACTATCTGCACTCACACCCTCAATGTAAAGTCTGTCTTTGAGGAAACCCAAACCAGCACATGGACTGAATGCTGATAGATGAAGACCTGGTGTTTACTTGCTCCAAGGCTCTGTCTATACGTAGACAGAAGGGTGCACACAGATACGCATCGTCAAATGTGCTGGCACACAGCACATGTTTGGCCACGTGCAAAATTTAATTTCCTTAAGTTTTTTTTTAAAGTTTTTGTTTTATGTTTTTTAAATTATTTATTTTTTAAATTTAATTTTATTTTTGGCTGTGTTGGGTCTTCGTTGCTGCACGCGGTCTGTCTCTAGTTGCGGCGAGCAGGGGCTGCTCTTCATTTCAGTGCACGGGCTTCTCATTGTGGTGGCTTCTCTTGTTGTGAGGCATGGGCTCTAGGCACGCAGGCTTCAGTAGTTGTGGTACACGGGCTCAGTATTTGTGGTTCGCGGGCTCTAGAGTGCAGGCTCAGTAGTTGCGGCGCATGGGCTTAGTTGCTCCGCAGCATGTGGGATCTTCCCAGATCAGGGCTGGAGCCCACATCCCCTTCATTGGCAGGTGGATTCTTAACCACTGCGCCACCAGGGAAGCCCAAGTTTCCTTGAGTTTCATTTTGAGATTGGTTGGCTTGATTTCTCATAGTTAAAGCAAATATAAGCTCTAGATGGCAAAGATTTTGTGTAGATTTGTGCATTCTCATTTGCATTGGCTTTTATGTCCAAACACATTTTAAAGGCTCCCATTTCAGTGTAGACTGGCATACAATTCTTGCTGCTGTAGTGAAGGTTGACATCATGGAAATGACCTAAGCCCCTGTTTAGGGATGACAAACAGCAAGGTTGACTCTGGGTTGAATATTTATCTAGATCCCTGTTGTTGTTTTTTTCTTAAAGAATTGCTTAGATTTAACATCAGAAACATTATTTTATGTCTCTGAGATTTGAAATTATTTTAAAGTCTTGGGTAATATTATTAACCCCATTGCCTTTATTAGCTAAGAAGAAAACCTAGTTACACATCATTTGCAATACACAAGGATTATAATTATTTAATGATCTCCCTGATTAACTTTGTGCCAACACTAAGAAGAACCCAGGAGAACACTGTACCTCCACTTACCCACCTCACTTCAGCTATCTCATCACTGACGGATATGGTTGGAGTTTGCAAAACAACCATAATACTTGTTAATTAGTTTCTAATTTAAGAAATGCATGCTTGTCATAGATGTAACCTGGATCTTAGCCAAGAAGGCTGAGATTTAGAGAAAATTAGTTTAAGTTTCTAATTCCATATCCATGGGAATTCCAATGCCCATCTCCAGATTTCTGAAAATTCCCAGGGGCATAAATTCTCAGTCACATACGGCTCTAGTTTCCTGCTTTTGCTGAACTTTTGTCCTCGTGGGCTTCTTACCTCCCACGGCTGGTCTCTTCCCTGCTCTGCACACTCAAATATGAAATTCATCTCCTGTCCCTGATATCCTGCAAAAACACACAAAGGGTTTATGTATGTGATGGACTTTATCAGTTGTTCGTGAAATAAGAGTTCATGTTATACCAAAGCAAACAAGTACAGTAAGCCCCCTACATACGAACCTTCAAGTTGTGAACTTTCAAAGATGCGAATTTGCTTTTGCATGTCCAGTCACATAAGTTAGTTCATGTGTCTGGTGTACATTATCACGTGCGTGCATCCTCTACAAGTGGTGGTTTTGTGTACTTTGCTGTCCAGTACTGTATAGAGCACAGTAGTACAGTATCTTTATTTCAAGCCTAGGATGTCCGGAAACAAGCATAAAACAGCTGGTACTACCGTACTTTTCAAGATACTGCACTGTAAGATTAAAAATGTTTTCTTTACTTTTCGTGTTTGTTTTTTAGGTATCACTTGTGTGAAAAGACTTATAAACCTTTTACAGTACAGTATGATATAGCCGATTGTGTTAGTTGGGTACCTAGGCTGAGTTTGCTGGACTTACGAACAAAGTGGACTTATGATTGCGCTCTTGGAACAGAACCTGTTCATATGTAGGGGACTTACTGTATAAAGATGAGGATGAGACCTACCTGTTCTTTTGGCAACTCTGCCCCAGGAAGTTTTCACTGCCTACTTTTCCCCTGTAATCCTGGTGTCTTGTCACCTGCCATCATACCCGTATCTCTCCCTGCTTCTTTCTCTGTCCTCCACACCTTTGCCCCTTACTCTTAGGACAGGTTGTAGCATCACTTCCCCTCTGCCATGCCCCTCCCTGCAGGAGGATGACATGCCCTACCCTGTAGAGTGGCTGTGTCACATGCTTTGGCCAGCGACATGTGACGCAGGTAATGCGGGTTACACTGGGCAAAAGATTTCAGAGTCAGAGCATGGTTCATCAGCTCTTTCTCCTCACCCTGATGACTGGCAAGGTTCCAGAAAGAAACTGCTCTGGAAGCCTGGGTCTGGGGTACAGACAACAGGGAACTTGTATGTTAAGTGCACTTACCAATTCGAGGAAAATATCCATATTCTCTGGATTTTTCTTACGTGATCAGGCCATCTATGACTAAACATATTTTTTCCTTCATTTCTAATTCCTTTATCTTCTTATTTTGGTGATGATTTAGAATCTCCTGTGAAGTGTTGAGTAAACTGAGGGTAGCAAGAAACTCTGGTGCATTATCAGCCTCAGGGGAGACCTCCATAAGTGTAATGACTGCAGCAGGCTTTTTGTAGATACCTTTTATCAGATTAAGGAAATCCTCTTCTATTCCTAGCTTTCTAAATGTTTCTAACATAAGCAGATACTGAATTTCACCAAATACTTTTTCTGTGCATATTTGAAATGATCATATGACCTCTCTCCAATTTCTCCATTAAAGTGGTGAATTATAATAATTAATTTTTGAATGTTAAAGCAACCATACATTGCTAAAATAAAAAAAATTCATATATCACTGGATTTGAACTGCTATATTTTATTTAGGATTTTTGCATCTATATTCATAAAGAGTTTGGCTTATATTTGATTTTTCTTTTAATGTCTTTCTCAGGTTTTCTATCACAGTTTACTGGCCTCATGAAACGAGTTGGCATTCTTTGGACCCGGGCTTGGAATTTTCTTTCTGTAAGTCTTCCATTTCTTTTGGTTCAGTTTGGAAGAATTGTGTTTTTCTAAGAATTTTTTCTTTTTAAATTTTAAAATTATGACCACAAGATTCTGCAAATAACTTTTACAACTTTTTAATGTTTGTTAGATCTTTTGTGATATCCTCTTTTTTATTCCTGATATTGACCTGTGCCTTCTCTCTTTTTTTTCTTGATTAGCTTTCCTTTGGGAGTAAGGGGTGTATTCGTTATGTCTTGCTGCATAACAAATTACCCTAAGTCTCAGTAGCTTCAAACGATAAGCATTTATTATCTCACACAACTTGTGTGAGGGGGTGGGTCCTGGGAATGACTTAGCTGGCTGTCTGGCTCAGAGTCTCCCTCAAGGTTGTAGTCAAGGTGCCGTCTGAGATTGCACTCATCTGGGAATGGACCTGAATGGTCTCCCTCCCCGTTAGCTAAGTCACATGCTTGGCGCGTCAGGGCTGGTTGTTGGCAGGCGGTTCGGATTCCTCAAGGCCTCTGTTCTTCACCATGTGAATCTCTCTCTAGGGCTGCTGGAGTGTCTTCACAACATAGCAGGTGGCTTCCCCCAGAGAGAGGGATCCAAGTGACAGCAAAGTCTTGAAGTCACACATCATCAGCTCCACTTAACTCCACTCATTGGAAGAGAGTTACGAGGTACAGCCCACACGCAAAGAGAGCAGGATTAGGCTCCACTTTTGAGAAGATTGTCAGAGAATTTGTGGACACATTTAAAAGCCCCTATAGAAAGATATCAATTTTATTAATGTTTTCAAAGAACCATTACTTTGCTTGGCTGATTCTCTTACAGATTTCGTCCTCTATTTCATTAATTCCTATTATTTGCTGTTTCCTCCTCTCCATGTTTCACCAGTGTAACCAAGTTCCTGCAGTAAATTCATTCCTTCGGATGCTGATACAGGTCTGATACTCCTTTGAATGTTTAGAAAAAACAAATCAATTATGCACCCCTCATCTCTCACTTACACACACACACACACACACACACACACACACACACACTTTGTTGATTTGTTGGCAGATTCAGGAGGTTTATGAACCATGGTTCTTACACTGGTAGAATGTGAGTTTTAAGATGGATTTTTTTCCAAAGGGATAACTTACGGTGTTGAGCCAGCCACACTCACTCACTCATACTGCCTCCCGTTAACACCAAAAGCTCAGACTTCTGCTCCAGCTGGCCTACCCCAGGGAGCCAGCCTGTGGTCCTGGAACCAGAGTCCTCTCATTCCTTATGGGAACCAGAGGCACAACCTTGGCAAATGAGGCTGCCATGTCAAACGTTTGGGCTGGACACCTCAGATATTGCCAGATATTGAGCATTTTGCCCTGAATGCTACTAGCAAAATATTCCTATAAAACGAACATTTTTCAAGATCAGCCTGTGTCTTTAGGGGCTCAGTGCTTGGACTTCAGCCATGAGGCTCCCTTGACCAATTTGAAAGTGTAGCTTTTTGCTCTGTGTTGGAATAAACGTTCACCTTGCTATAAAACATCGGTTCTCTTTCGGGTCTAAGTAATTTCCTTTCCCTTCTGCTTGCCTATCTTTGAGGTGTTAAGAGCACGCGTGGCCAGAGGAGTGGTCTTCTGCCCAGTCTGGAAGCTTGGCCAGAGGAACTGGTGTTCTTGTGTAATGAGGTCACCTTTCAAAAGTACCAGACGGTTTTTCATCCTCTCACCCAAACGCGACGTTTCCTGGCAGCCATTCCACCACCAAAGTGCCAGGAAACGGGACTACAAATGCCTCCTAAAAGTACAGGATAAGGGATGTCTCTATCAGGGAAGAAGGAAGGGGAAAACCCACCCCTTCTGGCCTCAAAAAAACTGCGGGAGGAAGGAGGCTGTCAGAAGCAGGTGAGTAAGTAGGGAAAGACGTGTGTTCTGACCCTCTCCTAGCTGAAGTGAGGAACCTCCCAGCTAAGCCTCCCGAGGCTTCCTCAGCTTCTGGGGCTGGGGCGGGAGGGCGAGGACAGTGTCCACTTTTTCCTGGTCCCCCTGGAATATCACAGGGATTGATGGTGTTGGCTGGGAGGTTTACTCGGGGAGACGGGTGTTGCTGCATTGTGGTGAGGGACGCTGTAGCTGTGGGCCAGATGGCAGATCATCCTGACCAAGAACTGGCCATGCAGCACAGCTAGACCTCAGGGGACACGCAGTCCTAGAGAGGATTGACTTGGACTCAAGATCACGGGACTGCCGAGCCCAGACAGAACCAAGGAGGACAGGCTTCAGCCTCTGGTGCCAGCAGGGCTCCTGTCGATCAGGTGGACAGCGGCATCCTCATACAGACTACAGGAGCCGGAAGGGACCGTGGGACTGTGGCCCGTGTGGATCCGAGGTCTTTCTCCTCACCTTTAGGTCACATGAACCAGCTCTCTCGTATCAATACCTCCAGATGCCCTCTTGGAGATAAGCAAGGTGAAAAGGGATTAAAAAGTACAAAACGTTTATCCAAAAGAAGCTGAGTTCTCTAAAGACACTGTTTTACATTATTAGATCAGATTGAATTTCCTTACGTCAGTCGTGGAAAATGAAGAAGTTATGTTTTCTTTGCAAATCTGAGTGCCACTGGTAAATTTGCAACCCTGATACAAATTGATGCACCAAGATGATAATTTTAGCTGCTAGAAGCAAGGCTACGGAGTGGGGCTGGTCTGAGCTGAGTTGTTCTTGTGTCCTTCCGCATGGGAATTGGTGTCAGAATGAGGGAGACAAGACTGCATCTGTGGAGAACGGCTTTTCTTTGGTGGGAAAAATAATTAGCCTGGAGGTAGCTTTCATCCAGTTCTGCCCCAGGCCGATTATTATGAAGGGAATAAGTCATCTCATCGAGAACACACCAGGGACTTCCCTGGCGGTCCAGTGGTTAAGACTCTGCCTTCCAGTGCAGGGGGTGTGGGTTCAATCCCTGGTCGGGGAGATAAGATCCCACATGCCTCGCAGCCGAAAATACCAAAGCATAGAACAGAAGCAATATTGTAACAAATTCAATAAAGACTTTAAAAATGGTCCACATCAAAAAAAAAAAATCTTAAAGAAGAAAAGAACACCCCAGTTCCTTTCTTAGGAACTTCCTCCCTCCACAGGGCTTGGAATTTGGAAGGAGATGGTTCAAGTTCAAGCTCTGGCTCTGACTGGGTGGGCAAGTCGATAGACTTTCCTGAGCTTCTGTCTATCAAATGGGGATTGAGACATGTGTACCCCTAATCCTCATGGCTTCAGAAAGAGCTGATGGAGGGTAACAGAAAGTACTTTTTATAAACCGAAAAGTCCTAATCCTGTGCCCATTCCAAGCTTCCAGATGCCTTCCTTTTCCTGCAGTTTCCTTTTTGCATCCTGCATGTTCCAGGCTTTTCCTCTGGGCTCTGTTCTGGCCTTCAGCTGAGCAGAGGTTTGTTCCTTTGTATCAGGTCCTGTGTGGGTCCTGGAGCTCTTGAGGCCAATAGATCCGACATCCCCCCTCGGGGAACTTCTTGTCCACTCTCAGGCACTGTCCTGCCTTCTCCTGCCAGGCGATTTTCCCTTCAGATGTTACTGATTATGAATTCTCCTTGGTAGAATGGGCTTGAAGGTGGGATTCTGTAACTAGAATAGGCCTTCAGGAAATGGGTCCAACGTCTGAGATATGACTCGTCAATTTTTCAGTAAGTATAATGCCCTAAACCAGGCTCATTTGGAGTGGAATCTGGAGGGCAGTGCCCTGGATCTTAGGATGCGAATAGCGGGCTTGGGTGGCTCACCTGGGTCAGCAGGTGCTGAGTTAGATGGCGAGGGCAGCTTACCCTCTTCTGTCCCGGGGGTCAGACTTGTTATCACCCACTTGTTATCGCTACCTAGCTTAGAGCCCTTCCACCCAGACTTGTTTTCCTGTTGGCATCCTCAACAGATATGGAGAGACCTATTTGGTTGGAAACCCAGAAAAATTCTTTCATTCATTCTTCTAGCACACCCTTTCCTGAAGACCTAGATTTCACGTGGGGCACAAAACTAGGACAAAGTCTGAGAGGGAGACAACCTGGAAATAGGGTATAGACTCAGGGAACTGTTGATGCTGCAGCCTGAGCCCACAAGGCAGTCTGGAGGCAGAATTTTCTCTTCTTTAGGGGAGTCCATCTTTTTTCCTCTTGAGGCCTTCAACTGATCAGACGAGGCCCATCCACATTATGGAGGTTAATGTGTTCTACTCAAAGTCCACTGATTAAAATGTTAATCTCATCTTAAAAAATGCATTCACAGCAGTGTCTGAATCAGTGTTTGGGCAAATATCTGGAAATGGTGACCTAGCCAAGTTGACACATAGAATTAACCATCACATAAGTTCCAAGAGGCATGGTGTGGGCCAGCGTGGTAAGCCTGGGGCTCTAACACATAAGGAAGGTTAATAATGGACATCAATGGGAAGCCACCCTTCCCCCTATCACTGCATCATGAAGATTCAAGGAAAGGAAAGTACCTTTTGGAGCATAATCTCAAAGCCTGGCTTTACAGAACATTCTGGAAAAGATCTAGAAAACTGAAGCCTAAGATAAGCTTCCTGTTCCCACACTTGGATGAAAATTACTGGGTCATTCTTGTTGCAGTTGGTTGTAGGGTGGATGTTAGCCCACGTAGTACTTCTTTTTTTTTTTTTTTTTTTTTTAATTTCTGCTATGTTTTGACATTTCAATCTATTATTTATTTTTTAAAATTTTTATTTATTTATTTTTTGCTGCACCACACAGCATGTGGGATCTTAGTTTCCTGACCAGGGATAGAACCCATACCCCTTGCAGTGGAAGTGTGGAGTCTTAACCACTGGACCACCAGGGAAATCCCAGTACTTCTTTTTGAATTAGAAGAAAGACTCCCTTTCATGGACAAATCAGAAAATAGCCCCTCCTGGGCAGATGGATTAGAAAAGGGTAACCCTCCTGGGCAGACAAAAGAGGAACAGGTGCCTGTGTTCCCCTGTGGGTGTGGCCTTAGCCATGGAGCAAAGCCTGGCACACAAAGTGCACGCTGGTTTCCCAGAGTGACCTGCTTCCTCAGTTGGGTAACTTTTGTGCACAATGCGACCTGCCTCGGTGGTTGGTAGAGAGACGCACTGATAGTGAAAGGACACCTAGAGGTCGTCTAGTCCACACACTCCTGTCTTGGAGATGGAAACACTAAGTCCCAGAGAGGGACAGAAGGTGACTCCATTCATGCAATGCCTCTTCAGCAGGGCAACAGCGAGAGGACACAGCAGCTCCCGGAAGGAGAGCCCTCCGTCTTGCCAGCCTGGTCCACCCTACACCAGGCGTGAAGCCAGCAAGAAGGAGAGACGATGACACCCCTCCAAGGACTCCAGGCCTGATATGGATCCCAACTGTTGACAAAATGCAGGCTGGCATCAAGGATTTGGGGGAACAGCATCTTTGCTGACGGTTCTTTTCCTCCTCGTATGTGTGTGGTAGTGGACGCATCTCATCTGCCCGTTGATTTGTTTTACAGACCCTCTGAGCACCTACCGTGTCCCTGAGACTCCAAGGCGAATAAGGCAGAGTCTCTGCTACCAGGAGGTCACCGGATATTCATGGCAGGCACATGAATAGACAAGAATGGCACAGACTTCCAAGGCGACCCATGGAGCATTGTGGAAGCAATGAGCATGTGCCTTTAGCTGACCCATCCCTGGAGCCAGAGGGACCAGAGAAACTCGTGCATCAGTCTTTTGAGAAAGAGTTCATCAGAGAAGATGAACGTGTACTCTAGGAAGAGAAGCATAGATTTTTCCCATTACTTCCTCTCCTTCTCCCCTTCTCTGTCCCTCTCCCCGCCCTTCCACTCCTCTCTCCTCCCACCCTCTCCTCTCCTCTCTTCTCTTCTTTTCCTTCCTCCCTCCTTCTTTTCCTCCTTTCTTCTCTAAGACACAGACGAAAGAATACTCACCTCTCAAAATCAAGTTTGCTAAAGCAGTGGTCTAATTGGGCCCTGGGAGATTGGTCAGAGGGTGTTTTGTTTTTCTGGTAGATCCTCACGAATGGAATTATTTATTAGTCTTCCAGTCTCCTTCATTAACATGCATTTTCTCTCCCTCTCTGCATCTTGCTCCCAACTCCAGGGCTGCTGAGCCCAGCATTTATTTGTCTCTGGGACTCAAATGCCGACAGGCTGTACAGTGAGAATCTTCAAGAGTGTGTGAAGCCAGGCACGCATGTGGTTAGTCAGAAGAAATGGTTCCTGGAAATGCTGGTCCTCAGAATGACATCTGCTGGGTGGCCTCTCAGAGGGTGGGAGCTGCTTCCCCCCAAGCCAGGCTCTACCTAAGCGAGGCTTAGTGATGGAAGCTACTGTTTATTACCCACCAACTCTGCGCCAGACCCTGTGTTCCGTGCCTTACCCAAACCACCCCCTGTAATCCTCACCACAAGGTGTGGAAGGCAGTGAGCATCCTGGTCCCTACTGACAGGTGAGAAGAATGAGACTGGACAAGGTCAAAGAATGTTCCAAGGTCACACGGAGGGTAAATGGCAGAGCCTAGACCTGAATATGGATCTAGGTGACACACTGCCTGTTACAGGTGCAGGCGAAGAATAAAGACAGAGACAGCATACATTCTGCCCCCACCCACCCCACCCTTGGGTGCCCGAGCTAGCACAGAGCAAGACAGTCATGGCTCTGGAACTTTTTCTCCCAAGGGCTCCAAGGACTCGAGACAGAACAGGGTACTTCCTGTCTCCAGCCACCACAGCAAGGGTCCCAGGGAAAAACCAGGTCTGTGGCAGGGAACAGTCAAGTGGACAGATGACTTCGCCTCCAAGCTGGACCATTGTTTAGGGACAGAATTGTCCTCCTAGGGAACACTGACCATCCCAGGGGCTGTGGACTGAATTGAGTCTCCTCCAAAGATGCTGAAGTCCTAACACCAGTACCTATCGATGTGACTTTATTTGGAAATAAGGTCTTTGTAGATGATCCAGTAAAGATGAGGTCATCAAGGTGGACCCTAATCCAGTATGGCTTGTGTTCTTATGAAAAGAAGGAATTTGGACACAGAGACAAACACACACAGGGAGAACTCTGTGTGAACATGAGAGTGGAGATTGGGGTGATGATTTTACAAGCCAAGGAGCCCCAACGATTGTCAACAAACCAGAAAAAGCTAGAGGAGAGGCATGGAACAGATTCTCCCTGACAACCCTCAGAAGGAACCAACACTGCCAAGACCTTGATTTTGGGCTTTTAGCCTCCAGAACTGGGATACAATACATTTCTGTTGTTTAAGCCACCCAGTTTGTGGTACTTTGTTATGACAGCCCTAGGACACTGATACACCAGAGCTCCTGGGATGTGTGTCCTGCGTTCAGTCCTGTAGTCAGGCCTGGACTGAGAAACTCCAGGGAGCCCTGGTGCCATAGCCTGATTTGAAAGGACCCAGCATTGCTGTCTGGTGCCAAGAGAGGCCAGAAGGTGCACAGCCATCATCCAGGACTGGATGCCTGCTGTGTTAAGTAAGCACTGCGGCTCATCTTCCAAGTGGTGGGGTCCCTGGTTACAAAGAACCAGATGGAAATCCAACTGCACGCTCAAGGCTGCTACAGGGGAAGATGGTGTTTGTGTCCTGTGCTATTCCAGGGACAATTAGCATCAGAAGATTAGATTCATAATGCCCCATTCATTTTCCCTGCTCGTCACTGGTGTCTGGTGGAGAATTGGAATTCTTAATCTCGCATGCTCTAAGTGAATGCATATTGAACAGTTTTGACAGCTTGAAAATTTCGTTGCAGTTACTTGATGACTTCCCATGTCAGGATCAATTTGCAGCCTTGTTTTTTCAGCTGATTAGGTCCCATCCAATTTTCTTGAGCCAGGGTTTCAGAGAATCTGGCTTCTTCCATCTCTACCATGAAGAGATGCAGGGTGGTGATGGTCCCAGGGAGGCTTGGTTGAGATCTGATATCCAGAATCACTGAATCCACCAGGACTCCTCTTATGTTTGCTCAAGGAAAAAACAGTGAACTCTCTACTAAAGAAAATTACACAATGCAGCTTTGGCCCAGAGATTCTGGGAGAAGTCAGCAAGAACATACACAGAGCTTCTAGCTTAGACTACACAGAGGACAGAGGATGAAGAATAAAGGATGAGAGTGTGGGTGTGGCTCCTGTGCACACCCCAGCTCTACCATCTCGCTCTCTATAGGACCTTGGGCCAATTACTTGCACTTTCCTAAGTTTCCTCATCAATAACGCAGGGATCGTTGTAATAGAAACCTTATACCGTTGTTGTGAAGATTAAATGAAACACTACATGTAAAAGTTCTCTGCTTGGTGCCTGCAGCATAGTAAGTGTTCAATGAATGTTAACTTGAAGCAAAGTTCCTCACGGAAAAAAAGACAATTTCTCTTCCTTCACCTTCCTCTCCCCCCCCTCCTGCATCTCCTCCTTTTTCCCTGTTCTCTATCCTCAGTCAAAGAAAGTCTACAGCACGATCCAGTAGAAATGCGGGGAGAGCCCATGTGTCGCTTTGTTTTCTAGTAGCTATGTTAAAAAGGTACAAAAAGAAAAAAACAAACTGGAAGATACAGAGAACAGATTGTTGGCTGTCAGAGGTCGGGGGTTGGAGGGAGGTGTGAAGTGGGTAAAGGGGGTCAGAAGGTACAAACTTTCAGTTATAAAATAAGCCCTGGGGATGCAATGTACAGCATGTGACTATAGTTAATGATACTGTATTGCCTATTTGAAAGTTGTTTCAGAGAATAGATCTTAAAAGTTCTTATCACAAGAAAAAAATTATAACTATGTATGGTGATGGATGTGAATTAGACTTATTGAGTTGATCATTTCATAATACATGGAAATATTGAACCATTATGTAGCATACCTAAAACCAATATAATGCTATATGTTAATTATACCTCAATAAAAAAACAGAATTTGGAAAAAAAGGTACAAAGAAATTAATTTTAATAACATATTTTATATAAAGCAATATAGTATAGATCATGTAATCAGTGTAAACATTATTAACGGGATACTTTATATTGTATTTCTCCTACTGTGTCTTCACAAGCCAGTGTGTATGCTATGCTAACAGCACATTTCACTCCGGACTGGCCACGTTTCAAGTGTTCAATGAGCCACGTGGGGCTACTGGTTGGGATACTGGGCAGTACAGCTCTAGACGTGCTGAAGCTTGTGATTCCCCTAGAAATTTCCCACTTGTCCCCATTATCTCAGTCTCCTGGCCTTCTTGTGCTGGGGTGACAAGGACACATCATGACTCTCAGGTGAGTCAGGAGCTTCCCTCGGAAGCAGTAGCCAAGGCAGGAAATTCTGTTCCCACTGCAGACACTGCCACCTGGTTTTAGGTGCTCAGTGAGACAACTTAGCCCTTGATATTCTGGGGATCAAGAGATGAATAACACACCATCCTGACTCTTCATGAATTCATAGTATAGTGGGTGGTCTATGTGCAAAATAATTACTGTTCACTGTCATAAGAGCTGTGATAAAAGTTCGTTAAAGTTTTTGATGAAACTTGAGAGAGGGGTGATATACATAAGATAAAGTTTAAAAATGTAAATTCTATATGTGATCATGGCTATAAAAATTCTCTTGGTTGCTAGAAATAGAAACCTTAAGCCAAAGGGTGACTACTAAGCGTGTTATATGAAAAATTTAGAGGAATCATGCAAATCAAGGAAATCCTAAATCCAAGTCAAGGATGCAGTCAGCTTTCACAGGCAGACTGGAGCAGCATTAAAGACTCAGGCAGGTCTTTCTTATGTATTCTGTTCAGCATGCATTTTTGATACTTTGCTTGTGCTGCAGTCCAGCTTTCTTTCTCTAGTTCACATGAAGGAGTTCAGTCACTAGTAATGGCTCCAGAATGTATCATCCAGACACAGAGAGCAGACAGGCTGATATTTCAATATCTTAATTCGAATTTGAAATTCGTGAGAAAGGACTTTGATGCAGCTTGAATCCAATAGAGCTTGAGTTAGGTAGCCAGGAGACAGGGCAATACTGTGTAAACACGGCTTCCTCTTCTCCATGTAGATGGAGGAGAACAAAGTCCTTTTCCAGAAAAATAAGAGAAGGTGAGTGAATTAAGCAATAGATGTTCACTACATTCTTCCCCTTGACTTCCCAGCATACAGGCTTACACGCATGTGCAAACATACATGCACACATCCTTTTCCCCCATACATGCAAATAGGGCTCTACCTTGTGTGATTCACCAGATTCTTTTTCCCTTATGGGAGATGAGCTGAAGTCCCACCTGGCAAGGAAATCTAACATGATGTTGACCTTCTTTCTTCCAGGTTCACAGTCTTTGGGGATTATCCCTTCTTCTACTCATTTTCTTTTTTTTTGAAGATTTTTTTGATGTGGACCATTTTTAAAGTCTTTATTGAATTTGTTACACTATTGCTTCTGTTTTATGTTTTGGGTTTTTTTGGCCGCGAGGCATGTGGGATCTTAGCTCCCTGACCAGGGATCGAACTTGCACCCCCTGCATTGGAAGGAGAAGTCTTAATGCCTGGACCACCAGGGAAGTCCCCTTCCACTCATTTTCTTTTGAAGGTGATTTGGAGGAACAAATGGGGCAACGGGAAATCCCAGGATGCCCAGACTCCTCTGGTCTCTCCTAGACGTGACACCTCCTAAGTGCCATAACTCTACCGTTTTCTGATCAGGACACTAACTTTAGCTTTATAAAGAAGATGAACCGGCAAAGTTGACTGCTGCAGTTTGGCAAGGTATATGATTATTTGATCCTCAGCTGCCTCAGATTTCTGGTGATGTCCATAAAAGGCCTTGTTTCACAGAGTCACATACTTTATGCTATTCTCTATCAATTTTTAGAATGGCTATCTTGGACTGGAGTTTGTATCTCTCAGCTTGTACCATAAAGTCTAAAGAAGTAACTGAAACATGCTAAAATCCTATGAAATTACTATTGAGTCAAGCCCCAAGAGCAGATAGGCAACAGTTTCACTAATTATGTCACTATTTCATGGCAAAGATTGCCACCTTCCCAGACAAGGATAGGAAGGTGAGCATGTTACTGACCAGAGTTCTTGGCCTCCTTAATCAATAGAAATTCATCAGAGGCCAGAAAAGAAATTCAGGCAAGGCTTTATTGGGACCCCTGCTGCAGCAGCGGGAAGCAGGAACAAACACCAGGTTCCCTTGCTTGCTCGCTGAGGGGGGGCAAGCTTGTTCCTTATATGGGGTGAGGGCAGGGATGTGTCCAGGGGTCAGGCTGGAGGGTTGACTTAGGTGTTTTGCCCACCCCTTAGGTGTTTTGCCCACCCCTTAGGTGGTGTCGTGTGCAGGGCGCATGTGCTGTACCCTGCTTCTGCTCCTGCTCTTCAGAAATGGCAGTTGGGTTTTGGGTCTTTTTGTATCTTGTTGTCCATAATTCGCCCCAACTGTGCATGCATGCAGTTATTTTAAGTCCCTTATAGTTTCTTTGTATTTTGTTTCTCAAGGAGATGTTTGTCCAGGTGCAAGCACTGTGGCAAAGGGTTCCAGGTCCCAGGTCCCAGCCTGTCTCAAGCACATCCTCACTTCTCCCCTCTTCTCACCACACTCCTTTTCTCGATATCCTGATCATTGAAAATCTCCACTGCTCGCGGCAACTTCTGCATTAGTTAAGCTTCATTTGGTCAACGATAGCAGAGATGGACCATGGCTAGCTTAACTTAAAGAGGACATTTATTGATATGGCCATGCCTTGAGATGGACAGGGACCAGGGCAGATTCAGTGGTCCTAGTTGGAGAGATTCACGAGCCTTCACTCTGGAGGACTCTTAACATAGCTCAGTTTAAAGGTGCTCAGGTGCTGCGTCTCTCAGTACAAGATTCAGACTCTTGGTAGGGATGATTAATGGCTTAGCTTGAGTCAGATGCCTACCTGTGGCCAGTGAAGCAGAATCAATTAGTACAGACATAAATGAGGTGTCTGTTCATGTCTATCGGGTCCAGCTCCTGGGTAATGGGCAGCTGTGGTGAGGTCTACATAGATTTAAGAGTTAGATGAGTTTCACATGATTGTTGTTATTTCTCTTCTAAATCTTTACAAGAAACTTTTTGGCTTTTTCCTTCAATTTTCTAACTATAATGTATTTGTGAACACTATAGATATAATCCATTCTATCATTAAATGGAATTCCAAGCTTTCTTCCACTTTTTTTTAAGCTTCAACTTCTCCACTCATGTATTTAATTTATCTGTCTGTCCACAGGAAAGTTTTGCGTAGTTTTTGCAAGAAAGGTATCTGAGTGGTGGGATGTATGGTTATGTGTTTGTCTATGATGTCATTCTTTGCCTTCTCTTATTAAAAAATTATTGTATTTAAATTTCTTTTCCCCGAAAAAGTTCTGCAAAAAACTCTCATTATCTTCTGGAATTTAATATTGTGAAGGAAAAGTCTGAGCCAGCTGATTTTCCTTCTAGGAAGCTAATTTCTCTGCCTGTGTACTACTTTGACTTTTTCCATTATCTTTGAAGGTGTTTTGTTGTTGTTGTTGTGGTAGTGGACAGGAGGGATTGGGTTTTTTTTGTTTGTTTTTGTTGTTTTTGGTTTTGTTTTGTTTTGTTTTGTGGTACGCGGACCTCTCACTGTTGTGGCCTCTCCCGCTGCGGAGCACAGGCTCCGGACATGCAGGCCCAGCGGCCATGGCTCACGGGCCTAGCCACTCCATGGCATGTGGGATCTTCCCGGACCGGGGTACAAACCCGTGTCCCCTGCATCGGCAGGCGGACTCTCAACCACTGCGCCACCAGGGTAGCCCTGTTTTTGTTTTTTGATTAAAGGAAAACTAGGAAAGTTGGAACAGGTACATTAAGTCCCCTACATACGAATGAGTTCCATTCCCAGAGCTCATTCATAAGTCTAATTTGTTTTTAAGTCCAACAAAGTTAGCTTAGGTACCCAGTTAACACAACTGGCTATATAGTACTATACTGTAATTGGTTTATAATACTTTTCACACAAATAATACATAAACAAACAAACAAAAAATAAAGAAAACATTGACTCTTACAGTACAGTACCTTGAAAAGTACAGTAGTGCAGTACAACAGCTGGCATCCAGGGGCTGGCATTGAGTGAACAGGCAAGAAGAGTTACTGACTGGAGGAGGGAGAGGAGGTGGGAGATGGTAGAGCTGAAGGATCTTCAGCAATAGGAGATGGAGGACGAGCTGCGATGTCACTCACACCTGACGTGGATGGTACAGGTTCTGGTTCCTCGCTGGAACTAGATGCACGTTCACATCTTTGAAAGTTTGCAACTTGAAGGTTCATATGTAGGGGACTTACTGTATTAGGTTTCCCTTCCAGAGACCTACAGTAAGAATTTATATGAATACTAAAAAGACACCATGAAAGCTAAAACCCCAGACAATAAAACAGATTTCCAAAATACTGAGCTCCAAGAAGTCTAGTCTGACAACTTCTACTTTCCCGATGGGCAGTGTGTACATGTGTACATGAATATCAGGGGAAGAGAAGATGGGCGGAAGATGAGTGATGTGGTGGCTAGGAGGTGTCAGGAGAGTTTACTGAGAAAAAATGTAAATGAAAGCTGACTTGAGAAATAAGAAAGTATTTCCAAGCAATGTGGAAGGCCTTGTTGAGCTCGGAGGTCACACATCTGTAATGACCCTAATCTGCATGGTTATTCAATTTTCTCCAACAGTACTCAGAAGCCAAGGTATTGGACAGGAAGAAGCAGGCAGTTGGGTGGATACAGGCTAGTATTTTTCTCTGTAGGTATGAGAAAAGGGCAAGAAATAAGTGCATCATCAGGGAAGCAGGTCCTGTGGGTTTAGACATCAGGGGTGGGAAATGAGGGCAAAAGGAGGCTGAAGGTTGAGGAGACAGTTGAGGATCAAGGTACCAGAGGTCCTCATTAGACTAAAGATGAGGTTTAAAGGGAGGTTTAAGAGAATTTTATGTGAGAGGTAAAATATTTCAGCAGACCTAGACTTGGATACGAATACATAGTCTTTCATTTATTTCTAAAACTGCCCTTAATTTCTGTCTCTGATCTTCCAGCCCACCCTCCGGCAGATGTCTTAATCCAGATGCCTTCAGAATATTCAGCCCACTCCTGTGACTGAGCAGTCAGCTCAAGATGATGAACTCAGAGCAGTCCAAAATTCCATCACAGGCTCTCCTCTCTCTTTCTTCCTCGGGGTAGATCCCATCCCCCTGGAAGGCTTATTTGGTCACTGTTGGTCGCCAGGGGTGGAAACAGGAGCTGTGGTGCCTGCCTTCTTCTTCTTCTTCTTCTTTTTGGTGCCCACCTTCTTGATCAGGTTGGGTTGATGCCCATGACTTTGAGATGCTGTGGTGATCTTGGAGTTTGTGGCTTTCAGCTCCAGCCCAGCACCTGGTCAGAGGAGACCTGGAAAAAGAGAAACATCTTCCCTTGGCCTTGCCCAGCTGCATGCATCTGCTGCAAAACCTCAAAATCAAAGGACACATTCCCCTTTTAGTGAGACTTTATCATGATTCTTTTACTCAAAAGGTAGGAAAATTTTAGGACACCAAAGACAGGGAGTTTTCAAATGCTTTTTCTATCCATTAATGTCCCACTCAAGACAATAGCAAAGCTCATTCAGTGGTCCTTTGTCCCATTTTCAGCTGGATATATGTCTATGTATAACTGATTCACTTTGCTATAAGCCTGAAACTAACACAACACTGTAAATCAACTCTACTCCAGTAAAAATTTTAAAAAGAAAAAAAGCACATGGAATTCTAAAGGACACAGGAAAGCATTGGGAAACTGAGTCAGGGAGAAGTAGCCCAGAGCAGCCTGAGGATGAGATCACAGAAGGAGACAGAGTGAGGACAATGACATTAAGAGAGTGATTAAGAATATGAGGGAGGGCTTCCCTGGTGGTGCAGTGGTTGAGAGTCCGCCTGCCGATGCAGGGGACACAGGTTCGAGCCCTGGTCCGGGAGGATCCCACATGCCGCGGAGAGGCTGGGCCCGTGAGCCATGGCCGCTGAGCCTGCACGTCTGGAGCCTGTGCTCCGCGACAGGAGAGGCCACAACAGTGAGAGGCCCGCGAACCGCAAAAAAAAAAAAAAAAAGAATATGAGGGATATGGAGTAAGCTAGAAGAATAAACTGGGCTACAAAATTTCCAAAGGAGTCAGTCCCACTCATTCCCTGGTGTGTGGGGAAGGAGGTGGAAGGAAGGGAACTCATGGCTTTGGGCGGAAGGCAGAAGCCCTAGCTGAAAATAAGCACCTTCCTGAGGGACTCTGCAGTCTGCAACGCTGCAGCTCTGGGTGGACAAAAAGCCCCAGGCCTCACTGGAGGGAGTCAGCTGTAGCCACGGCTGTTGTTGCTACTACAGCCCCATTGACGCTGCAGTCCTGATCGCTCCCCTGCATTCTGCCATATGGTTGGTTATTATCCATAATGTCCCTGCTGTTGTGAATTTTCTCCTTTTCATCTTTTTATGAGTGTTTTAATGGGGAGTTAAGGGGAAGGTGCATCAAGCTGAATCTGAAGGTGGGTGATTTTAAGAAATGTTCCCCTGAGGTGGGGCGTTGTACAGTAAGTCCCCTACATACGAATGAGTTCTGTTCCGAGAGCGCGTTCGTAAGTCCAATTTGTTCGTAAGTCCAACAAATTTAACCTAGGTACCCAACTAACACAGTCGGCTGTATAGTACTGCACTGTAATAGGTTTATCAGACTTTTCACATGAATGATACATAAAAAACACACACAAGAAGTAAAGAAAACCTTTTTAATCCTACAGTACAGTCCCAGAAGACTGCTCCCAATTCAGATGCCAATCCCAAGTCCAGGTTATCACCTGTGCTTCTGACCCATCGACTATGGATTAGAGGTTCCCACAACCCCTTCCTCAGTTTCAATTAATTTGCTAGAATGGCTCCCAGAACTCAGGAGAACAGTTTACTTACTGTTCACTAGTTTATTATAAAAAGATATGATAAAAGATACAGATGGGGGCTTCCCTGGTGGCGCAGTGGTTGAGAGTCCGCCTGCCGATGCAGGGGACATGGGTTCGTGCCCTGGTCCGGGAAGAGCCCACATGCCGCGGAGTGGCTGGGCCTGTGAGCCATGGTCGCTGAGCCTTCACGTCCGGAGCCTGTGCTCCGCAACGGGAGAGGCCACAACAGTGAGAGGCCTGCGTACCGCAAAAAAAAAAAAAAAAAAAAAAAAAAGAGACAGATGGAAGAGATACACAGAGCAAGGTATGTGAGAAAGGGTGTGAAGTGTCCAGGCCCTCTCTGGACAACAGTCTCCCAACACCTCCACGTGTTCACCGACATGGACGCTCTCTGAGCCCCTTACTATTGGGATTTTTATGAATTCTCCATCATGTAAGCATGATCAGTGATTAACTTCATTTCCAACCCTTCTTCACTCTCTGGAGAATGGAGGGTGGGGCTAAAAATTCCAAGTCTGTAATCATGGTTTGGTCTTTCTGGTGACAAGCCCCCATCAAGGAGCCCACCCACAGTCACCTCTAGAACAAAAAATGCCCTAGTGCTCTTATCACTTAGGAACTTACAAGGATTTAAAAGCTCTGTGCCAGGAACAGGAAAAAAGGTTAAATACATATTTCTTATTATAAATCACAATATCACAACAAGAAAATGTCTACCTTTGATTGGTATCGTTTTGAATACTTCTACATGCTGGTTTGTCAAACATCATGTTCATATATTTGTGAATCTATGTACTTACACCCTTATGGGGACACATTCGTAGGTGTAGATATGATTGCTTTGGGAGATTCCATTTCTAAGGGCTACCAAGACACAGGGTGAGGACAAGAGCAGAGAATTCCTTCCTGGCAGGCTCATGAGGGCTCTGTTGCCAACCAGATGGGTCTTATTGGTCATTCTGCCATAACAGTTATATTTCACAAACATATCAATTAATCTAAAACATGTTATTGCATAAGTATTAAGGGACCATATAATAAAGAATTCACCCCAACTAGCAATTGTTTGCTTTCTTCTGTTTCCTTTCCACTCCATGTCCAGATTCTTAGACAAATTTTACATACTTGTAATCAGAACATGGGAACAATGTTATATAGTCTCTAGTTTCTTTTTCCCCCCTGACCTGTAAGATAAGCCTTCTTCCAAACTAAAATGTTGTTTTCATAGTTCTTAATTTTAATGGCAACATCCTCTCACATTGAAATGATCATACATGATTTTTTTTTTTTTTTTTTTTTGCGATACGCGGGCCTCTCACTGTTATGGTCTCTCCTGTTGCGGAGCACAGGCTCCGGACGCGCAGGCTCAGTGGACATTGCTCACGGGCCCAGCCGCTCCGCGGCATGTGGGATCTTCCTGGACCGGGGCACGAACCCATGTCCCCTGTATCGGCAGGTGGACTCTCAACCACTGCGCCACCAGGGAAGCCCCATGATTCATTTTTTAAATATCCTTTTGTGAACATTGTATGTTCAGTTATTATTTTAACAAACTTTAAAGTGCCAACTCTGGGTCATAATTGTTGGAGACACAAAGATAAATAAAACATGACCCTGGTCTTCACTCTTCTCCAGTAAAAGATTAAAGCTCCAGGAGCCTTTTTATTTTACCTTCTATTAGTTTAATTCCTAAGGAGAAATTCCTTGAAGAGAGATTACTGGATCAAAAGAGCCAAGCACTTTAATGGCTATAAGTGCATATTGTTAAATCACTTTGCAATTCATAGTCCCTCTAGCAATGAGCAATTAATTGTACCTGTTTCACTGGAACTTTGCCAAAGCTAGGTATTATCATAAAAAAAAGTCCCCTAATTTAATAGGTGTAAAAGGATAGAGAATTGTTTTAATTTGCATGTGGTTCTTTTAAAGTCCTATCCTCAAGTCTCAGTAACTGCTTATTTTAGTCCTGACACTT
The DNA here is from genome assembly GCF_025265405.1 of Mesoplodon densirostris. Taxonomy (NCBI): domain Eukaryota; kingdom Metazoa; phylum Chordata; class Mammalia; order Artiodactyla; family Ziphiidae; genus Mesoplodon; species Mesoplodon densirostris. The sequence continues at coordinate 152,019,082 of NC_082664.1, forward strand.
CATTTTATCTACACAGAGCTCCTAAAGAGAAATATAGGAGTTTAAGAGAGGAAGGGTCCCCTTTCAGCTGGGGACATCCAGCATATGAATGTAGGTTAAACATCCAAGACAACTAATCTTGTGGGTTTGTTTGTTTGTTTTTTGCTTTGTTTTGCAAGCAGTGGTAATTATTAGACCATGATGATGCAGGGAGAGTGGATGTTATCCTTAGGGCTGATAGAAATAAAGCTTTGTGATTCTATACCTTAATGTGATTTATTGTTGCCCAGATGATTTATTCATTTTCATAATTTCACAATCTGCCACTTGTCTGGACTAATTTATTTACCTGTGTCATAATGGGAAATAGGAAATGGACCTTGCTTTCCAGATGGCCAAGGTAGGTACAAATGATGCGTTGATAATCGACTGAGGTTCATTCATTCAGTAAGTAATTGTTGAATGTTTATTCTTGAGTAACATTTGATTAGAGGGCGAATCTATTGTACTGGAAGCCAGGAAAGTATCAAGGTTAGTTAATACTAATGAAATTCATTAAGATTTTTTTGTTTTTATTTTTTATTGAAATATAATTGATGTACAATATTACATGTTACAGGTGTACAAAATAATGATTCACCTTTTTTTTTTTTTTTTTCGATACGCGGGCCTCTCACTGTTGTGGCCTCTCCCGTTGCAGAGCACAAGCTCCGGATGCGCAGGCTCAGCGGCCATGGCTCACAGGCCCAGCCACTCCGCGGCATGTGGGATGCTCCCGGGCATCCGGACCGGGGCACGAACCCGTGTTCCCTGCATCGGCAGACGGACTCTCAACCAGTGCGCCACCAGGGAAGCCCTGATTCACCATTTTTAAAGGTTATATGCATTTATAGTTATTATAAAATATTGGCTATATTCCCCATGTAGTACAATATATCTTTGTATTAAGAGATTAACTTTAGAAAGTAATGTAGGAATTGATGGGATCCTGGAGAGAACACAGACAGAACGGAAGAAAGCTTTTGTTCTATGGATCACAGAAGGAAGGGCCCAATGGATGTTTGACCAAGCAGAGTTCAGATTTTGGTAAAGGCTGAGATGGGCGTGTATTACTCCTAGTTGCCCTTGCAGTGGAGCTCCCTCCCCATGCTAGGAAGGAAAACACATGTAAATGAAGCAGAGTAATGAATGGTGGTGTAATAGGTGACCTATGTAACTTCATCTCAGGGAATATCTACAGACTGGGAATTTGGGGCACCCCCGTAAGGCAAGTCCTTCACCTCCCTGTTGCCTTGCTTCTTCTAGTTGTTGCCATGATGACAAGGAGAGACAGCTGAATGGAGGAACTGTGGAGTTCCTTTTCTCAGTGGGTAAACCGTAGCAGCCTGCTGTTTGGACTGTTTTCACCTTGGCTTGCCATTCTCCCAAAAGGCTTGATTCTTCCCAAAGAAGGAGAAGGTGAGTCCAAAAGGAATTCAACATTAACCGTATGCTGGGCACTGTGATGGGTCTTGGTGATTCATGGTCAGTACAGTCCCTGTCTCCAAGGAGATCACAGTCCAGTGGGGGAGACAGATGAGAAAAGAGTTCAATTCAGTGTGGCAAGTGGCTCATGGGAGTATACAGAGGGTTAGATGAGACCTCACAGGAGTGGCCCCACCAAGCTTTGGGGTGGGAGGAAAGTATCCTGATGAGGAGGACTTTAGCTAACTTCTGAGAGACAGGCATGATCTGCCGGTGGAGAATAGGATGGTCCAGGGAAAGGGATCAGCATTTGCAGAAGCCCAGAGTGAAGAAAAGATATGTGTGTTTAGGGAACTGGCTATGCTTCACAAGGCTGGAGTGTGATGGGCAAGGGGAGGATGGGGAGATGAGTCAGGAGAGGTGAGCGAGGACCAGACAGTGAAGGACATGCATCCATGCCCCATGGGCAGGAGCTGGTGGAGAGGGAGAGACTGGGTTTACAAAACAGTGGGCTCCATGGGGGTAAGATAAAGGGAGAGGGCCCATTGCAGGGGTGCAGGGTTGAACCTCACTCAGGGGAGAGAAAGGAAGAAGGAGGCCAGGACAGGCAGAGATGCAGCTAAGCTTGGAAACGGGGTGGTGTCAGGAAAGTCGATGGCTTCCTGACCTATGGCTCCCTTGTCTATGAAGGAAGAGGCTATGTGCTCTGCTGAAAGCAAAGTCTGAGGCCAATGGGAAGCTCTAGGAGACACTGAAGGGGTGGGTGTGGAATGGGAATTAGAGCTCCCAAGGAACATAAATAAGGATTCCTGGGCAGTTCTGAGACTCAGCTGTGGCTTAAGACAACATGTTTACAGGAGCACTAATCCAATGGATTGTGCTATGCTCTTCAGAAGTAAAGGACAACCAAGGATGGGTGGGATTGATTTAGGGCTGCTGGGTTTTTTTGTTTGTTTGTTTGTTTTAGAGTCAACAGATTTTTTTTTATTGTGGCAAAATATATATAGTATAAAATTTACCATTTAAACTGTTTTTGAGCATATAGTTCAATGATGTTAATTACATTCATAACATTGTTACAACCATTTCTAAAATTTCTAGAATTCTATTCATTTCTAGAATTTTTTCATCATCCCAAGCAGAAAGTCTATACCCATTAAACAATAAATCCCCTCCTCCTAGCCCCTGGTAACCTCTATTCTACTTTCTGTCTCTATGAATTTGTCTATTCTAGGTACCTCATATAGGTGGACTCATAGAATATATGTCCTTTTGTGCCTGGCTTATTTCACTTAGCACAATGTTTTCAAGGTTCATCAATGTTGTAGCATGTACCAGAATTTCATTTCTTAAAATAATATTTCATTGTATGTATATACTACATTTTGTTTATCCATTCATCAGTTGATGGATATTTGAGGCATTTCCACCTTTGGGCTACTGTAAAGGATGCTGCTATAAACATTGGTGAACGATATCTGTTTGAGTCTTGATTTCAATTCTTTTGGATGTATAGTTAGGAGTAAAACTGTGGGATCATATGTTAATTATACATTTGACTTTTTGTGCAACTGTCGAATTATTTTCCACAGTGGCTGCATCACTTTACACTTTCACCAGCAATACACAATGGTTCCAGTTTCTCCTGTTATTATATATATAATAAGCCTACTAATAGTGAAGTGGTATGTCATTGTGGTTTTGATTTGCACTTGCGTTTTCCTAATGATTAATGTTGTCGAGCACATTTTTATGTGCGTATTGGACATTTGTATATCTTTTTTGGAGGAATGTCTATTCAAGTCCTTTGTCCATTTTTGAATCAGGCTGTTTGGGGCTTTTTTAGCCAATATTTTATAACTTTATTATTTTTTAGAATAGATCTTTACTGGAGTATAATTTCTTCACAATACTGTGTTAGTTTCTGTTGCACAACAAGGCGAATCAGCCATATGCATACACATATCCCTATATCTCCTCCCTCTTGAGCCTCCCTCCCATCCTCCCTATGCCACCCCTCTAAGTCATCGCAAAGCACCAAGCTGATCTCCTTGTTCTATGCTGCTGCTTCCCACCAGCCAACTATTTTACATTTGGTAATGTATATATGTCAATGCTACTCTCACTTTGCCCCAGCTTTGCCCTCCCACCCCATGTCCTCAAGTCCATTTTCTATGTCTACATCTTTATTCCTGCCCTGCAACTAGGTTCATCAGTACCATATTTTTTTTTAGATTTCATATATATGCGTTAGCATACAGTATTTGTTTTTCTCTTTCTGACTTACTTCACTCTGTATGGCAGACTTTATGTCCATCCACCTCACTACAAATAACTCAATTTCATTTCTTTTTATGGCTGAATAATATTCCATTGTATATATGTGCCACGTCTTTATCCATTAATCTGTCACTGGACATTTATGTGGCTTCCATGTCCTGTCCATGTCCATGGGATGTGGAGAAAACACCCTTAGAGAGACTACTTAACTAGCTCCCCAACTGTGAAAGCAAATTCCGTGCAGGAAATCTCAGTCTCTCTCTCTGTCTCTCTGTCTGTCTGTCTCTCTCTTTACATGTATCCTATGATTCTGCTTCTCTAGTTGAACCCTAACCGATACACCCTCCATGGTAGAAGAATGTGATGGATACAGGGTCAAGGAGAACTGTACTTTCTTTTCCTGCATTCCCAGAAATTTCTACTTCATGGTGACTGAAAGAACATTAGAAATAGAAAAATGAAATAAACTAGAGAATGTAGAAGACTTCAGTAATCTGGTAAACTCAAATAGGAATGTTTGTTAAGGAGCTTGGTCAAGAGGTAAAAAGATGCAGAATCTAGAAGCTGGGAGAAAAAGTGATAGGGGTTGGGAGCTCCAATTTACCATTGGGGTGAATTCTGATAAGAAATTAGGTGAAGGATAGAGTGGAAATATAATGCTACATCAGAGTAAGTAGAATCTATGTGTCCTATATACAACCCCTTGCACCCTCTTACACCCAAAGCAGCCATTGCTAATCAACCACAGCACTCTTTCTTCTCGAGGCTGCTACTCTATTTCTTTCCTTGGTCAGGATGGCCTGGGCACAACAGGGTCTAGCAGGGCCTAGAGGAGGGAACTAGGGAATGCAACAGTGCTTGGCATTCAGAAAAGTGTACCACCTCATCTCTCAAATGTCATTTTTTCCTTTAATGTTCCGATTTCTCTCCTTATGGAAGCCATGGTACATTAGATTAACAAAACAGTGTTAAGAAAAGCTAAAAATGAATTAGGAAATGTAATTTTTAAACCTTAGTTACAACATCAGCAAAACTGTAACATATCTAAGCATAACATCACAAAAATGAGCAAGATCATTTATAGGGAAAACTATAAAACTTTACTAAAAGATACAAAAGACCATCTAAATAGAGAGATATATAACATTTCTGTGAGTAGAAAGACTCAATGATATAAATTCCCTCCCAACTAATCTATGTTTAAATTCATTCCCAATTAATAATAATTGCTAACACTTATAAATCACTTATTATATACCAGGCACTCTTAAAAAGATTTTTAATTAACATGGAACACTGATTTTAAAAGTGCCAAGGAACATTTAATCTGCAAGAGTAACTGTCTGCATGACAATTTTGAAGAAAGAAGAACAAAGGGATAATAATTAGATTTCTAGTTTCCAAAACATGTCATAAGGCTATAGTAATTAAAACAGTGTGGTATTTGTGCTCAACTAGAGAAATAGACTAATACAGAAATGGACTTATGCAGAAGTGGGACTTGGAGCACAATTAAAACTGAGCCATGCTGTCAACATCTCTAGAAAACAGAGAATACCATGAACATCAAATTGTCTGCAAGTAGAGTAGTAAGTCCAAATTCCAACCAAGTCTCCCCCTGCCACTGCAAAGCTTAGTGTGGAGAGCAGGTGTGGGGAGAGTTAAAGACTGTGGGGAAAAAAAGGAGAATTGAGTGGAGGACATAGATGATGCATAGATGTCACCCTCTCCAGAAAGAGAAAGCCTAACCCTAAACGCCAAAGCAGTGAACACAGTAATGAGACTTGCTGTCTCACACACCTGCTGCAGGAACAGAGCTTAAAGTAAGCAGGACTGAAAGGGGCAGGCTTGCAGAAGCATTGATTCTGGATGAGTATAAACTACATAGAGAAGGGACGATGCCCCAGGGAGATGTGGCAGGACAAGGGAAGAAGGAAGTACAGAGGGAGATGCAAAGATTCTAAAGGCATGAAAAAGAAATACCTTCTATCAGCCCCTGTCTATCCCTCCTCCCACATCGAAATAGTCGGTTAAGGTTGCATTTTCCTATACCAACAGAAGAAAGCTCTCTTGAAATATGAACCCTATCCTTAAAATGTCTAGTTATTTTTAAAAAATCAAACCAACTCTATACAAAGCTACTATAAGGAAAAGACAAAAAAATGTGGCATAACGTTTTAGCTGATGATCATTCTCTTCAAAAGACCATGAAGTCAAGTAAAACTGTAATGCAACACAGTTCAGTTTAGATCAAATCAAATATCCTCAAACTAGCATTTGGAGGTAATGAAAACCATTTAGAAATAGAAACTCAAAGACTAAGAGCAGAAATGTATGAGAGAGAGAAAGATAGACAGTGAGAACTTGGGGGAAAAAATGGAATAAAAAGACAAGATCATCTCAAAAATAAAAAATAAATCATAAGATGCCTAAGGAAGAATAAAGTCAAATGAAATTTTAATAGGGGACATTGAAGTCAGGCAGCAGAACAGCCAAGAGAATGAAATTGAGTTATAGAAATATGTACAAAAGGGTCAGAGAGAAAGTGATTAAAATGGAAGTTAATGCAATATACATATGATTGCAGTCCTGGAAGAAAAAAGCAAAACAATGAAACAGAATTAAAATTCAAAACTGTCATCCAAGAAAACTGTGGATCTAAGAGAGAACTCAAATCTACACTTTGAGAGGGATGACTGTATACTTTGGAAAATTCACCTGGAATGATCAACTCCAAGACATATATTAGTAAAACTATTAGCCGTTAAATGAAAAAAAAAAGTATCCTATAGTTTCAAAACAAAAAGATCAAATTATTTATAGGGGTAAAAAAAAGAGGCAGGCAAGAGACTTCTCAAGAGGAACATAAAAGAAAGGTAAAAGTGGAGAGGTATTTTCAAGAAAATTGAGGAAAGATAGCATGAACCAAAGATTTTAAATCCAGCCAAGCTGTCAAGGCTATAAGAAAACAGATCTGAAAGCAAAAACTTGGGGAATATTGTACACACACGCCCTTCCTGAGCAAGCTACAACCAATCAAAAGATAACTGGGAAATTTTCATCAAAAGGATAAATGAGTAGGGAAGGAAAAAAGGACCTAAAGTCAAATAGAAATAGGAAAAAATAGATCTGACTGTATTTCAAATGAATAACGTAAGCAAACTGAGTGGACGGGGTTGGGGCATGCAGGGGGAATATCAATGCAGGGAACTGCTGAAGGCGATACTATGGCTACATACCCTCAGTCTAGAGAAACAAAAGAATTATGAGCTAATACTGAACTTTTCTTTGTAGTTGGTTTTACATACTGGTATGACTGTAGCAAATTGGAAACTATTTTATGTCTGTTGTAGCACTGAGTAAGTGTATAATGTGTTGATTTTGTGGGGACTCGGGGTTCTCCTCACGGAAGAAGAGTGATATAGAATGGAGAAAGATGAAGAAAACCCGGTTGGATTTCAACACTCTACATAAATATGTACATATTTCTCAGCTTTGTCCACTGAAAAGGCCCAGAAATAATGACACTCCTCTAACGGAGCGCACAAGCCCAGATCTTGGTCTCTCAATATTATTCCTCACGAAAAGGAGCTAGGTTTCTTGGAGAAATGACTGATCTGGGCTGGGGAAGAGAAGGAACGAGACGAGCCTGAAATATCTTGTGCCCAAAAATAATGACATGCTCAAATAAAATAAATAAGTAAATAAAAGAAATGATGGGGGTCTGTCAAAAGGACAAAGGGAGAAGCTTGAAGGGGATCCCACTGACCAAGCCTGGGATGATTTTAGCATCAAATTTTTGACCACCCACAAAAAAGTGTGATTAGGCAACCAATGACCTCCAAAATATACAGGTCCTAATCCCTGTAACTTGTGAATGTTATTTTATGTGGCAAACGTTAGGGAGTGTGGGACTGACATGTACACACTGCTATATTTAAAATGGATAACCTACAAGGACCTACTGTATAGCACAGGGAACTGGGCTCAATATTATGTAACAACATAAATGGGAGAAGAATTTGAAAAAGAAGAGATACATGTATATGTATAACTGAATCCCTTTGCTGTACACCTGAAACTAACACATCATTGTTAATCAACTCTACTCCAATATAAAATAAAAAGTGTATAAAAAGGGATTTTGCAGATGTGATGAAGGTAAGCCTCTTGATAGTGGATTATCAAATGAGCCCTAAGTGTAATCACAAGTGTTCTTATAATAGTGAGGCAGAGGAAGACTTGACTACAAACAAAAGGAGGAGGATGTGAGGACAGTGCTGCCTTTGAAAATGGAGGGGGGCCACTAGCCGAGGATGTAAGGAGTGAAACCCTAGAAGCTGGGAAAGGCAAGGAAGCTGATTCTCCCTATATGTCCAGAGAGCATGGCCCTGCCAACGCTTTGATTTCAGTCCAGTGAAACTGATTTTGGACTTCTGACCTCCAGAACTGTAAAAGAATAAATGTGTGTTATTTTAAGTCACCAAGTGTGTGGCAATGTGTTACAGCAGCCAGAGCAATAGAGACAGTGATGAATTATCACCAAATAAAATAGGAATCTGTGAATCTACTCAAGTAGTAAATAGATGATAGAAAGATAGATGATAGGTAGATGAGAGAGAGAATGAATGAATGAATGGATGAATGGATGAACATCAGGTTGGGAGAGCTCTTTCTTACAGTAGAAACCTGACTGGTAAATGTGGAATAAGTGGTGGAAAATCACTATTTTGTAGTCATCATAGTGAAGATTGTTTCAGGCAAGAATCATCACTGAATGCTAAATCTAGGGGGATAGTTTGATGAGGATCAAGGGTAATAATAACTATACTGATCAGTTACACCGTGATCAAGTGGTCAAAATTAATATCACCAACAAGTCAGATGGACACTCCAGATGTGATACCTTGAGAAAAACAAAGGGTTACCTTTGTAGTACTCACTCCGTTTGGGATACAAAACCGGAATCTAATCATGAGGACACATCGGACAAAACCAAATAGGGGAACATGTTATAAAATAATTGATTTCAGTTTTTCAAAAATGTCAATGTCATGAAAGACAATATAAGACTGTGGAACTATTCCAGATCAAAGGAGACCAAATGCAAAGGAGAAGCAAGTGCAATATGTGCGTTCAGACTGGATCATGTACTAGAGGGGAAGAATGCTATTAAGAATAAGGAAGGTTATTAAGAATATTATTGGGACAAGTAAATAATTGGAATATGAGTGGTTAGATTAGGTAAAATTATAGCCTCAATGTAAAATTTCTTGAATTTAATATCGGGACTGTGGTTACATAAAAGAATATCGTTATTCTTAGGAAACACACACAAATATCTTAAGGGGGGAAGGGGCATTGTCTGCAACTTGGGAGAATACATCTGTAACAAATATTGGAAAAAATTAGTATTGCTAAAAATCAGTTCCTAAAAATCAATGCAAATAACCCAATAGAAAAGTGATCATATAATATATACAGTAAATAACAGAAAATATACAATGAAAAGATACTCAACTCTCTCATAAATAAAGAAATACAAGTTAAAACAATAAGATACCATTTCTCACCCATAGAGTGGCAAAATCAAGAGAGTTTGGAAATAATATAAAGTGTTGACACTTAAACAGGAAACGGTAGAACTATAAAATGATACAGCTGCTTTCGAAGAACAATTCACCCACAACCCATATGTACCCAAAGGGGCAGGTACAGAAATACTCATTGCATTCATGTTTAAAGTGAAAAACTTGAAACAATATAAATGTATATAGGAATATGAGTGGAAATTCAAGTCATTTCACTGAGTGACAAACAAGTTGTAGAATAAAATTATATATGTTATTAAAAATCAATAACAATTAATATACTATTAAATGATATAATTTTATGGATCTATCAATATATATCAAAATTATGTAAAATCAAGGAAAATGTTCTTACAGGATATGCATCAAACAGGAACTCAGGATGGAGAGGGTGAGGTCTGATCAGTGAGGACATCAGCTTATCTGCAGTGTTTTTATTTATTTATTTATTTATTTTTGGCTGCGTTGGGTGTTCGTTGCTGCGCGTGGGCTTTCTCTAGTCATGGCAAGCAGGGAGCCTACTCTTTGTTGGGGTGCCGGCTTCTCATTGAGGTGGCTTGTTGTGGAGCATGGGCTCTAGGTACGCAGGCTTCAGTAGTTGTGGCATGCAGTCTCGGTAGTTGTGGCGCACGGGCTTAGTTGTTCCGTGGCACGTGGGATCTTCCTGAACCAGGGCTTGAACCCATGTCACCTGCATTGGCAGGCAGATTCTTAACCACTGCACCACCAGGGAAGCCCTATCTGCAGTGTTTAATTTTTGAAAAGGGAAATGTATTCCTATACTGCTTGTGTAATTAAGGATTACAAGTGTAATTAAGAATTTCATATATAATTACACATTAACTTTAAAATGTAGGCAGCAGCCTTTACCTCCCCAAGATCATTTATAAATCAATTTTCGTTTCTGTCTGTTAATAAGTCAGATACCACTTACTGGAGGATGGTCCTCTCTGTCATTCTAGCTTCTATTTTTACTCTTCCCTGGCACCTCTGGACCTTCTATTTAAATCTGTAATATTGTGATTTGGAAATTAAATTCAGGTGAGGACAAAACAAAGGTGCTTCTGAATTTCAGTAGCTTGGGTGTTTACCTTTCCCCTGTTCAGTTGTGTGTGCACAAGAACCTCTTCTGTCTTAACCCTGTGAGGAAACCGGTGAGAAACCACATGAGGGTATCACTGCGGGGAGTCCACACAATGACACATTTTGGCAGCTCTGTTCTTTGGGGGACATTGTGAAATAATGACATTTCTCTTCCCAAGCCTGATGACTAGAAAATGTGAGTTTCATGTGGGACCTGCATCTCCTGAAGAATGGATGTGATGCCCTGTATAATTCTTTTTTTTTAACATCTTTATTGGAGTATAATTGCTTTACAATGTTGTGTTAGTTTCTGCTGTATAACAAGGTGAATCAGCTATATGTATACATATATCCTCATATCCCCTCCCTCTTTTTTTTTTTTTTTTTTTTTGCGGTATGCGGGCCTCTCACTGTTGTGGCCTCCCCCGTTGCGGAGCACAGGCTCCGGACGCGCAGGCTCCGGACGCGCAGGCTCAGCGGCCATGGCTCACGGGCCCAGCCGCTCCGCGGCATATGGGATCCTCCCAGACCGGGGCACGAACCCGTATCCCCTGCATCGGCAGGCGGACTCTCAACCACTTGCGCCACCAGGGAGGCCCTCCCCTCCCTCTTGAGTCTGCCTCCCACCATCCCTATCCCACCCCTCTAGGTGGTCACAAAGCACTGAGCTGATCTCCTTGTGCTATGCGGCTGCTTCCCACTAGCCATCCATTTTACATTTGGTAGTGTATATATGTCAGTGTTACTCTCTCACTTTATACCAGCTTACCCTTCCGCCTGCCCGTGTCCTCAAGTCCATTCTCTACGTCTGTGTCTTTATTCCTGTCCTGCCCCTAGCTTCATCATTTTTTTTTTAGATTCCATATGTGTATACCCTGAGAAAACCATAATTCAAAAAGAGTCATGTACCAAAATGTTCACTGCAGCACTATTTACAATAGCCAGGACATGCAAGCAACCTAAGTGTCCATCGACACATGAATGGATAAAGAAGATGTGGCACATATATACAATGGAATATTACTCAGCCATAAAAAGAAACAAAACTGAGTTATTTGTAGTGAGGTGGATGGACCTAGAGTCTTAACTTCACTTCATACAAAGTGAAGTAAGTCAGAAGGAGAAAAACAAATACCATATACTAACACATATATATGGAACCTGTATAATTCTTTTTTTTTTTTTTTTCAGTATGCAGGCCTCTCACTGTTGTGTCCTCTCCTGTTGCGGAGCACAGGCTCCAGACGCGCAGGCTCAGCGGCCATGGCTCACGGGCCTAGCTGCTCCGCGGCATGTGGGATCTTCCCAGACTGGGGCACGAACCCATGTCCCCTGCATCGGCAGGCGGACTCTCAACCACTGCACCACCAGGGAAGCCCAGGAACCTGTATAATTCTTGATGGACTTAAAATATCCCTGAAAATTCTAAAATAGCATCATGGAATATGAGAATTAAGAGAGAACTTGCTGATTCTCAAGTTAAATCATCTTGAGTGTCTTATTGTTGTTGCTTGTTCGTATGTTTGTTTTTAATGGAGAAACCGAAGTCCAGAAGAAGGAGGTGATGTCTCACAGTCACAGAATATTTGGGCACAGTTGAGGGCAGATCCCGGCCCTAATCCTCTCCTACAACATGACCATGGCATTTGTGTGGCATGATGTGTGTGCACCCATTTTGTAAGTTAGACGATGGAATGAATGGAGGAAAGGAAGTTTCCCGTTTTCTGTTATTATATCTGCACCACAGACCATAACAGTATGACAAAGTCTAGTTACAGCAGGCATTTCTCCCATGGACATTGCCCACTTAGGAGAATGGGGCTGGCAGAGGGTCTAGATTGCCAATATTGGTGACCTGTATCAGGAGGGGCTGATGGCAGGAGACCCTAATGAAAACTGCCAAGATAAGGCATTATCTTCACTGTCAAGCATAAAAATACAAGTAGTGTTTTTCTGGTCGTCAATTACTTATACAATTTTCCCCAGTCATTCAGAAACTTGGTCCTCCACCTCACCAAGGGACAGGGGAGACTCAGAGCGAGGAACTAATGCTTTTCTGTTCTCACGTGCTTGAGTTTTGCTGCTGTACTCCTCATTCTGAAGGACAAAGTGTGCTAATGACCAAACTTTAAGAGCTGATTCAAGTCTGTTGTGTTCCATCTCACCATTAAAAAAAAAAAAAAAAAGTGAAGCCCTACAGCCATGTCCAAAAAGGGAGCTGTACACTACCACATGATCCTGCAATCCCACTCCTGGGCATATACCTGGAGAAAAGCATGGTCCAAAAGGATACATGCACCCCAGTGTTCATAGCAGCACTGTTTATAATAGCCAAGACATGGAAACAACCGAAATGTCCATCAACAGAAGAATGGATGTGATATACATATACAATGGAATATTACTCAGCCATTAAAAAGGAATGAAATAACGCCATCTTCAGCAACATGGGATGGACCTAGAGATTGTCATACTGAGTGAAGTAAGTCAGACAGAGAAAGAGAAATATCATATGATGTCGCTTATATGCAGAAGCTAAAAAGAAATGATACAAATGAATTTATTTACAAAACAGAAACAGACTTACAGACTTAGAGAACAAACTTATGGTTACCAGCGGGGAAGGGGGTGAGGAGGGATAGTTAGGGAGTTTGGGACTGACATATACACACTGTTTTGTTTAAAATGGATAACCAACAAGGACCTACCGCATAGCACAGGGAACTCTGCTCAACATTCTGTAACAATCTAATTGGGAAAAGAATTTGAAAAAGAATAGATACATGTATATGTATAATTGAATCACTTTGTTGTACATCTGAAACTAACACAACATTGTTAATCAACTGTACTCTAATACAAAATAAAAAGTTAAAAAATAAAATAAAACAGTGTGTCAGAAATTAAAATTAAAACCAAACAAAAAGGTAACCATACAGGTATAGGTGTGGGGCAATGCAGCTGAAAGTTAGGCCCTGTCCAGCTGTCTGTACATTTAACAAGTAAACATGTGATTCGATTCTGAAGACACCCACATGGTGTGAAAGTGCTGTGGAGTGTGTGTGGTCTGGAAACAGAAAGACCAATGTTCTGACATTTACTGACATATCTGACATTTACTCACTGCTCACCTTTGGTTTTCTAATCTCTAGAAGGACAATAACACAACGTCACTGCCAATCCTTGGTGGGCTGAAGAAAAGTGATTAGGATGGGATGGGAAGAGGACCAAACCCACCTTGCAGGTTCCTTTAAGAATCAGGTAGGGTGACTTATTTAAAGGACCTAGTGCTTAAGATTTTCATTACGTGGTTAGGACAAGTTATGGTGAAGAGTCCAGTAGAAGCACACAGGTTTGAAATCAAGTTTCACTTAGGTATGTATCAGATATTTAGATTTTCATTTAGGTCATTTACTTAGTTGTAAGACCTTCAGCAAATTCCTGCCCCTCTTTGAGTCTCCTCATGGGAAAATGGGGATTAAAGACAAATCTTATGGTATTGTTTAAGGTCCTACTGCAGCTGCATTGAAAGAGACACAGTTCACTAAGTCTGAGTCTGTTTCTGTTTTGTAAATAAGTTCATTTGTATCATTTCTTTTTAGATTCTGCATGTAAGCGATATTATATGATATTTCTCTTTCTCTGACACTTCACTCAGTATGACAATCTCTAGATCCATCCATGTTGCTGCAAATGACATTATTTCATTCTTTTTAATGGGTGAGTAATATTCCATTGTATATATTTACCAGGGGGGAGGGGTGGGTGGAAGGGATAGTCAGGGAGTATGGGATTGACATGTACGCACTGCTATATTTAACAGGGATAACCAACAAGGACCTACTGTATAGCACAGGGAACTCTGCTCAGTGTTATGTGGCAGCCTGGATGGGAGGGGAGTTTGGGGGAGAATGGATACATGTATATGTATGGCTGAGTCGCTTTGCTGGGTACCTGAAACAACATTGTTAATCAGCTATACTCCAATATAAAATAAAAGGTTAAAAAAAAATAGAGACACAGTTCAAAAAAAAAAAGGAAGTTGTCTACTCTCTCTACCATATTTTAATCACATCTCCTTAATGCTATTCATCCAAAACTTTATTAATCTAATTGATATTGTTTGAATGTCTTCAAAGTGCCAAGCCCTATTCTGGGTTTGGGGGACAGATCTGTTTATAGGAAGTAATCTTGCCTTTAAGGAGGTTTATATTCCAGCAGGCAATACAGAAAGCTAAGGTGATGATGAGACATTCTATTGGAGTCATCACGACCATCTCTTTCAATAGACAGAGTGCTCCTGGAGGGCAAGGACCATCCAAGCTTTTTCATCTCTATGTCTTCAGTGTCTACCCCAGAGTGGGCAAATAGCATCTAATTGCTGAATTAATAAATATAGGTAATTCTGGACTTATGCCAATAATTGGGCCATATCTTGATCCTGCAATCCCACTCCTGGGCATATATCCAGAGAAAACGATGGCCCGAAAGGATCCATGCACCCCACTGCTCATTGCAGCACGATTTACAATAGCCAAGACCTGGAAGCAACCTAAATGTCCATCAGCAGAGGAATGGATGAAGAAGATGTGGTACAGATCCACAATGGAATACTACTCAGCCATAAAAAAAGAACAAAATAACGCCATTTGCAGCAACGTGGATGGACCTAGAGATTGTCATACTGAGTGAAGTAAGTCAGACAGAGAAAGAGAAATATCATATGATATCCCTTATATGTGGAATCTAAAAAGAAATGATACAAGTGAACTTATTTACAAAACAGAAACAGACTTGCAGACTTAGAGAATGAACTTATGGTTACCAGTGGGGGATGGGTGGGGGGAAGGGAAAAAGAAAAAGAATTGGCCATAACTTCCTAGCTAACTGAGCTATTGAGATCTTAGACGAGCCCAGAATTTTGGAACCTAAAAGAACCTCAAAAATCAAGGAGTCCAGTCCCTTATCTATAATTTCAGTTTCTTCTACAATATTCCTACAGTTGATTTTATGAAAACGTGTAAGAGTTCCTAGGAATGGAGGTATCATGAGAAAATAAGATGATGTGATTTTTGCTAAATTTTAGATGCGGTAGAGATGCAGATTTAAAAAACACGGGCTCCAAGGAAGCCTATGATCCGTCTCAAGCTGGCATCTATTGGTGCTGCTCCTGTTCTTCATTAGTCCAGATAATGTGACATGCAATTCAGACTCTGTTACAGTGAGCACTATGGCAACAAGAATTTTTGCCTAATGAAACAATTGCCGAGCTTCAACCCACAGCCCTCTAATTCCACACACCAATCATCCCAGCAAACTCAAATAAAAGAATCTGGACAGTTCACTGAAATTCACTGTGATCCTATTTGTCTCAGAATTAAAACCACATTAAGTGGGGATGTGTGACAGTTCATTTGGGCTCCTTTGCTTTGGCTTGCTGTGCGAATCAGGAATGGATACCAGGGCAATATTTAACCCAGTTGAACATGAGTAAATACACGGAAACAACGTCCAAGTCCTCTTCAAACAGCTTTGGCGACTATGAGATGGAGGACAAGTAATGAAAGTGCTAAACACAAATAATTTCAATTCTTTTAAACGCTTGCTGGTTTCAGAGCGCAGCTACTCAATATTTCTCCCATAGCATCAGCATCACAATAAATTAATATATGTCATATGGTTGAATTTTTTCAAGTCTTTACCATTTTCTCACTACCTCCTGTTCGGGGAACATGTGAAGCTTTGCGATATGAAGACTCAGGGGAACTTGGGAGGGCCTCTGGGATTATGGAATCTGTGATTTTAATGCCTTGAATGATAAGATGAGTTGTTAGGTTCCCATTTCATAAGGACGAAGCCAGATGGCAGAAATTAAGATTTGGGGATTCAGAGAATAGCAACACATGTTTATGCTCTTGAGAGTAAACTTGGGAACATCTGGTAAGTACATGGAATGCATCTTTAGGAGCCAGGGTTATCCTATTAACTAGAACGCAGAAGGGCCAAGTGGACGCTCTGGAGACACAAGCTTTGGTTTGTATCGCACCTCTGCTCCCTAGAAGCTGTGTCCCCTTAGCCTACAGACCTCCCCCGATGGCCTCCCTGTAAGATCACCTGTAAAAGGGAGGAAACTCCAAACTCCCAGGATGTGGGAGGATTGCTGGGAGAAGATAGGGTAATGCATCCACAGCAGACGGCTTGGTGCCTGACACAGACTCCTACTCAATGTGATTCTCTTCCCCCTCAAGGAACACTTGGGTTTACACATGTACACACAGAGTCCCTGGAAACAGTACATTCAAGCAACCAGTTTGGGGGGCCCTTTAAAAAAAGAAGCATCCACAGGAGCATTTATGGGAATGATTGATTAACTTTAACCAGTACAATTCATTATGAAGGCCAGGAGGGAAGATATTACCGTGACAAATTGCTCGGCTGTTTTTTTCCCCTGCCTTTACATGAACACATTTGTCAGCACAGAGGAGGAGAGAAAAATAAACAAAAGAAGTTCTAATGTCAAAGAGACCTCTTATTGATTTAGTTCTGCATGACTTTCTCATTTAGAATGAGACCAGGTAGTCTCTACGCATGAGGATAGCCCTTCCCTGGGACAGGAGAATGGCCAGGTGACCTCAGGAGGTGGCTCCAGAGTATTGTCCCTCCAGCCCTCAGCTTCTGTAACCTGTAACCTGCCCCCCACCTCTTTTTTTAGCAGGGATGCTGGAAGAAAAGAGGGAGGAGGCAAAGATAAATGAAAGTAGTATTCCTTCTTTGACGATGGCCTGAGTGTATGATGGCTAAGAACTTCAGCTTCAAAGTTGGAGAAATCTGGATTTGAATCCAAAATCAAGTCCAAGTTCAAAGTTGAGAGCTGTGTAAATTTAGATCTATTTACGAATCACTCTGAGCCTCAGTTTCTGCATTTATAAAATGGGCATAACAATACTTGCTTCTTAAAGATGGGGTAAATATTGAGTGAGACAAATGTCACTTATCAATGTCTGATATTCTATTCTATTATATACTCTTTGGCTTCTTTGTGTATCATGTGTATCCCCACTCAATTATAATTAGGGTAGGAAAACTGTGTGTTTTGTTCACCCCTGTATTCTCAGCATCTAGAACTCTGTCTAGCACATAGCTGGCACTTTATTAAGATTGATTGGATGAATACAGGGTTTAGCCCAGTGTCGTTATATAGTAAGATCTCAAGGTACGATGGCTTTCAAACATGCAGTGAAGGGGTGAAGGAATCTTTGCCTTGAGATCTGAGAAGCCAACTTAGATTTTGCTTTGAAGGTGGCATAGCAGAGTCAACAAGAAGGTGAACTCTGATCCCACAGCACCTGGGTTTAAATTCCACATCCCCACTTTTTAACCTTGGGTGAGTTACCTGACCCCTCTGGGCCTCTGTCTCCTCAACTGTAAAACTGGGTTGGCAATAACAATGGTACCCACTTCAAAGAATGGTGGTGCGCACGAGTGTGATGCGTGGCTCATTGTAAGAGACTACTGTTCTTAGTTGGCCATGGATGGAGTGAGCTGACACAAAGAAGGGGCATAACACAGCTGGAATCATCAAATCCCATGGGTCTTGAATGAGCGTCAAAAGTCACGGCCAACTAGAGTTCCAGAGATGAGACCTGGGGCCTGGGCTGGTGTCAGGACTGTGTATCCCATCCTGGAACTGAGGTTCACTGCAGTTCCACTCCCGGGGCAGGTCTGGGGAGGGTCCTTCCCTGTGGACAAGGCCTCTTTAAAGGCACAGGGTCTCACACTGGGGTGGGCAACACGGAGAGCACAAGGTGATTCTCACTCCCAAGGAGGGCTTCTTTGAGAGCTCTTGTCACCTAGCTCACCACCCCGCACTCCAGGACTAAAAGCCTTTTATTACAAGATCCCAGGACACTTTCCCCTTCTACGCACGTGTGCCACGGGGGTGAGGACTTGCTCCATGTGTGTCTCTCCTGACAGACTCAGATCATGAGGCCAGGGCCTGTGTCTGACTGTTCCCTCCTCTAGGCCCAGCAGCCGGCACTGTCCCTGGCACATCATATGGCTTCAATAAACAGTCTGTAGAAGGAAGGAAGGAAGGAAAGAAGGAGGGAGGGAGGGAATCAGTTTATAGGCAAACAAGGAAAGTCTAGGAACACACAACATGTTTGGCTGAATTACACTTCCTGTGCCACAAATGTGCCTCTTTACTCTCTCTTTCTCTCTCTCTCTCTGCCTCTGTCTCTAATTCAATCCCTGCCGCTTGCATTTCAGTAATAAAACACTGCAGGTATAACCTATGCACCGGATTTCCCACGCAGACTCAGACACACAGGAGGTGGGTGCACTTGGGTCAGGACACCCCACAGAAGAGCCCCAGCTGTGACCACAGGCATTTGCAGGCCCTGCACGAGGTTGGCTCCCACTTGACGGTGCCCCTCAGACCTGCACAGAACGTCCTTTTGCCCAAAGGTCTGGGGCCACTCTGAGGGGAGATGGGGAACCAGGCTGCGAGCAGCCAGAGCCCGAGCCTCAGGAAGCCTGGCACATAGCTTGCAGCCAGCACTGCAGACAGTGATTTCTTTCAGAGGGATGTGTTTGCCTTCCAGCCGCACAGCCAGGGAAGCTTCTCTTCTCCACTGGCCAAGCACGTGCACGCGCACCACCCACACACAGACCCTCACACACACACACACATTCACACAAACATAAACACGCTGTCTCACACCCATACACGGAAACCCACACACGCCTTGGGTATACTTACACGCTCACACGCATACTTACAACTGCATGCAGTGCACACGTAATCATCCTGGCCAACGTGAGAGAAGAGAAAAAATGAAGCAGTGTCCTGGCCTTTCACCTCCACCCTCACGTGTGTGGCCCTCCTTGCTGAGCTCTGAGCCCTTCCCATTAGGCAGCCGCTGATGCTGACAGGCCCAGCTGGGCCTTGCACACCTTCCCAGTTGGCCAGGCCTCCCCTGGCCAGGCCTCCCCAGTTGCTGGCTGCAGAATTCCCCGCACCAGCCCCTTCGGACCGTCCCTCTTCATCCCTCTGTCTTCTTTTTTTTTTTTTTTTTTTTTGATAAGAATAGTCATGAGCATTTATTGAGCTTTTTTTAAATATCGTTTTTTATTTTTTTCTTATTGGGGTAGAGTTGCTTTACAATGTTCTGTTAGTTTCTGCTGTACAATGAAGTGAATCAGCTATACGTGTACATATATCCCCTCCCTCTTGGACCTCCCTTCCCCCCACTTCCCATCCATCTAGGTCATCACAGAGCATCGAGCTGAGCTCCCTGTGCTATACAGCAGGTTCCCACTAGCTATCTGTTTTACACATGGTAGTGGGTATATGTCGATCCCAATCTCCCAATTCATCCCCCTCCCCGCCATGTCCATACATCTGTTCCTTAAGTCTGCGTCTCTATTCTTGCCCTGCAAACAGGTTCATCTGTACCATTTTTCTAGATTCCACATCCATGCGTTAACATATGATATTTGTTTTTCTCTTTCTGACTTACTTCACTCTGTATGACAATCTCTAGGTCCATCCACGTCTCTACAAATGACCCAGTTTTGTTCCTTTTTATGCTTGAGTAATATTCCATTGTATATATGTACCACATCTTCTTTATCCATTAGAGAAATGCAGATCAAAACTACAATGACGTATCACCTCACACCAGTCAGAATGGCCACCATCAAGAAATCTACAAACAGTAAATGCTGAAGAGGGTGTGAAGAAAAGGGAACCCTCTTGCACTGTTGGTAGGAAGGTAAATTGATACAGCCACTATGGAGAAAATTATGGAGATTCCTTAAAAGACTAAAAATAGAACTACCATATGACCCAGCAAACCCACTACTGGGCATATGTCCTGAGAAAACCATAATTCAAAATGACACATGCACCCCAATATTCGCTGCAGCACTATTTACAATAGCCAGGTCATGGAAGCAACCTAACTGTCCATCACCTCTCTGTCTTTCTCAGCAAGTGATAAACTCCCTGGCCTCCCTGTCCCCTCCAGCTCTTCCATGCACCCACCCCCGTCCCAGCAGGAGATGGGCTGCAGGGCCTGGGGGAAGGAAGAAAGCGCACACACGGGCTTCAGAGTCGACCGACACAGGTCTGATTCTTGTCTGCTAGCTTTCTGTTTGTGCAGATTTGGACAGGTCTGTCAGCCTGTCCTGATCTTGAATTTCCTCATCTGCAGACCATGATCCCTTGAATCTGGGATCAGTAAGTAAATGAGATAAGGAGCAGGACAGACACAGCGGGCACTCTGTACCTGTTCACGTCTTCACTCTGCTCTCTCTTCCCCAGGTGAAGCCCTCCATCTGCACCTGGGTCCCTCTCCTTCAAAACACACACCTTTCTGTCTGCTTGGGCTTCTGTCCCTTGACCTGTAACCAGGCCATAGTCTTGTGCTTCCTAAAGAAAGCCTCCCTTGATGACGCCTCCTCCATTACCCACCGCCTTCTCATCATTTACTCTACAGCAATTTCCCTGCATATGAACAAGTTCCATTCTGAGAGCGCGCTTGTAAGTCCAATTTGTTTGTTAAGTCCAACAAAGTTAGCATAGGTACCCAACTAACACAATTGGCTATCTAGTACTGTACTGTAATGGGTTTATAATACGTTTCACACAAGTATATTATATCTGCTGAAATAATCATAGATACGAGGGATCCAAAGAAATCACAAAGACCACACATAATACTGTACTTGGTTTTAACAAATGTGGTCACAGTGAAGTAACTGGATTAAAAAGATGGTAACTGATTTTTACCTATCAACCCAATATCTCTAATATCTAATGTATATTCCGATTCAAAATTCTTCAGAGTGAAATTATTTTATGGGCTTGAAATATAATTTTTAATGTCTTTATTGAATTTGTTACAATATTGCTTCTGTTTTACATTTTGGTTTTCTGGCCACAAGGCATGTGGGATCTTAGCTCCTGGACCAGGGATCGAACCCACACCCCCTGCATTGGAAGGCGAAGTCTTAACCACTGGACCACCAGGGAAGTCCTGAAATATCTTATTCTAAGGTTGTGTATTCCAAGAAGTTCTGCACTAGTACCAAAGAAACTAACACTTTTATTTTTTACTGGTACAGTACTACTGTACTCTATACATTACTGTACAGTAAAGTAAACAAAAGCACAACCACTTGTAGAGGATTCACGCACGTGACAATGTATGCCAAACACGTGAACTAACTTAGGTGGTTGGACACGCAAATGCACGTTCACATTTTCTTTTTTTTTTTTTTTTTTTGCGGTACGCGGGCCTCTCACTGCTGTGGCTTCTCCCATTGTGGAACACAGGCTCCGGACGCACAGGCTCAGTGGCCATGGCTCACGGGCCCAGCCGCTCTGCGGCATGTGGGGTCTTCCCGGACCGGGGCACGAACCTGTGTCCCCTGCATCGGCAGGCGGACTATCAACCACTGTGCCACCACGGAAGCCCACGTTCACATCTTTGAAAGTTTGCAACTTGAAGGTTCATATGTAGGGGACTTACTGTATTAATACAATATTTACAATATTGCTCTTCAGCTCCTGCTTCCTACTCTCCTGCACATCACAATGAGCTTTCCACCTACTCCACCTCCAGTCTCTTTAAATGACACTTGCTCATGGCTTCCCTGGGGTCTGCCACACCCAAGTCAATTGCATCCCCTCCAGGTCTCCTGGTGCTGGTGCCAGGACCGCCCCCTTCAGCTGGGGGTAAGGGTGGACTAGTGGGTGGCCAGAGCAGAGACCTGACTTCCAATCGCAGTTCAGCCACTCACCAGCTGTGCCACTTTGCGTCACTCACATTCCCTCTCCAGGCCTCAGTTTCATCATCTGTGAAATGGGGCCCCAAGGAGCACCTGCCGTACTGGGTGGTGGTTTTGAGAGCTACATGAGGTAATGCACGCTGGGTGTTTCCCATGTAACAAGAGCTCGATCATCATTATCTCTTATTTTGACCCTTCAAATCTTCCCCTCCCCAGAAACTTGAACCTCCGACCTCCCCTGGTCCTCCTCATCATGTCTTTTTTTATCCTTTCAATTTTTAATTTGGAAATACACCATATATGCAATACAGTATAATGTGTGTATATTTTGAAACGTGGTCTTTTTTTTAACTTTTTTATTATGGAAAATTTCAAACAATGCAAAAGTGGAAGGTGTAGTATAATAAACCCCCATGGACCCATCAACCAGCTTCAAGAATTACCAACACAACATTACTGTGGCCTCATCAGGTCCTCCCCAGTGGTCATACATGGATGCTCTGCAGGGCTCTGTCTTCAGGCTCCAGGGTGTGTGCTAGAAAACCTGATCCCTTCCACGGCAGCCACCCTCCTCTCCTCTCAGAGGACGTCACCTTCAGGCCTCTGGCCCCCGTGCCTCTCTCGGGTCCCAGGTCTGCTATGGGACTTTTGCACATCTCTCTCCGGACAAGGGCTCCCACTTCCTGGGTTTAGATTGCCATCTTTGCTCTTTGAGCAGGGAGCTGCATGATAGGGCTATTCTTTACTAAGAGTCGCTGGCTGGAGCTGGCGGCCCTGATGAGGAGACCGCTGCTGATAGGGCCAGGGAAAGGGGGACTTTCCTCAGTAACCATTACCGAGTTCACTATCTTGTTGGTTCTAACGGCAGTCCTGCAAGGTAAGTGGTATTGACCCCATCTCAAAGATGGGGGGATGGAGAGGCAGCTAACCCTAACCCTTTCACTCCACACCTGAAACAATACCTATTTTTTTTTTGGCCGTGCCACGCAGCTTGTGGGATCCTTGATCCCCAACCAGGGATCGAACCTGCGTCCTCCCACATTCGAAGCACTGAGTCTTAACCACTGGACTGCCAGGGAATTCCCAACAATATCTATTTTAAACATGCTTTTCTCTAGGCACTATGCTAGTTACCTTACCATTTTAATTGTTCCAGTGACCCTAAGTAGGAATGATTCCCATTTTACAGATGTGTAAACAATTTCAGTGACTTTCTCAAGGTTGGGCCGGTACCAGGTTGAATTCCACTGATGAAAAGAGTGACCTAAATAAGGTCACTGTCAAATAGTCAGCTAAGCTCCTTCCTTGACTCCCTTTTTCCTCCCTCCTCCCCTCTGTACCTGCCACACTTAGCATGCATGCACATAGATAACAATTCTGAAGGGACCCAGTTTCTGGAAGATAAGACAGACTCTATGCCATAAGCACCCCTGCTAGAAAGGCTGACAGAGCCATGCCCTGGAGTGCAAGTCTATGCAGGGTTGTCTTTTTATACCCATCCTTAAGGAGAAACCTAGACTTTTAGACTATATTTCTTTGAGGCCAGTTACAAAAGCTCTTCAAATAAAAAAAAGCAGCTCTGTATTTATAATCTAGTAAATTTCATGGTTTACTGCAATCTTCCACAGATAGCAAAAGATAATTTCAAGGAAATTGTCCTTTGCTTATGAAACAGATATTACTTTGATTTTCTTTGAAAAAGCAGACTTTTAGTTCCATAAAAACAGTGTAAATGATGCAACAGTTGACTCAGTGAGCCTGGGTTTACTTCTGAGTAAAGCCAGTGCAAGTGGCTTCCAAGATACAGCACTGCACCCTGCAGTTTCAGATTTAGGTAAAATTTGAAGCAAAATGGTTTGTAGAAAGAGCACTATCACGGAAATGAGAAGCCTACAGTTAAAGTGCCATCTCTCCTACCTGCATGACTCTTTGTAAAATGAGAATGGCAATATTCATTTCTCATCATTCCTGAGGATACAGGAAAACTCCCAAAATTTTTCTTAAAAAATTTTTTTTGAATAGTAATACATTCACATGGTTAGAACTTTAAAAAGTACAGAAGGGTATATAGTGAAAACTCTTCCTCCCACTCTATTTCCCATCCTCCAAATCCCATCCCTCTGCAAACGGTAATCACTGTTATTAGTTACCCTTCTAAAGATGTCTTATGCATATAGATAACAATACAATGATATATTCTTTTTAGCACCTTAGTTTTTAAACAAATAGTAACATACTAGACACAATTTCTGCACTCGGCTTTCTTCACTTAGTGTGGCTGTTAAAACTTTCAAGTGATGCACAAATACAAGGAGTTATTATTATTTTAAAATATTATCTCAATAATGTACAATGATAATTATGAAGATTAATTTTTCTTAGAGTTTAGAAAGGAAAAAAGAGGAAACTTTAGTATAGTAAAGCTTGGGTGCTTTAATGAAATAATTGTGTACAGAATGTATGTGCTACATATTGCAAATTTCTCTAAGTTTAATTTGAATACTCCCTGAGTCATAAATAACTAGCAAAAACACTTTACGTACAAAGGACGCTTTCCCACTCCGCTTTGACACTGGACCACAGAGCTGTCTTGTGTTAACAGTGCCACCTAGAGGCAGAAGATCATCCCCACTACAGGATTTCTTCCCCAGCTGATTTATTCTTTGCTTATCTACACCTCAGGAAATCCATTTCCTACACAGACACATTCATATCTCTTCTTTTGATTTCCTTGCTTTCTTTCTGTCTTTGAAAACTGTTGAACACAGGAAAATCAATTCATTTCCTTTTTTCTACATTTTAATTTCCATTACAAACTGACTCCAAGTGTGGCCCAAGGGAATTCTTTTGGGTCCCTTGAAAGGAAAGTCATCAGTTTTCAAGTGGCATCATACAGAATAAGAAGCAAGTGGATCCTTGGGTCCTGTGAAGGGACCAAAGCCCTCTTCAGACCCTCAAGCCTAGTGGTCTTCAAGTTTGAGTGTGCACTGGCATCATCTGAGAGGGCTTGTTAAGATCCAGAGTAGGCTTGAGGTGCGTTTCTAACAAATTCACAGGTGAAGCTGACGCAGTCTCCTGTGCTGGATGCTGGGCTGCCCAGATCCTCGCTCCAGCCCGGAAACACACAGTCCCCCGGCCACAAGAGTGTTGGTGGCTGAGGCTCTCTGGTGATCTGCTCTCTGGGAATTGCTTTCAGCTGAAGAAAGCCTTCTCTCCCAAAGCCACACCATGCCCCAGAGGCAACACCTCTGAACATTATTCCCTGCAGAGGCAGAAAGATCCCGTCCCTTGTTTCAAGGTGGGACAGCACCTCCAGAGATCCCCTTGTGCTGGGCCCAGCTCTCGCCTGCAGCTGCCCTGTGGTCCACATCCTCCTCCTGCTGAGTCCTCCCTCATCCCTCCTCCCTCCTCCAGTCAGCTGATCCTATGGGCACTTGCCCGTAAACCCTGCAAACAAATCTCTGTCCCATCGTCTGACTCCTGGAGACCGTAACCCAAGACACCTTCCTGAAACTAAAATCTTAGCCTTGAAATACAGAGAAAACTATGTAAACAACAATGTGAAAGTGCTTTGTAGATTTTGTCATGCTGTCTTTATGTAAAGGACCATTATAGTTACTACATGTATCATTTTTTCAAATTTGTCTTACGCTAGTTTTTATTACAAATAGAGAATGTTCCAGCTAATTTACAGAAGTTTAGCCTCAGGAATTTGTAAGTTCACTGAGCATTCCAACCCCACATTAATAACATGCTTTCTAAAGTAAGCACCCTTTCTTTCTTTTTTTTTTTTTTTTTTTTTTGCAGTACACAGGCCTCTCACTGTTGTGGCCTCTCCCATTGTGGAGCACAGTCTCCAGACGCACAGGCTCAGCAGCCATGGCTCACGGGCCTAGCTGCTCCGTGGCATGTGGGATCTCCCCAGACCGGGGCACGAACCCATGTCCCCTGCATCAGCAGGCGGACTCCCAACCACTGCGCCACCAGGGAAGCCCAGCACCCTTTCTTTTAAAAGCAGCAACTCGTGTGATTTTTCACTTTTGATTCAAATATGAAGAAATACTCTATTCATTCTTTTCACAAATATTCATTGAAGTCCTCTGGGCTTAGCACTGTTGTGGGTGCTGAAAATGCAGCGTTTATGGAGATTCCATTCTAGTATGAAAAATAAATAATTATGTCTGCATAATGACAAGTTCTGCAATGAACTAAGATAAGTGATGTGCATAGACAGTGACTTCTAGGAGTTGAGACACTCCTTGATCTTGTATAAAACACAGGTCTCAGGAGCATTATGGACTGAACCTCCAGAACTGGGCTAGGATGGCAAATGCTACATTGCTCCTGTGGGTCACATGAGAGTTTCTTTTTACAGTTCTATAGGTATTTATTGCATGCCTACCCTATGTCAGTGGTGGTATTGAAAAGGCTTGAACTTCCAAATAAAGCAGCAACAACAGTGATAGAAGTGTGGGTACCCTAGGGAATAGTCCTTGACCTAGTTGGTAGAAGAAGATAGTCTTCTCTGGTGGGTGATAGTCCTCATCCACCGGAGAAGGTGGGTGAGATCAGTGATTCTCACACTTGAGCATGAATTAGAATCACCTGGAGGACTGGTCAAATCACAGAATACTGGACCTCCATCCTTACCCTTACCTCTGAGGTTTTCTCTTGCAGTAGATCTGGGGTGGGGCCTGAGAATTTGCATATCTATCATGCTCCTATGCTAATTAGCATTGTGTTTGTTATTATTATTTTTTTTTAAATAACCACTGTCCTTTGCTACCAGACTCCTCCCTCCTCAGGTTTTCCTCAATCAATAAGTCGATTTTTCCACCCCATTAAAATCAGGCTGGGCCTGTGACTTGACCTGGCAATGAAATGTAAATGCAGGGATGGTGTGTCACTTTGGAGCAGAAACCCTAAGAGCCACTATGTACTCCTGCCATCTTTCTCTTCCCCTCTGTCAGGAGACAGGTATATCCCCAATATGGGGCTGCTCATTCAGCCTGGGTCCTGTAATGAAGAAGAACTGAAATCCAGTGGCACTGATTCATGATGAACGTGCAACACAGGACATAAACAAACCTTTGTTGTTATAGGCAACCGAGGTTTGGGGATTGCTTGTTAGTGCAGCATATGATGGTCTAAACTGACTGATACAGAAGGCTTCCTAGAGAACATGATACTGAGTAGAGTTTTCAAGGTGCATTGTCCAGGCAGAGAAGAGGCGTTTGAGACGGCAGGCAGGCTATGTGGGGTATCTAGTGCATAAAATACTTCAGGATAGAAAGCGATGGGAGAGGTAGGCAGGAGCCAAACCACTGAACCTCGCAGGTCAAATTTCATCCTCTAGAGACCAGATGACAAAAACCTCAAATGGAACATGCCCCAAATAGAGCCTTAGATACCATTCCCTCTCCCCAAGCTGTTCTTTCTAAAGTCTTCTCCAATAAATTAAACAGTACCAACACTTACCCTGTTCCTCAAGCCAAAAATCCAAAAGTCAACCCTGATCAACGTGTGTCATTCTCTCACTCCTCATCAGCAAGTCTGGTTGGCTGCATCTACAAACACAAGCTCAGTCCTTTCTAAATCCACTGCCACGGGCTTCCCTGGTGGCGCAGTGGTTGAGAGTCTGCCTGCCGATGGAGGGGACACGGGTTCATGCCCCAGACTGGGAAGATCCCACATGCTGCGGAGCGGCTGCACCCGTGAGCCATGGCCGCTGGGCCTGCGCGTCTGGAGCCTGTGCTCCGCAATGGGAGAGGCCACAACAATGAGAGGCCCGCATACTGCCAAAAAAAAAAAAAAAAAAAGCCAGAGTTTAATTCCACTGCCTCTCCCTGGTCCAGCCACCAGCATCTCCCCCTGGAATCACTGCAACTATCTCCTCTCCTTGTTTCCAGCCTTGCTTCCTTGTGGTCCATTCTCCACATTGCAGCCAGAGCGAGCTCCTAAAAGTATAAATCAGATGATGGATTAAGTCATCTCCCTGTTTGCAATCTTCCAGAAGCTTCCCATTACATTGAAAATAAAACGGAACATCCTTATGGTGGCTGATAAGTCCCTACAGAACCTAGCCTCTGCCTACGTCACCAATTTCTCCTCATACCAAATCCCTTGTTCAGTTCACTAAGTTCAAGCTACCCTGGCCTTCCTTCGCACTGCAAGTTCCCTCTGTCAGAAATGCTCATCTTCAGTTCTCCATGTGCCATATCCTCGGGGGAGCCTTCCCTGGCTACCCTAACTCAAGCAGTACCTCTGCTCCTAAGGTGAAAATCTTTCTTCATTACGCCTGTTGCTGTTTGAAATTATTTTATATATTTGCAAGTGATTGCTATCTGCACATTCATTAGAATAGAAGTTCCAAGACATCAGGTCTAAGACTTTCATGAATTCATTTGTTCACACATCCACTCAACAAATATTTATTAAGCATGTAGTATGTACAAGACATTTTCCCTTCTGGGGACAATATTTCAGCCATGAGCCACTGCCTTGGCACATTCAAGTTGCTTAAGAAATATCAGTTGACTAAATAAATAAATGAATAAACCGAAGGGTAAAAAAAAGATTGGATCAGAAAGAAGTATATAGGTCACATATACATTGCTAATGAGAAAACTGAACTTTAATAATAAAACAACAAAATGCTAATTTAGACTGCCTGAGACATCCAGATCAAACAGCATTGGTCCCAGAGAAAATGAGCTAGGAAAGGCTCCCTCATTGGGACTTCTGAAAGTATACAAGAATCATTAAAATGGAGAACATGACTGTGCATAACCAGCATGAAAATACCATGCACATGTTCTTCTGTTAGCAGGATAACTACTCAGTAACTTATTAGGAATAATTTATTAAGCGCTTTCCTTGACAAAGGAAAGGAAACTGTACTGTAATTAGCCACACTCGCACTACTGATTCCTAACAATAATTTTATGTCCAGGATGTAATGAACCTTTCGGGAATTTCAAAAACTGCTACAAGTTGAAGTCAATTTTGAGACAGCAAAGCAACAGTGTTTGTGTGGGTTGAAATGCGGTGGCTGGTTCCAGCCAGGAACTCCAAAGTTTTCCTGATTTCGGATACGGGAATATTTTCACATAACGTACTATCACTTCTGTGTGAAGTCATATGTACCTCCTCCCTCTTCTTTTCATTACAAGGAGTAGTGAAGACATAAACCAATTCCAGGTACAGCAAAATCTCAATAATTCAGGCTCACCCTGGAGAAAGCCAAGGGCAGCTATGGCCAAGCCTGAATTCTAAAGGAAGGAAGTGGTGTATGCTTCTTAAAAAGGTACATCCAATACTAACCAAGTATTGACTTTGCTAGTACCTGGGGGGAGGACTCTAAATTAATGTCGGATTAAAATGACTTACAATGGCATATTGCAATTGATTTGTCCTCTTAGGGAGAATAAACATTGTCTTCTACAAGATTAGTTATATTAGTCCGTGCGTGCTTGCCAGCGGTCCTCGTTCTCTCCATGAACCTGAGGGAGCCGCGGCCACCCCCGGCCGGCACTGCAGGCCCCCAGGATCCTGGCCCCGAGGTGTGAAATATTTCAGTCAAAGGAAGAAATAGCTCTTCTCCTAAGATGGAATCTGTTGTTTGAGAATGTGGTTGATCAACTTGATATGTTGGCCAAGTGGTGCCCTATGTAATAAACTGAAAAGAGGAGGCAAGATGATGTCATTTTCCCATATTGTGAAACCAAAAACAAATGCCTTGTGTGAGACCAAGCTAACAAACCTCTGACGGTGCAAAGAGTATTTCTGTTTGAAGAACTTAACAGTAAGATAGAAGTACTTTCAAGCTGAGGCCTGCAAGTGTATAAAGATCTAAAATACATATTGAGTAGGCCTGATCATCTGAGTCCCATTCAGTCGAGGAAGCATGGCTGTGAGTTGGATGGTCTTCATTCTGTGGCCCTCGACTATGTTTGTGGGGCATATAGGTGGGCACAGTTTATTTTCTTGTGAACCTATTACCTTCAGGATGTGCCAAGATTTGTCTTATAATACCACCTTCATGCCTAATCTCCTGAACGTTATGACCAACAGACAGCAGCTTTAGCAATGAAGCCATTCCACCCTATGGTGAATTTGGATTGTTCTCGGGATTTCCAGGCATTTGTGCACTCTATGCTCCTATTTGTATGGCATATGGACATGTCAAACTTCCCTGCCCTAGGCTCTGTCAGAGGGCTTACAGAGAGTGTTTGAAGCTCATGGAGATGTTTGGTGTTCCTTGGCCTGAAGATATGGAATTCAGTAGGTTCCCAGATTGTGATGAGCTGTATCCTCGACTTGTGGATGTGAATTTAGCTGGAGATCCTACTGAAGGAGCCCCAGTGGCAGTGCAGAGGGACTATAGTTTTTGGTGTCCCCGAGAGTTGAAAATTGATCCTGATCTTGGCTATTCCTTTTCACACGTGTGTGACTGTTCACCTCCTTGTCCAAATATGTACTTTAGGAGAGAAAAACTTTCATTTGCTCTGTATTTCATAGGATTGATTTCAATCATTTGCCTCTCAGCCACATTATTTACTTTTTTAACTTTTTTGATTGATGTCACCAGATTCCATTATCCTGAAAGACCTATTCTATTTTATGCAGTCTGCTACATGATGGTATCATTAATTTTCTTTATTGTGTTTTTGCTTGAGGACCGAGTAGCCTGTAATGCATCTAGCCCTGCACAGTAAGGTTTCCACAGTGACACAAGGATCTCATAATAAAGCCTGTACCATGATTTTAATGGTACTCTATTTTTTTTTTTATTATGGCTGGCAGCGTTTGGTGGGTAATTCTTACCATGATGTGGTTCTTGGCAGCTGTGCCAAAGTGGGATAGTGAAGCTATTGAGAAGAAAGCATTGCTATTTCACGCCAGTGTGTGGGGCATCCCTGGAACTACAGCTATCTTCCTTTTAGTGATGAACAAAATTGAAAGTGACAATATCAAAAAAAAAGATTACTTATATTGTTTTCTTAATTCATTTTTTCAGAATACTTAGGCAAAATTCAATCCAGGTCCAGTCCATCTGTATGCAAACTTTGGATTTGTGGGTCTGAATTACCATTTTATCATAAAACTAAAAAGCATTCTTATAACCAACATGGTATAGTCTCTCTAACGGTCTCCAAGATCTTGTCAGAGACCTCTTTCTGTGTTTAGGTGTCAAGATATTAATTGCTTTTTCCAATGTGCTGTGACTCATGTTTAGTCACTTTTCTTTAATGACTCAAGCTGGGAACTCAGTGACGTTTGTGAGTGGCAGGATGACACAAAAGAAGCCGGGTGAATTCTCTCTTCACCATCCTCCATGATATGATTTTACAAGCTCAGGCTTCTGCCCAAGTAACCTATCATTCCTTTACTTCATGGCGAGAAATGCCTAACGTCTCAGGGTTGAAAAAATTATGTCAATGTTGTGCTTACACAAGAACAGATGACAGGACAAATGGAGCAGAATAAAAAGTCCAGAAAACCATATTTACTTTCAACAGACTAATGTCAAAGGGGGAAAGATGAACTTTCTAATAAATAGCACCAATCAATGGATATACAAATGGGGAAGAAACATATCTTAACCCCCTACCTCATACCAGGTATAAATATCAATTCCAAAAAGAGTACATTATTTTTTAATATATTTATTTATTTATGTTTGGCTGTGTTGGGTCTTTGTTGCTGCGCGGGGGTTTTCTCTAGCTGTGGCGAGTGGGGGCTGCTCTTCGTTGCAGTACGTGGGCTTCTCATTGCGGTGGCTTCTCTTGTTGCGGAGCACGGGCTCTAGGCGTGTGGGCTTCAGTAGTTGTGGCTCGCGGGCTCTAGAGCGCAGGCTCAGTAGTTGTGGCGCACGGGCTTAGTTGCTCTGTGGCATGTGGGATCTTCCCGGACCAGGGCTCGAACCCGTGTCCCCTGCATTGGCAGGCAGATTCTCAACCACGGTGCCAGGGAAGGCCCCCCCAAGAAGAGTACATTATTAATAATGCCGATAATTTGCTGCAACATGGATGGACCTAGAGACTGTCATACAGAAGAGAGAAGAGATTCTCTCTCTCTGAAGTCAGACAGAGAAAGAGAAACATCGTATATCGCTTACATGTGGAATCTAAAAAGAAATGATGCAAATGAACTGACAAAACAGACTCACAGACTTAAAGAATGAACTTATGGTTACCAGCAGGGAAAGGTGGGGGGAAGGCATAGGGAGTGTGGGATTGACATGTACACACTGCTGTATTTAAAATGGATAACCGGGCTTCCCTGGTGGTGCAGTGGTTGAGAGTCCGCCTGCCGATGCAGGGAACACGGGTTCGTGCCCCGGTCCGGGAAGATCCCACATGCCGCGGAGCAGCTGGGCCCGTGAGCCATGGCCGCTGAGCCTGTGCGTCCGGAGCCTGTGCTCCACATCGGGAGAGGCCACAACAGTGAGAGGCACACTTACTGCAAAAAATAAAAAATAAAAATAAAAATAAATAAAATGGATAACCAACAAGGACTTACTGTATAGCACATGGAACTCTGCTCAATACTATCTAACAACCTAAATGGAAAAAATTTTGAAAAAGAATAGATACATGTATATGTATAACCAAATCACTTTGCTGTACACCTAAAACTAACATAACATTATTAATCAACTATACTCCAATATAAAATAAAAGGTTAAAAATATTAAAAAAATAATTTTAAAAAAGGAGCACAGATCTAACCATGAAAAATAAAACAATAAAGCTTCTTAAAGTATACAGCATTTTCATGACATTGGAGTCTGCATAGATTTCTCAAACAGGACTCAAATTGCCAATCATAAGAAGAAAATGATACATTTTTATGTTAAAATAGAGAACTTCCATTGATCAAAAAGACTCCGTTAAAAGAGTAGAAAATGCAGCTCACAGAATGGAAAATTGTATTTATAATGTATATCTGACAAATAACTCATTTCCAGAATTTGTAGAGAATGTCTACAAATCAATAAGAAAAAGACAAAAACCTAATAGAAACTGGCAAAAATGTGGACAGGCACTCCACAAAACATGAGATCTAAATGGTCAATAAACATACAAAAAGGTAGCAAGTCTTATTAGTGACCAGAAAAACACAAATTAAATACACAATGAGATACCACTACACACCGAGCAGAATGGCTCAGATGAGAGACAGACAGTATCAATTGTTTAGTAGGATGTAGAGCAGGTGGAACTCCCATATACTCTGCTGATGGGGCTGTAGGTTGGTAGAACCATGTTCAAAAACTTTTTGGCAGTGTCTACTAAAGCAAAACATAAGCACATCTCATGATCCAGCAGTTTTACTCCTAGGTATACCCGTTACAGAAATGCACATACAAGCATATTCCTAGCCCCAAACTGGAAGCTACCCAAATGTCCATCAACAGTGGAATGAATAAATAAATCGTGCTATATTCACAATCAGTGCAACGAGAATGAGAAAACTACAACCACACCCCACAGCATGGATGTTTTTCACAACATCATGTTGAGTGATACAAAAGAGTACATACCGCATGAAATGCATTCACACAAAGCTTTAAAACAGGCAAAACTAACATGTGCCTTTAAAAGTCAGGACAGTTCTTCTTTGCAAGGTTTTTGCTGGAAGGGGGCTTGAGGGAGGTTTTTGGGGTGGTTGAATGTTCTGGTTTTTCATCTGGGTGCTGATTACATGGATGTGTTCAATTTGTGAAAAAGCATCGAGTTGGACGCTTATGATCTGTGCGTGAAACTGACAACTTATAATTCATGCATAGAATAAAACCTCACGGCATGCTATTTTATCATTTTTCAGTTTATTTTCGATTATATTTGGAGAGGCAGATTTTACATGATAGCTTCAAACCAACCATTATACATTAACCAAATTTTACACAAGCCATTTGAAAAAAGATCTAAAAATGTGCTTAGTTATTGGTATTATATAACAATGATCAAGCACCAAGAGTGTGCTGAGAGCTTTTCAGAACAAACATAGAAAAGACGAGTCCCTGCCTTCATGGATACCCATTCCTTTAGAGTCTTGCGCATAAAACTTCACCTAATATTTCACACCCCTTTACTCATAAGGCATAAATAAGGAAGTTTGTTGCATTTCTCATTGTTACTTAATAAATATTTAATACACTTTTCCCCAAGTATACCAACTATTACTAATATTTTTGCCTTTAAATACAAATTTCCGAAGTACAATACACAGTATACTCTGATTTGGTATTCACACAGTTGACCACAATATTCTTGCAGGTTGGTTATAATATGAAGCATGTTGAATTTCAACATTCACACATTTTTATACCACTTAACAGAATCATTTACTATTGGCAGAGCTTTTTTTGTTAAGAAAAATGAGGTGCCATTGCTGTTAGATTGATAAACTGTAAACAAAAACAGCACTGCCTTGATTCCAATAAGGGTGTCAGAACTTATGGCACATTCAGAACAGTGAATTTTAGCACATCTATCAAGCTAGCCTTGCAGATACCAACCACATAGCTACATGCCCTAAAATACTAACAATTTATGATCAGCTAGTAATGGGTGATATATGTATGATTTGCTTGACTGTATTTTCCGTTTAAAGGAGAGGATACTGGCGTAAAATATCTGAAAACTGTGAGCTGGGCTGGGAAATTTTTTTGCTTCTCTGCAAGGCTGTGTTCCAAGCAAATTCAGAATGAAAAAGAGGATGAAATGATTCCAACTTTAATCATTGGCTAAAGAGATCTAATTTCAGAACAATCCCTTAATGACATCTGATTGTTCATTTTTTTAAATGCAAGAGAAATGAAGTGAATTTTGATAGTGTAGTGATTTTCGGTTTCGGCACAAGAAATCATACTTCATGGGAAAATGCCAGAGAGTGAGGTAGAAGCTGCGCCCACTACAAAAGTCAGGCCAGTCCCTATGTCACCTCCAGGGAGCTCACAGCAGCAGGAGATTAGAGGCAGGTTTTAGAGGGATGGGTAGATGCTTCCTTCCCGACCAGACTCTGGTCTTGACCCTTTCTGCAAATAGGATGGAGGAGCTGGAGTGAGTCTGGGGTCCAGGGAAAGAAGGTGTAACAAGCTTGGGATCAATGGAGAGAAAGGACCCGACTGTGAACTTCACCTTATCTAGATTCCAAGACCCCAAGCATCCATCAGGATTCAAGCCATGGTTATTCCCTTTCCAGAGGAAACCACCTTGCCTTTGGGCCACCACTGTGTGGTTTCCCAGGGGTATTATCAGGTCTGGATGTTTCCATTACATGGCAATGAGGCTGAGCTGAATTTTAAAGTTACACTGGACTTAGAGCAAGACTAAATTTCTTTCACAACCTCTCCAGATATGAAAAGAGTAGAAGAACATTCTCAAGAGTCCCTTCTCTTCTATGTGTGGGGTGGGGCTTATAATCATGCCCTCTCTACGGAGCTAGGCACATGGCCTCAACAGGGCCCATTAGGAATAGATTCACCCAAGGGCAGTGGCAATAGTGGTTTGGTCCATCCACCATGATCCTACCTGGCAAAGGAAGGAGTCCGAATGGGATTTGACAAATTTTTTTTATCCTGGGTAACTGCATCTCCACTTCTCTGCCAATCATAGAGCAAGAGATTGGGAACAACCTATCTCTGCTGCTCTCGTGGCTTAACCTGTGATAAAGGTGACAGTGGCAGGACTGGGATGTGTTCTAGAGCCATACTGGTTGGGAGGAGAGCTGGGATGGCAACACCCAACTCCCGAGGGTATTAATCTAGAATCCCTTTTGGGGTGAAAGAAACAACCTTATTGAATGTGCCCAACCCAAAACAGAGCACCAAAAGACTAAAATTCTGACAGTAGACAGTAATATATATGTTTTTTCATTTTCAATTATAAATCCTCAGTTTTCCATACTAAGGCTTAAATTGCAGTCACCTAGCTGAAAATCTGTACATAAACATGAGACTAGAAATAGACGACGTGAAGACCTCTAAAAACAAAGGTTCACGACAAATGAAAGCATCCATCCCTTATTTATTAACAACATGAAATGTTCTGACTACCCTTTACAGTGAACAATAGGATTAGACCCAGCAAGCTAAGCATTATTTGGAAGTTTTTAGGATGGAGGCTGAACGCCTATTGCTTTAAAATCTGAGATGCTTCCCATAACTCTCTTTCAGGAGTGTATTATATCATCCAGAGTGATGATTCTTACCACCAGCATATATTTATAATCCACCTTGTTCTCAGAAGAATTAAGGTAGCTAGTTTCTATCAATCGTTTTTCTTTAACCTGTAACAAGACATTAGGATCAAATGCCGAAAAGGATTCTTTCCGTCCAATTATGTCAAAGCACCATTCAACAGGTGGAAACTGAGATCAAATTCTAATGAAATTACAACGGCTTCCTTACACTGGAGAAACCTTGCTCTCAAGTTATTTAACAGAGATGACAATAAACCAAACTTAGGTATTTAGATAGACATTATAGATAGATAGATAAATGGTTAAATAGATCTTTTTTTTTTTTTGCACAGCTGACAAGTATTCAAAACTCTGGAGTAGGTGTTGGGGTAGTTGAGAATATCTCACAGCCTTTATCATATTATTGACAAGCTTTCAAAAATTGTTTAAAGCCATTGGAAATGGTTGGTATTAGTGGTGCACGGAAACCATGGTTTATAGTTAGAATGTCAAAGTTCAGCCATTGTCTCTACTCTTCAAGGCACAAGGACAAGTTCCAAATTCTTCAACTCATGTGTGAGAAGCAGAGCAATGGGTACCACCAGGAGACAGAAGATTAAGGAGAGGAACCACACACCAAAGCAAGAATGGGAGATCCTTTGGGATGCCATGACTTTCAGATATTGATCGTACGTCGTTAGCAAGCAACTCTCCCACACCTTGAGGTGGGTACAGGAAGGTCTCCTGGCCTGAACACCTTGGCCTATTAAGCAGAGAGCACAATTCACGCCACGCCTGATTTGGCAGTCCAGCACCTTCCTACCCGGGGCACCAGGAAGAAGGTCCAGAACGTTTCCATGAAGATCTGCAATGAAGATCGTAATGATGACAGAAGGGCAAGAATGAGAAGTCGGTAGCCCTTGATAAAAGTCAGCAGAGAAGTAACCCCCTTTATGGATACATACCCTGTTTCTTTGCCTGTGATGGTCTAAGTACATTAAGGGAAAGAGAACCCATGCTTTCTTTTTAATTCTCATCTTGCTATCTCCCTTAGCTTCCCTAAAAAAAAAGGCATGGGTGAACCATCTCCTCTCTAACATATTCCCCGCCATGAAATTTCAACAAAATGGAAAGAATCCAACCAATTAATCTTCCTCTTTTTTTTTGCTTGGAATTCAGTTTGTATCTACTGGTAGTCCATTACATTCTTTTGGTAGGAAAAGATATTGCACTTCTTAAAATTTATCCATGTTATTAAGTCAAAGCTAATAGGTAGGTAGATATCTCTCTAGAATGTATACTTTCTGAAGACCATCATCAGTATTTGCAGAAAAGCCTCCGTGATTTCTATTTCAACAAACTGTGGCCCCACTGGCACGTGATTTTAAACTACAAAGGGAGACGTCGGTGGTCATGAGCCGTAGGCAACATTGCATGTCCAGCGGCTCATGACTTCATTGTGCAGATGGGCACGACGATGACCAGAATGACTGTGCACGTGGCTGCAGCGATCAGAGCAGCGATCTTGCAGACCTTGGCTCGTCTGAACTCGGCTTCTTTCCTTTTCAGTAATGAGTCGTAGCCTGGAGTATAAATATCTTCCATCCAGTATTCTAAGTTGTTTGGGTTTAAAGATTCTTGAGTCTAAAAGTGAAGAGAAGATGTTAGAAATATGGTGAATATGTGCAACAGGTTCAAGACGTTCTGACTATCATCACCCCTGAAGCATCTCAGAGCTGTCTGCAGCTTGCAGGGGAGATGACCGAGGAGTCCAGCGCTGCCCACCAGCCCCTCCTGAGGTGGACCACCAAGGACTCAGGCTCCCGCACATCCCAGATTGTACCTGCCCCTCTCCTACTACAGAAGTCATGATGGTGGACTTCCCTGGTGGTGCAGTGGATAAGATTCTGTGCTCCCAATGCAGGGGGCCAAGGTTCGATCCCTGGTCAGGGAACTAGATCCCATATGCATGTCACAACTAAGAGTTTGTATGCCACAACTAAGGAGCCCATGTGCTGCAACTAAGGAGCCCGCCTGCCACAACTAACACTCAGTGCAACTAAATAAATAAATATTTTAAAAAAACAGGTCACAATGGTCTTGACACAGGAAAACCCAGGGATTTCCTGGGAGCAAGCAAAATAGGGCCGAGAAACAAGACTCTACCCCTCAAGGGCGTAAGGCCAAGAACAGGCTGGCCCTGCTGCATGGGAAGCAGGGAAAGTCACTGAAAAATATTCTCCACTAACGGTCCCTAAGAACAGGGGTGTCTAAAGCAAGGCTACTGTATTACGCTGATTTGGTTCCCAGTTCTTCAGTAAAGCCTCTACTGAAAAGTGAAAGGCACCTCCCAGATAAGCAGTTCAAACAAAACATAAAATATTTCCATTTCAAACATCTGTCAGGCCACTGCTCATAGGCCAGGTCTACAGACCAGTGGCAGGCCACCCCCATGCCAGGTGCAGGGTCCCCAGTGGGAGAGACCCCCACCCACTGACATTTGTCTCCCAGCCTCCCTGAGATTAATGCCTGTCTGCAGGAGAAATATTATATTTAACCTGTTATCACCCAGGAATCCCATTCCCCGTGGATGGCTCTAATCTCTTTCCATAAAGAAAGGCAGTGTTCTCATTTTACGGCAAACATTTAATAATGTGACTGACACATAAAAGCAGCAACACATTGCAATTCCAAGTGAGGTCGTCTAAATCTTTGAAACACAAGCAAAATATCCATTTTGAAGATTTTCTCAGATTGTTTAACGCTCATAAAGATGGGCATGTTACAAATCACATACACACACACACACACACACACACACACAGGATTACAAAACAAATGCTTCCAAAACTTAAAAAGAAACCAATTCAGTTGTACTATGTTATTGGAATATTGATTACTCTAACGCATATTAGTCATTCTCCATCTGTCCTTTCAGAACCATTCTCTGTTCTTTTCTGCCTTGCTCTGTGCCCCCAGGAGACCAGCCAATATGGACACATCCCAGGTGGATTCAGTCAGTGGGGTACAGTTCCCCCTGCTCCCTCCCTGATGGGCTACAATTCTATCAGGTACCTGCTCTCACAGCTGTGGGTCTTGGTGGGTTTCAGAAACAGCTCTCTTTCCTTGGCCTTCAGATCCAAGGGCAGCAACAGCCTCTCGCTCATGCTGGTCCCTGGGCGCTTCACGGGCTCTAAACCCTGCCTACACCGCCGCCAAGAGTCCTCTCCTTCCCACTCCCATCATCTGTGAGTATGCCATCTGCTTCCTGCTGGGATGCTGATGACCCACATGCCGTGGACTCCTCTGGCTGCCTTATTGCTCTCCTGTTTTGTTTTTTGTTTGTTTGTTTGTTTTTTGGCCATGCGGCGGCCAGGATCTTAGTTCCCTGACCAGGGATAGAACCCGGGCCCCCTGCATTGGGAGCACGGAGTCTTACCCACTGGACCGCCAGGGAAGTCCCTGCTCTCCTGTTTCTAATGGCCTTCCAGTACAGGGGCCAGCAGGCTCCAGCCCATGGGCCAGATACAGCCCAGCACCTGCCTTGGTACAGCCTACCAGTTAAGAACGGTTCTCACATTTTTAAATCATTGAAAAAAAGTAAAAGGAAAACAATAGTCATTGGTATGTGAAAATCATATGAAATCAAATCTCTGTGTCCCAAAATAATATTTTGTCGAAACACAGCCATATCCAGTCATTTACAAGTTGCCCATGGCTGCTCGAGACAGTTATTGGCGGAGTTGAGCAGTTGTGATGGAGACTGTAAGGCCTGCAAAGTCTTAAAGCAGTTACTCTCTGGCCCTTTAGAGAAGAGTGTGCCAATATTCTAGAATATTCTGTACAATGTTGCATAATGAAAAGAGAATGGGACTTCGGGGTCCCTGAAATCCTCCCAGGTCCCCTTCCTCACGGAGGCACAATGTTCAAAGACTTTTCCAATTATTCATGTTATCTGGAAGGGCAGGGAGGAGTGGCAGGCAATGCTGGCCATTGCGAGGACCCACACCATGAGACACAGGACGTGCTCCATGATGGAAAAGTCCTTAAAATGCAGGATTGTCTGTTCAGACTTTGCAAGAAACTCCTACTCCAGCACTTCTGCTAAGTCCCAGGAGCCACGGTCTCCCTGAGTTGCCCAGGGCACTTCTGCTACTGCCCAGCTCCGGCTGTTAGGACAAGTGTCCTTATGCTTGGGCTGCAGCTCTTTCCCCAACACAGCTCTGTCCTCCATGGGCACTTGGGGTCGGTCTGTTTCCCTGGACATGAAAGCTCTTCAGCAATTTAATGGGTACCCTAGAGGGGAGAGAGGGAGCCAAGGTGGGCATGTTAAGCTGGGGACTGGTCTACAGGGCTGGGCGGGTTTGGGTGGAAGGCTGAAGGAGCAGCTCTCCCTGCTCTGGCACTTCGGAGACAGGCTCTGACCAGGGAGGCTGAAACACCACCTCTTCTTCCCAATATTCCCAAGGTGGGCCAAGGAGATAAACAGTGTGTAAACGACACATCAGATTTTGTCTTATTCCCTCCAGCTCAGACAGAAGGCAACTGGCTTCCTTTCATGGGTAGCTATGCTTCAGGGGCTGGGATTCATCCTGTGAAGTAAATTATTTTTAATTACTTTTTCCAATAACCGCAAGCTCTCATGACACCCAGTGGGACACAGGGGGCATCCTCGGTTGTTAATTACTCCTGCTGAGCACTGGAAATGGAAACGGGGCCTGTACCTTTGCTGCACCCTCAAGTGGCCATTGGTGGCAAATTTACATCTTGATGCCATGAGGCCCCAAGAAGATGGTCCAGATGCAGAAGCTGCCCTAAGACAGTACCTGGGTCTCTGCAAAGCGATGAAAACAAGTAGGGTGGTGCCTTTCTGCCTTCATCGAGCTCCTGATACCTGTTCGGTTTTGCTGCAAACACCCTCGAAAGGCTACTGAACTCTTTCCTGTCTTATATTTTTTTGTGAGACTAGATACACAGAGACTAGATCCTTTGCATTTTTAAGTGATGTCACCTAAAGCTCTCTAATCTAAAGATCTTTTATTTTTTATAATTTTGCCTTTACGCTCCTAAAAATTGA
The DNA here is from genome assembly GCF_025265405.1 of Mesoplodon densirostris. NCBI lineage: Eukaryota > Metazoa > Chordata > Mammalia > Artiodactyla > Ziphiidae > Mesoplodon > Mesoplodon densirostris. Next base: position 152,060,542 of record NC_082664.1, read on the forward strand.
CACTTTAAAATTGCATGTGTCTGTAGGAGCGAAATCTTCCAGACTCTGCCTCCAAAACTTTAAAAAGATGTTTCTCAGTCTATGGCTCATTCAGCTAATCTGCTCCTGTCAAGGTCATCCCATGATACTGGTGAAACATTGATTATTCCACCAGGTGAGCCATTCACACCTCTGGGCCTTTTCTGACTCACCTGCAGCTCGTGGCATCCAATACCCACAGGTTGCAGTGTGGTAGCCACAGGAGAGCACTGGGACCCTCCTGCAGGAGAAGCAAATCCTATCTAGACTGCTTGCCAGCAGGATGGTGACAGGAGAGGACGTGGTCTGAAGGGTCAAGTGGCGTGCAGCTGGCATGGGGACAAAACATGCAGGAGGTGACAGGGGCCAGGAGTACCTCTGAGGTGGTCCTGATGTCACCACCCACTTGACTCTCAAGATCTGGCCAGAGATGTCCCTTCCCATAATTGCTGTCATTTAGGGCCCAACATAAACAAATGTCACTGCAGTCATTTGTGTGACATGAAGCTCCACTATACTGTCATCAATAGAAAAATGACATGGTGGAAAGGTAACATAGGAGGAAGTACAGGAGTCTTATGGCCGGAGAGCCCATTATGAATTTAGACCTGTCAGACCTGCAGCAAGTTCTTGTGCTTCTTGGGGCCTCGAGTTCCTCATTTATAAACTTGAGAAGAATATCATCAGCCCCGCCTGCAGGCCACTGTGCCTTGCGCGGGAGACCGTGATAAAAAGCCCCATGCAGAGTTGATCGATTTCAGCATCATTTCATCAGCGCCAAAGTGCCTTTTCGGTGACTTCTTAACGCCAGGTACTTTAAATACATTATTTTCATTTCTGACAGTGACTCTGAAAGTTAGACATTATTATGGACATTTAACAGGTGAGGGAACCAAAGCTCAAACAGGTGAACATTCCAGGCCACACAGCAAAGGAACCCTGGCTTAGAACCCACACTGCAGGAAAACACATTTCTTTTCTCGCCACTGCACTGCACCTCCTGCAGCCCCCTTGGCTTTATAGAGAGGTCATTTCAGGGGAGACCTTGCCATACCACCCCCCCACTGGCATCTCTCCAACTGCCCTTTAAGTGGTGTGGACCTGCTGGGACCCGTACGTGAGTGGTGGCGTTGGGATGATAGCCTCGCTGCCCACAAAGCTAGCTGGCAGGTGGGGACAGGGTACTTCCTGTATTCCCGAGGTGATGCAGACACACAGATAGATGCAGTGTGGATGGAACCAGGTGGAACTGCCCACCACAATGAAAGTGGCCAAAACCCAGCCTTGCCTGTGGTTGAACAGAAAACATGCCCTCCAGCCACAGCTGTATTCACAGAGCTTCCGGGGATGGCGCTTACCTGGGACTGCTCCGTATAGAAACATAATCCATAGCTCGGCTCCCACAAATATGCTTTTATCCCACGTGCTACATGTGGAAGGAGAAATCAGCTTGTGTTTCATTAAACAGTTGGGCTGAGGTCTTGTGAGCAAATACGAGAATCTGCACTTGGTATGGAGTCTTAAACGCATCATTAGCAAATCGGATGGCCAAAGTCGATCAATCAATCAAGCAAGCATTCCCACCGCTACGTGTTTACGAAGCAGTAAGCAAAATAGCAATCTCCTTGCGAAAAATCTCTGCTCTACGATGTATGCAGGTTCAGAATTCCATGGTGGGGCCCCAGGGAGCTGAAGGTGAGGGAGGGGGCTGGTTAGGGCATCCGCTATCCATTCCTGCATCCGCCAGGGCGTGGCTGGGCTCCCCCCACCCGGGGCAGTGAGAGGCTCACCTGCAGGTCCAGGGCTGTCAGCTTGCCCTTCTCGCCCGCGTTGCGAGCATACTCCTCGATGGTCCAGGAAGGCTGGCCCCGCTTCACCTCCGCCAGCTCCGTCAGCCGCATGTCTGTGTACAGAGGGTTGTTCTTCATGTGGGCCTTGAGGGAGGTGGGGTAGGGGTGAGGGCTGAACACCTGCTCCACCAGGAAGCCGTCTTTGGGCTGCTTGGGCAGTCGGTGCTGCGGGGGGATGTCATACTGCTTGTCTGCCTGCAGAGGGGCACAGAGGAGTCCAGAGAGCGACACAGATGCCGTCAGAGAGCCCACAGTGCCAGTGGGCAGACACCAGCTTTTCATCACTGGGCTCTGCCAGGGTAGCAACATGCAGTTATTCACGAGCACATAGAAAGAATATCTGGACTGGGAGAAATTTACTAGGAAAAGCTTATGACATTGATAATACTCAAACGACCCAACATTTCTATGCCAGGAAGAGATGATTTTATCTAACCCTCATACCATGACTACTATTATTAACACACATTGTTCAGGTAAGGAGATGGAGCCCAGAAAGACTCAGTAATTTACCCCAGGGTGTACAGCTGCCAACGGGAGGAGCTGGCATTTAAATCTATCATCTGGCTTCAGAGAAGCTTTGCTTAACCACCGCATAGTACTTCCCCCTTTTTTTTTTTTTTTCTTTTTTTTGCCGCACCACACGGCATGCGGGATCTTAGTTCCCCGACCAGGAACCGAACCTGCGTCCCCTGCAATGGAAGCACAGAGTCTTAACCACTGGACTGCCAGGGAAGTCACTGCTCCCTCTTTCTCTTACCAATTTCTACCTGGTACTGAGGAGTAAAAGATATGGGGTCCTTCCCCCTCGGAGCTGGCTGAAACCACTGATGCCACACTGCTTCTCTGGATGGAAGAAGCCAAGCCAGAAAGCACGTGGTTGGGAGCCTCTAGTGATTTTCAGAGACCTCTGTGTGGCCTTCAAGACAAGGGAACAGTCTGGACCACAGTCTGGAGGCAGGAAGGTGCCCAACACAGCTGGCATCACTTACGTTCTCAGTCCTTGAGTTCTGCCCGAAAAAGGGGGTTCTGTTCTCCATGAGCCCTGTTATAACTGGAGTCTTCTGGTACTTTCTACTTCTAACTTGAGGCCCTCAGATCTCCACATAGATGTCACTTCCTCCAGAAGTACTCCCTGACCAAGACCAGGTCAGCGCCCATCTACGTGCCCGCTTCAGACTGTGTACAGAGCCCGCGGCCAGCACTGTCCCACTGAACTGTAACTGCCTGTTTGTCTGTCTGTCTCCTCCGCTGGACTGTGAGTTCCCCGAAGGCAGGGGACAATAGTGAGCACCTTTTAATCGCCCGCTCAGCAAAATCATACCAGAGAAGGCACTCCAATCTTTGTTAAAGGGATGGATCCCAACACCATGGAGTCGTGCCCATGAAGCAGAGAGCCAGAAGAGCTGTGGGTGTGAGCAACAGACAAAGAAAAAGGAAAAATAAGAACATGAGTGAGGGAGAGTGTGGATAAGCAAGAGGGGGAGAATGGGCTCAGGTGTCAGGAAAGGGAGAGTTTATGTGTGAGCACCTGATGAGATAACGTGTGTGAGTGGGAGTGTGTGTATCCTACACGTGGATGAGGTCCAGGAGCACACTCCCAGCTACCAGCAAACTAGACCCATCAGCTCTTGCTCAAATACAGTGTAACTCTGAGCCCTTCCAAACCATTAAGACCGCTGATGCTGCTACAGAGAAAGCAGGATAAACTTGGCCAAATCCAAATAAGAAAGTGAGGTGTCCTCTTATTTTCTAGCTCATCAAACCCAAGTATCGTCTAAAAGGTGTCCCTGATTTTATTCATTCAGCTCATCACCACTACCGAACACTCAGAGGGCTCCCACGGCATGCAGGGCCCGTGCCGAGCTGGGGGCAGGGCAGGTGCCAATAATACCACCAAGGCATCATAACTGCAATTAACCGAGGGCTGACTGTGTGTGTCTCCTGTTGTGCTCGGGGCTGAACACGCGATATCCCATTTCAGCTTCTCGAGAACATCGGCAAGGCTATAACATTATAATCCCCGCTGTGGATGCGGAAACTCAGCTTAGAGAGATTAAGGAACTGGCCCAATGTCACACAGCCAGGAAGTGGAGAGCCAGGATTTGAATTTGTTCTCGCTTCTGAGATGGAAAGTTACCCGCTGCCCACGCTTGCCTCCCTGCTCCTACCATGGAGGCGTTTGCGTTCTAACGTGGCAGTCGGTATGTATACCTAAGATACTTTTAAAATAAAGGTTGGTATCTACTCTGTCGGAACAAAGAGGATGAAAGGCAGGAGATCAGAGACCAGCAATAATCTTGGGAGGCTTTCAGAGGCTTATGAATTAAGAGGCCTTGAGGGAAACTGGGTCTAGATCAGCACCGAGGAGGTGGACAGGACACTTTTTTTCTTTTTTGATGTGGACCATTTTTAAACTCCTTATTGAATTTGTTATAATATTGCTCCTGTTTTATGTTTTGATTTTTTGGCCACGAGGCATGTGGGATCTTAGCTCCCCGACCTGGTATCAAACCCACACCCCCTGCATTGGAAGGTGAAGCCTTAGCCATTGGACTGCCAAGGAAGTCCCTGGACAGGAAACTCTTGATGGAGGAATCACGTGAGTAAAGGTTCGACAGTGGGATGGGGCCTGGCCATCCCAGATGCTTCATCAGTACTTGCTGAATGAGTGACTGAGTGAATGAGGGTGGCACTTTTGAGGAAAACCAGGTAGACGTATCAAGGTGGAGAAGGGCCCAGTCCGGGTGAACTGGAGCCCTCCTGTTGGGGAGAAGGACATGACATGTCCAGGGTTTGAGTGGCCGGGCTGAGTGGTTTGAAACTTTTTGCTGAGCAAAGGGGAGTCAAGAGAAACAGGGAACAGGAGACACTGTTGAGCTTTAGGAAAGGGAGCATAGCAGTGGTGGATGGGATGAGATGGAAGTGTCAGCAGAGGCGGGAGGGGGTGATGAGCACGAGAGACCAGTTACAAATGTGCCCCCAAAGCCCATGTGGGAGGTGGTAGGAGCCTGGACTTGGGGGAGGGAGGGTGGATTTAAGCAGAAAGAAATATCACAGAAGATAAATCCACAGGCTCGAGTAGCCCAACTGGATGTGAGAGAGCCAACGAGGGAAGTCAGAGATGAGAGACGCCCCTTCAGTTTGGGGAATGGCTAGAATGGCGACCCCAGAATGGGTACAGGGAGAGGGAAGCCTGGCTTTGAAGGAACAGAAAATCTAGCTGGGACCTGCAGATTTCAGCCCATGGCAGACATCTCGGGGAGCTGGCCTTCAGCAGTTAGAGATTTGGGAGCAAAGTTCAGAAGGGCCCCAGGGTTGGTCCCCACCATGGCCGGCATCAGCCCAGGGATGGTGAGAGCCACACATCGGGAGGGAGAAATGAGGTCACAGAAGGAGGCCAAATGGAAGACTAATCACCCCAAACACTAGCAGCTTTGAGCTGTGCATTTCAAGGGATTTTTCTCAAGCTTATTTCTGTTGGTTTCTGGGGGCTTTGACATGTTATTGGTTGGACGCATGGCTAGTTCAGTTTAACTTGATTTATCTATAGAAGTGCCAAGCCACTGGAGTGCTCTAAATGGCCATTTGCAATGCTACCTAAGACCCAGGGCTCCAGGAACCTGGCCAGACTCTGGCAGCTAATTGACACGACAGCAGTGCCAGAGGAGAAGACCCACAGCTGGGCGTCTCGTCGGGGTGTCAGCACATAATATATTCTGATTTCTGTCCAACACCACGTGTTGTGAGTGGCTACCGAAGAGAACAGTGGCCGGCACAGGTACCAGAGGTTCCTTTGGGATCAGAAAAAAATCACTTCTTATTTTACTCTCTTTCCCTGCTTTGGACCCTGAAAACTTCCTTAGGGCTCCATTTTCTAAGCTCGCCCTTCTTGGCATTCGAGGGACTCAGCCTCCTGCTCTGTATTCAATGTTTGCAGCCACACCTTTTCACTCCCTCTCTGACGACTGGTCCTCCAAGCCCTCAGGAGGACCCGTGGTCTGTCCACTGACCTTTGGAATCAGGGAAGGGAATTGAGATGAGCAACAAATTGAAATGGTATCACTTTGGCCAGAAAGGGTTCAATGTAACCTACTTAGAAGGAAGAACAGCAGCCACAAGTACCGCTGAAACAAATCATCCTTACTTCAGGGGACGAGAAGAAGAAGGAATGTGAGTATGTGTGTGTGTGCTCACTCCAGCACTGACAGAAAGATGCTGACTATAAAGGTGCAAAAATGCTCAAGTTCCCATAAAACTGGGTAGGAAAAAACCTCCAAAGCAAAGAAAGACATCATATTAAGAGTTGCCATCCTCGGGCTTCCCTGGTGGCGCAGTGGTTGAGAGTCCGCCTGCCGATGCAGGGGACATGGGTTCGTGCCCTGGTCCGGGAAGATCCCACATGCCGCGGAGCGGCTGGGCCCGTGAGCCATGGCCACTGAGCCTGCGTGTCCGGAGCCTGTGCTCCGCAACGGGAGAGGCCACAACAGTGAGAGGCCAGCGAACCGCCAAAAAAAAAAAAAAAAAAAAAAAGAGTTGCCATCCTTGGGCAGTGGAACTGTGAATAATTTCCTTAATTTATCTTCTTTTCTTACAAATCATCTATTGATCTATTGATCTGAAAATGAAAAAAAACTCAAACTTTTAAAAAGGAACACCACGCATGCCACAAAGTACGTGAAAGGGCCATAGGAGCTAGCTCGCTTTTAAGTCATTTCCCTCCTTTTCTTTGCCTGCATCCTGCCCTTTCAGGAAGGACAGGAAGAAATCCTTGGTGATGCTTGTCTGCTCTGCCATGTTCCCCATTCTATGAAAATCAGGTCTCGAACCACCAGTCCAATATCTGAGTCATGCTTGCTCCCTTCGGCAACACAGCAGCATGTGCTCCTCCGGGCTGATGGACAATTTGGCGGGACCAACCACCAGGCTATGCTGTCCTCTCTGCTCTAACGTGGAAAGTCTGGAAGGATTACGAGCACAGGAAGGGCAGGCCTCTTTTTCGTGTAATGTAAGCTTCCAGGCTTGGAAACAGACCAGGGCTATATAGTAAGGCTGCTGCCTAGTTACGCGAGCTTACACGTGCATTACCTCTTTAGATTTTCGATGCCAGTCCTTACTCTCCCCAGGGCCTCTGTCTTTGACATCCTCCTCTCCGACGCCCACGCGGTTGGTGTAAGTGATGGTGCGCCAGTCCCTGGGCGAATTGGAGATGCTGGCGATTTTGGATTCTGTGGCGCTGTTCTCCTCCGTCAGGGACCTGGAGGATGGCCTGGTGAAGAGGCTCTTTTTTAACGCCTTGACACGAAGGCTTTCGCTGTTGCTTCCGCTGGCGTCTGAGCAGCACCAGTCGGCCGAGTTCTCCAGTTTGGGCCCGTGGGAGCCATTGTGTGCATGGAACATCCGGGGAGAGGCGCTCTCATCGGATGGAGCCTCGCTGGTCAAGGAATTCAGATCTATCTGCACACTCACCTTCTCGGGCTGCTGTATCTTCTGATCCAGCTTATTGAGCTTGCCCAGGACTTGGGAGATCTCCTCGCGGACACCCGACAGCGATTCGAGCTTCCGTTCAATTTCACCGATCCTGAGCACCAGTTTGCACACGCTGGTCTTCAACTCCTCTTCCGAGTGGTGGCTGTTTTCAGGCCGGTTGCCCTTTTCTCCTTTGCTGCTGGGGAGCCCGTTGGTGATTTTGGTTAGGTTGTGCTCCGGTGAACTGTCACAGTCCGACTTGTGAAGCTGAGATAAAGACCCTGTGCTGTTGTAGCAGGATGACTGTATCACTCCCGTCGAGCCACTGATGCTCATGTCATCAAGAAATCGGAAAATGTCACTGATGTCATCACTGACAACTTCCGAGTCGTCATCTGACTGCTTCATGGCGTGCCTGTCACTGTACTTGCCCTGCCCAGAGGCACACAAGTCTTTGCATTTCTTGGGCTCCAGGACGTGCTGCTCGGTCTGGGTGCCCACGCTACTGGTGTCTGAGCTGAGCTGCCTGCTGGTGCAGCTAATGCTCTTGTCTTTAAACTTTTTGACTGGTTCATGCTTCTCCAGGTCAACAGGGGACGAGATCTCTTTAGATTTGAGCCCGTTTGGCTTGGCCGCGTAGCCAACGGGGAGAATTGGCTGTTGCTCCTGCGGCATGAGGTAAGCTGGGCGCCTGTCTGGGGTTGGGAAGTTGGGGGTCTGGCTGCTGGGATTTGGATAGCGGAGCTTCTCCTCGGAGGGATTTCTATTGAAAAAGGACCGTTCAAAGTCAGGAACTTCTTCAGTGTTTAGGCTCCAGCTTTTGGCCGGCCAGGGGGTCTGCTTGCCCGGCCTCCCAGGACAGCGCCTGGCCTCCTGGGTCCCCATCACTGGAGTGGGTCCAAAATACGTGGAGGCTTGAAGGTCATCTAAGCTTTCGTGCTTTGCCCGTCTTTTGTCAGGAACAGGGGAGTACTCGGGATTCAGGTACTGGCTGTTGTAGGGCATCTCAAAGCTGTGATTGGGGAAGGGTGTCTTGTGGGACTCCTTTTGGCCCTGGGGTTTCCCGTGCTCACCCTCAGCCTTGTTAGCGGGGCTGGCCAACTCGGGGGACACAGTCATCAGGTTGTGAAACTCCTCTTTGAAGATGTTCCTTTTCTGGATACAGGACTGGACCACAAAGGGCTCCTCATTAGAAATGAAAGTCTCCTTGATGCCCTGGGTGAGGGGCAGGGAGTCCTGATCGGACATGGACTCGCTCTCGATGTTCATGGGGAAGTAGGTTCTCTGCATCTCGCAGGGCTGAGGGCTGGCCACCGAGTAGGGGGCCAGAGCCTGCAGCCTGTCCAGGGAAGCTGCCCGGTTTTTCACATCTTTGCTGACCCCCAGCAGGAAGTTGGGCTCGGAGGCAGGTACAAACTGCGGGCAGTCCTTGCAGTCCATCTTGCGGCACTTGGAAGACTGGCGGGTGGGGTAGCCCCGGCTGAAAGGCTGGTCACTCAGCTCGCAGCTGAGGGACTCACACTGGGCCACGGTGCAGAGTTCCGTGTCCGAGCGGCCCAAGTCAAAGGACGCCTCCTTCTTGCGCATCTTCTGCCGGCCGCTGGGGAGCTTCTCCTTGGCTGTAGCCCCGTTCATCTGAATGAGGTTGAATATCGTCACGATATCTGCCGCCACCATGATTTTCTTCGATTGCTGGTTGTTCACGGTGCATTTCATCTTGTCTTTGAATAACGTGGCTGGAAAATTGGGATCGAGACAAGCCGTGTAGAAGAGCACGCTTCTCAGTTTGGAGAGCTGGGACAGATCAAAGCGGGTGCACAGGGATTTGCACAGGTCCTGGTAGGAAACGGTATTTTGCTTGCTGTCCAGTTCCTCCAAGATCTTCACCAAGAAGAGAGAAGTTTCCTGATTGGTCTCCATGATTTAGAATTTCAAAGCCTCGCTGATGACACTGAAACTTCGAGTCAGTTCTACGGGGTGACTATTGAAAAAGAGAAGCGGGAGAGAAAGGATTATAAACACCAGTGGAGTTTTAAGTCAAGCTGGTTATGAACCACATAAAGAAATGCAAGGGGGGCTTCCCTGGTGGCGCAGTGGTTGAGAGTCCGCCTGCCGATGCAGGGGACACGGGTTCGTGCCCCAGTCCGGGAAGATCCCACATGCCGCGGAGCAGCTGGGCCCGTGAGCCGTGGCTGCTGAGCCTGCGCGTCCGGAGCCTGTGCTCCGCAATGGGAGAGGCCACAGCAGAGAGGCCCACATACCGCAAGAAGAAAAAAAAAAAAAGCAAGGAAAACCTTTTTAAGGTTTAAAAAATGTCATAAGTGCTTTAAAAATATTTATAATATACTTTGTAATTCACTTCCCAGTAATCTACCTAAAGAAATTATTGACTATGATTTTGCATAAAGATGTTCATTATGTATATGTACAACTGAATCACTTTGCTGTACACCTGAAACTAACCCAACATTGTAAATCAACTATACTCCAACAAAATTTTTTTTAAATAGTTACAATTATAAAAAAATGATGTTCATTACAATGGCATTTATAATAGTGAAAAAATAAAACATCTTAAATATCCAAATATTAGGGGAATGCATAAATAAAATGGGTTACCATATACAATGATTTCTTACAAACATTAAAATTATATTAATGTACATCCTTACAATGGAATACTACTCATCAATAAAAAGGAACAAATTACCAGTACTTGTAAATGACATGGATGAATCTCAAATGTATTGTGCTTGAGTGAAGGAAGCCAGACTCAAAGGCTACCTATTATATGGTTCCATCTTAACAATATTCTGAAAAACAGATCCCGGGGCTGCCCGGGGCTGGTTGTGAGGCAAGGTGCTGGCCAAACTGCACAGAGAAATTTTCCTGGATGATGGAACTATTCCACATCTTGATTGGAGTGGTGGTTGCATGCCTCTATGCATTTGTCAAAACTCACAGAACTGTGTGCTAAAACGTGTGAATTTTAGCTATGTAAATTGTACCTTAATTATAAAATTACACACTGAAGACATTTTATGACAAAAGAAAACTGTGGTACAATACTGAGTGGAAAATGTGAAAATAAATATGTTATGTAGTAAGATTTTAATTATATAAAATTATATCTTCTTGGAAATGAAACTGAAAGAAAATAATATACACTCAAATGTTAATGGTGGTTACCTTTGGATTGTAAATACGCATTTTCTTTCTGAATTAGTCATCTTTGTTTCTCAATATTTTATTATGCAAATTTTCAAACATACAGCAAAGTTGAAAGAATTTTTTTAATTAATTAATTTATTATTATTATTTTTTTTGGTTGAGTTGGGTCTTTGCTGCTGCACGCGGGCTTTCTCTAGTTGTGGCAAGCAGGGGCTACTCTTCGTGGTGGTGTGCGGGCTTCTCATTGTGGTGGCTTCTCCTGTTGCGGAGCACAGGCTCTAGGCACAAGGGCTTCAGTAGTTGTGGCTCGTGGGCTCTAGAGCACAGGCTCAGTAGTTGTGGCGCATGGGCTTAGTTGCTCTGCGGCATGTGGGATCTTCCCAGGCCAGGGCTCGAACCCTGCATTGTGGTCCCTGCATTGACAGGTGGATTCTTAACCACTGTGCCACCAGGGAAGCCCTGAAAGAATTTTATAGTGAACGCTCATATAACCACCATCTGTATTCACCATTAACATTTTACTATATTTACTTTATCACATATCTATCCATCTACCCTTCATGAAGCCATCTTGCTTTTTTTTAAAGCACTTCAAACTAAATTGCAGACATCGGTACACCTCCCCCTAAAGATTTCACCATGCATATAATTAACCCAAGTCCAATAATTGTTTACAGTTTCTCTTTTAACATAAGATTTACATACAATGAAGTGCATAAAACTTGAGTCTATTTGCTGAAGTTGTGACAAATGTATATGCCTGTGTTATAAGCAAAACCCCTACAAAGATCTAGAACGTTCCACTTGCCCCTTCCCATTCAACCACAGTTCTTATTTTTTACAGGTAACTCTAATATTTTCTTTATAATTTCCCTTCTTTTCCAAAATTCCTACCATGACCACGTATTATTTTGTAATCACCAAACAATAACTAACCTTATTTTGAAATGGGAAGAAAACTCTACATTAACATATCTTGGATGGAAAAGTGAAAAACATCAAACCAAAAGCTTAACAAAGCTTAAGAGAAAGTAAAGCTCTTCACGGATAAATATGGACCCAGTTTCTGAGATTTACAAGGAAACATCAAATCACACACGGTACCGTACCCAGTCACTCCTTGCTTAGAAAAGGCATTTTGATGATTGACTTATTGATTTTAAATTTGATTCAGGGCTTCCCAGGTGGCGCAGTGGTTGAGAGTCCACCTGCCGATGCAGGGGACATGGGTTCGTGCCCCGGTCCGGGAAGATCCCATATGCCGCGGAGCGGCTAGGCCCATGAGCCATGGCCGCTGAGCCTGCGCGTCCGGAGCCTGTGCTCCACAACGGGAGAGGCCACAGCAGTGAGAGGCCCACGTACCACAAAAAAAAAAAAAAAATTGACTCAGCCCACACACAGCCAGCCTATTTTCTAGGGAAACAGTGTCTGTGTGTGGGGGGGGTGTGTGTGTGTTAAATTTCAGCTGCTCTGGACCATGGGGTCTCTGTCCAGCGTGAGGGCAGTGCTCCCAATGGGTATCTATACACATTAGTGAGCTCTCTCCACGAACGTCTGCGGGGACATGCAGAGACCAGTGGTTTGGATTTTCTTGTATGGAAAAGGCAGTGAAGCCCCGAGAGGCTCTGTTCCTGCCCAGAACAAGTCACAGAGAACCCACATCTCCCCACGCAGCTCTCCCTGCCCTGCCCCAGCCGCCCAATCCGTGTATAGAAGCCCTGCATGTCAGGATGTTCTGGTTTGTTAAAGGCGGGGACAACCTGCCACGCTTGATCTGCAAGGAAATAAATAGGCACAGAAACCAGAGTGGCGGACAAATGAATGCAATTGAGGGAAGAGCAACTACCACTCACGCACACCATATTTCATAGTTTGGTGACACAAAGCACTTTCAGAGATACTCTTTTCTAGAATTCTTATAACAATCTTAGGAGGATTCTTTCACTATTACTCTCCGACAGATGAGGAAACAGGCACGGAGCACTGAAAGCAGCAACTAGGCGCAACTAGAATCATCAGAGCTGGATTTGCAACCCAACCCCATGGGCCTCTGCAAAAATCCAAGACCCCACTTTCCTGCAAGACTGTCTCAACTTTCTGTTCTACTTTGTGTGGCTAAAACTGTATTAATCCCAGGTCAAAAAAGAACTCGGAAAACCAAGGCCCAGTGTCTCCTGAAGTGAATAAAGGAAACACAAGTGATCTGCTAAACCTCAGTCATTTTCTATTAAGACTGAAATTGAGGGGATTATGAATGGCCGGGAAGATAGGCAGGTGCCCCTGTGCAAATGGGCACATGGCCACATGCCTGGTGTGTGTGCGTGTGATGATTAATCACCATAGAGAAACTCCATGTAGATTTTCCACAATATGCCAACGAAAGCCATAGAGGACTAAGGAGCAAAAGAGAGGCTCAAAGGAAAAAGCAGAGTTCTTGGCTCTGTGACAGTGTTAACAGGATCCGGCCTGCAGCACGCAGACCCTGGCAGCTACCTCTTCTGGCCACACAAACAGCTCTGTGGTGTGCAAAGAGCACTCCCTTTTCACAGATGAGGAAACTGAGGAAAGGAGAGGGAACTTGAGTTGCCTGGGGTCTGCCATTGGGCTAGGGCCCCAGTAGACCACAGCCCGTGATGAGCATATGCTGTGGGAGGGGCAGCAGGCTCCGGCTCATGCCAGGAGGAGCAAAAGCATTGCCACAGTGACCGATGTGAGCTGGTGGAGGGGGCGGGCTGAGTGGGACAGGCAGTGCAGCCTGACCACCTCCTGTGTACTGGGGCTTTTTTTTTTCTTTTAACTATCTTTATTGGAGTATAACTGCTTTACAATGGTGTGTTAGTTTCTGCTGTATAACAAAGTGAATCAGTTATACATATACATATGTTCCCATATCTCTTCCCTCTTGCGTCTCCCTCCCTCCCACCCCTCTAGTTGGTCACAAAGCACGGAGCTGATCTCCCTGTGAGGAGAGGTCACTGCTTCCCATGTATGTGGCTGCTTCCCACTAGCTATCTATTCTACATTTGGTAGTGTATATATGTCCATGCCACTCTCTCACTTTGTCCCAGCTTACCCTTCCCCCTCCCCGTGTCCTCAAGCCCATTCTCTAGTAGGTCTGCGTCTTTATTCCCGTCTTGCCCCTAGGTTCTTCATGATCATTTTTTGGTTTGTTTTTTAGATTCCATATATATGTGTTAGCATACGGTATTTGTTTTTCCCTTTCTGACTTACTTCACTCTGTATGACAGACCCTAGGTCCATCAACCTCACTACAAATAACTAAATTTCGTTTCTTTTTATGGCTGAGTAATACTCCATTGTATATATGTGGCACATCTTCTTTATCCATTCATCTGTCGATGGACACTTAGGTTGCTTCCATGTCCTGGCTATTGTAAATAGAATTGCAATGAATATTGTGGTACATGACTCTTTTTGAATTACGGTTTTCTCAGGGTATAAACAAGATGAAAAGACAACCCTCAGAATGGGAGAAAATATTTGCAAATGAAGCAACTGACAAAGGATTAATCTCCAAAATTCACAAGCAGCTCATGCAGCTCAATATCAAAAAAACAAACAACCCAATCCAAAAATGGGCAGAAGACCTAAATAGACATTTCTCCAAAGAAGACATACAAATGGCCAACAAACACATGAAACAATGCACTGGGGCTTTACAGGAAATTTCCGCAACAGCCTGGAGAGGGAGGCACCACCACTCTGCACCCTCTGCTGGAGGCATGAGGAAAATGAGGCCAGATTACACGGACGAGGAGGACCTGAAGCCGAATCTGGAGAAGGCCAAAGCCCAGGCAGGCTCTCTTCTCAGTGACAAAAGGGCAAGGAAGGAACATCAGCCCGAAAGCTCTGGGGGCTGAGTGAACCTGCCGTGGAACGTGTATGTGTGTGTACACACAGCGACGCCCACGCACACACACACTTATACCCTCACACACACAACCACACACACAACTCTCGGCCACAGTTCACATACGTACACACGCCCTCACTGCCACACCCACGTGGATAGGCACACACCCTCTCTCACCCACACCCCTTCTCTCTTTGGGCTCTCTCAGCCGAGCCCTCAGGGCTTGAATATTCTTAAGCTCCCAGCACAGCCTGATGTGCATCTGGGGAAAGGCCAAGGCATCCACAGAGCCACCCTCCCTGGCGTTTGGACGCCCACCCCCAGCACACCGCCTGAAGTGACCAGTCTCTGCTGAATCACGGGATGCACCTGGAGGCGGCAGGCACCACTCACAGGGCTGCACAGCCCCTCTTGGGGCAGGAGAACACGCCCCCCACCCCGCCAGTTAAGGCACTGAGAGGTGGCTGGCAGGGTCCCACCCCAGCTCACACTCGGGAGCCACCTGCTGAGTAACGTGCATGCACACCCAGGGGCAGGATGTCCGGCCTGGGGAGCCCGTGAGCAGCTGGGCTTCTGGAATTCAGACCCATCAGGACTTCATCAGGACCCCAGTGGTCCCCAACTGCCCGCCCAGATCAATCCTCACAGCCCAGGCCTCCCCTGCCTGCATCTCCTATGTCCACTCTGCATTTCCCCCAGGGAGGTCTGTGCCCTCTCACTGCCCACACCCTGGGAACCCTGCTTCCCTTCCAGGGCCCGCCTCCAACAGCCTTGCTTTCCCCCAACCTCTCACTGATCTCAGTTGGAATCAGTTGCTCCCTTTTCGGTGCTCAGCGGGCCTCTGTCCGCGCCTTGGTAATAGTGTTTCTCACACAGGAAAGACTTGCCTCAGATGGTTTAAAACATATTGAGATCTGGCCCCCCAACCCCAGACCGACCAATTAAATCAGAATTCCCGGGAGGAGTCCAGAATCTCGGGAGTTGTTAAAGCCACCCAGGTATTTCTGAAGCGTGGGGTTTCAGACTGAGGGATTGAGAAACCCCATTTAGAAAGTAAAGGGGCTGGCATTAAAAGGAATGAAATTGTGCCATTTACAGAGATGTGGATGGACCTAGAGATTGTCATACAGAGTGAAGACAGAAAAAGAAAAACAAATATTGTATAATATCACTTATATGTGGAATGTAGAAAAATGATACAGATCAGCTTATTTGTAAAGCAGAAATAGAGACACAGATGTAGAGAACAAACCTATGGTTACCAAGGGGGGAAGGGGGGTGCAATGAACTGGGAGATTGGGACTGACATATATACACCACTGTGTATAAAATAGATAACTAATGAGAACCTGCTGTATAGCACAGGGAACTCTACTCAATGCTCTGTGGTGACCTAAATGGGAAGGAAATCCAAAAAAGAGGGGATATATGTATATGTGTAGCTGATTCACTTTGCTGTATAGTAGAAACTAACACAGTATTATAAAGCAACTATACTCTAATAAAAATTAATTTTTAAAAAGGTTTCAAGTCTTTAATGAATTTCTGAGTAAAATGTTGACTGAGCTTAAAAAAAAAAAAAGAAAGTAAAGGGGCTGGGTTTTGCAAGAGGCAGTGTAACCTAAAGGTTGAGAAGATGGGCACACAGATTCCAGCCCTTCTCATCACTAGCTACATGACCTCCAGAAGGTCACCTACAGTCCCCAACCTCACTTTCCTCACCTGTAACAATGGGATTAATTAACAAGCTCAGGTACAGCACTTAGTAAAGTGTCCCCCAATGACAGCCCTTCCACAAATGACAGCAGTCGTTCATGGAACTGCGGTGGCTGTGGGAAATCTAGTAGTTTCCGTGGGTTGATGCCTCACAGCACCTCCTGCAGGTTAGGAAGTAGGACCACGTGAGCATTTTGGGGAAATGACTCCATTCTACAGAGAGAGCAAGACACACCTGTGCCTAAAGCAGCATTCTGGCCTCCCTCGTTTTCACATGTTCAATCTCTTCAAAGACTTTTAGGGGCTTCCCTGGTGGCGCAGTGGTTAAGAATCCACCTGCCAATGCAGGGGACACAGGCTCGAGCCCTGGTCCCGGAAGATCCCACATGCTGCGGAGCAGCTAAGCCTGTGTGCCGCAACTACTGAGCCTGCGCACCTAGAGCCCGTGCTCCGCAACAAGAGAAGCCACCGCAATGAGAAGCCCGCGCACCACAACGAAGAGTAGCCCCCGCTCACCGCTACTAGAGAAAGCCCGCACGCAGCAACGAAGACCAATGCAGCCAAACATAAATAAATAAAATAAATAAATTTATTTGAAAACAAACCTTTTAGTTTCCCACTGTAGAAAACTCTGTCCTCAATCACATGCTTTCAGGGATCCGCATTAAACCTGTGAGTTACTGCCTCTCTGGATCACACCTCAAGAGAAGAACAAGTTGTGTGCAGAGTTCCTTATTCATATCTTTTTTAAATAAGAGGAAAGTTCATAAACTGATTTCATGAGGAAGTTCTGAAGGCCAGAGGTTGGAATTATCCACTCAGAATAAACAGGGGTGTCCTCTCAGCCCCCTTATCACACGTCACTCTAAGACCGGGCCCCCCTTGTCACCTATCTGATGCCCACCCCGGGCAACTACCTCGGGTCTTTTTGAAGATTCTACAGGCCTTCAGAGATTCACAGACCATCAGAGCAACAGTATGTACATGGCACTGTGCAAGGGACCATGGTGAGCACCCAGGCTAAGCCCCTCGCCTTTACAAACTGGAAAACGGGGCCTAGGACCATCATTTTTCAAAGCCACATGGAGAGTTAGTGGCAGATTCGGCCGCAGGACGCAGGGTTTCTGACACCTTGCCTATTTTCACAAGTGTCTGTGCAGAAACGCCAGTCCTGGATGTCAGGTGCCAGAGAAGCATAAACAAGAAGCTGGGGCCCCGGAGGGAGTGAGAAGAATCCCAGCCACAGGGAAAGGCCAGCTTCGCAGAGGAGGCGCCATCTGCAAAGGCCTCGAAGACTGAGGAGGAAGAGGGTGTTTCATGGTCTGGAGGAAGGAGACAGAGGGCAGATTCCAGGGCAAAGGGCAGAGGCGTGAAGGTAGAGAGGGGCGGAGTCTGACTGTGGAGCTGGGCAAGCAGGGGACATTTAGAGAAGGCAGGGTGCTGAATCTGGGCTGGGAGTCTGGGCTCAATTCTGCGGGCAGTGGGAGCTGGGAGCACCAACAGAGCAGGTGCTGGAGGGGCCGAGCCTGTGGCTCAGGTGGGCACTCGCCCACAGGGTGCGCAGACCGGGGTCCACATTCTCTTCCTCGGCAATGCCTCCTGCACGTACACAGCCAGGAGGACCACTCCAGGCTCTTCCAGCTCCAGATCCATGGCTCTTTCCACCACACAGCGGTCTGTAGGTTTGGGAAGGGCAGGAAATGGATGCCAGATTTTTATGCCAGATTTTTTTCCCACTACCTCATGACACTGTGTGTCTTTCTCATGTCATGCTCCAACTATGACAAATGTAGCTGTTCAGTGTACGAGGCTAAAGTGAATGTCCACCTTTTCATGACCTTCTGCATTTTTATCTGCTCAAAGCCTTGACATCGGATGTTGATCAAAACAGAGCAGAAGAAAAGGACACGATTTAGGGATATAACTTGCAGGATTGCTGCATGAGTCTTTGGACAGAAGACAAGCTCTCTGAATTTCATTTCCACCAACTCCCTTAAAGGTTTCATTTTCCCTTCTGCCAAGAGCTCCAAAATCTGATGAGAACAAATGACCAACCTTGAGCTGGATTAGCAAAACTTGGTTGTGAAGTGTTCTTTCTTTTTTTTAATTTTTAATTTAATTAAATTTATTTATTTATTTATTTTTGGCTGCATTGGGTCTTCGCTGCTGCGCATGGGCTTTCTCTAGCTGCGGAGAGCGGGGCTTCTCTTGTTGCAGAGCATGGGCTCTAGGCGAGCAGGCTTCAGTAGTTGTGAAACACGGGCTCAGTAGTTGTGGCTCTCGGGCTCTAGGGTGCAGGCTCAGTAGTTGTGGCGCACGGGCTTAGTTGTTCCACAGCATGTGTGATCTTCCTGGACCAGGGATCAAACCTGTGTCCCCTGCATTGGCAGGCGGATTCTTAACCACAGCACCACCAGGGAAGTCCCTGAAGTGTTCTTATTAAAGCTTTCCCATATGCCATGATATACTGATCTTTCCAACACTGAAATAATGGGCCAAGATGGAATGTAGGCATAATGTTCTCACTTTACACTCATGAAAAGCACAGTAAAGAGCATTTCTCTGCAGGATTTGTGTAATTCCAGCCCAGATACTGACCTGGTTTGTTGTTTTGGATTTTGTTTTTTTCCAGGATGGTGAATGCTACTGTGATTCAGTGAAATTCTGGACTCAATGAAACTACAAAAGGAAGGCATTCCTCTAGGAATCTAAAATTTATAGATGGGAATTTCTACCTCCCCTTGTGTCACCTATAATACATTTCAAACTGAAAGGAGAACCCTTTCTCTCTTAATGGCAGTTTTCCTCCACAAAGCTGCTAAAGAGGGCAGCATAGAATTAGGAAGGGGGCTTTGCTCTTCTTTGCCAAGATGTATCACCACAGAGCTCAACCTTAGTGCAAAGCCCTTGATTAAGATATCAAGACATGAAGCATTTCCCAGATCTGGCAAGAAGGCAAGTTTAGAAAATGGGACAAGCCTCCCATTATGAACACCTAGAAATGCTGGATAAAATATGATTTTTTTTCTTAATGTGTGCAGCTAAGCTTGCAAGAGAGCAAGGTAAATGTCCAGGTGCCAGAAACAGAGAAAGGACTGAAAATCACAGAGCTGGTAATGGAGCTGCTCTGGGGGAGCTGGGGCAGGAGGTTTCTACTAAGTGAGAATAGAAGTGGCCCTCCATGAGATAGTGAGTGGGAAAGATGTCTTCAGAAAGATGGGACCCTTTAAGGACTATTCTCTAACTGTAAGTGAGAGTATGAAATAGAGGGAAAATCTGCTTATGAGCACAGGAAGCAAGGAAACTTGTCAACTTCTGCCTGGGCTCTCGGTTAAATGTAAAACAGGGCTTAGAATGTAAAACAGGGCTGATGCCTTAAATACGTTAGGGCTCAATTTATGTTGCTGGATGGTTTAAGGTCTCTTGAGTTAAGAAATTAATGTGCAAATAGGTTCTATGTTGGTGATATCCTTGGATACAAGCAAAACAAGTGCAAAACTGCTCTGAACAATCAAGGGTACCCCAAAGAGAAAAGAAGCCACGCTCACGTTGAATACTATTTTTAAAAATTACAACACACAAGAGGAAATACACAACAGTGAGTAACAGTCAGCAGACACAAAATAATCAGGAGGATTAGAACTTCAAGAACATCACAAAATGGAAAACAATCTTTAAAAAGCTATAAGTATATTTTAAATAAGTAAAGATATTTAAACATTTTGGAAATCCAAATTAAAGATGTGAAAAAATGAACATATGCATCTGGTAAAGAGTGAAGCAGTACTTCTAGAAATTAAAAATAATCATTGAAATAAAAATCACAATGGACAGATCAAATAACATATTAGATATAAGTGAAGAGAAAATTGGTGAACTGGAAGATATATCTAAGGGAATTTAGCAGTATGCAGTGCAGAGAAATAAAAAGATTTTTTATGAGATTGAGGTTAAAAGGCATAGAGCAAAGGAGAAGTTTTAACAAATGTCTAACAGGAGTTCCAGAAAAGATAAGAACAAATGGTGGAAAGTCAATAATCAAAGGGATAATGTCTAGGGAATGCTCCAGAATTAAAAACTTGAATTTTCAAAGTGCAACATACACTCCAAATAAGGCATACAAAAATGAATTCACCCACCCTTAGACACCAACACACATCATACTGAAATTGAAGAATACCAGAAGCAAAAAGAAAGCCTTAAAACGGGAAGGTGGTGAGTGAATTACCTAGAAAAGGGTAAACTGAAAACAGATTTTTAAAGAATAAAAATAGAGATCAGAAGACATAGGCATAAAATCCTTAAAGTGCTAAGGAAAAATAACTTATAGTTTTACAATTCTATTACCAGATAAACTATTATTCAGAAATAAAGAAAAAATTATAATTTCAGACAGTTTGTCACTCACACTCCTCATTGTAAAAGCTACTAAAGAAGCTCCTTCAGAGAGAAGGAAAGTGAATCCAGAGAAAAGAAAGAGGTAAACATATAGTTAATTCTAAACACATCAACTGTATAAAACAATTACTAATTTTAGAGGTAAAATGGAAGGGGCAATGATCAGGGTTAAAACTCTCTAAGTATTACCTGTATTCTCCAGAGGAGAAAAGGGATGTTAAATACATTTAATGTTGAGTAAAAAAAATGTATATTAGAAAAAATTTATGCATAACCACTAATAGAACAGGAAGAAATTGTAGAACTTAATGTAAAACTACTGAACCAGTGTACAGAAAACATGGAATAAATAAAATTCAATCAATTAATAGAAGGTAGGAAAGTGGGAAATAAAGAAGCAAAGACACATTAGGACAAGTAAAAATTACAAATAAGATGACAGAAATATTTCCAAATACAACATACACAGTAAATGTAAATAGGCTAAATTTACTGGTTAAAACACTATGACTCTCAAATTGGATTAAAAAACATTTTTTTTAATATTGCAGTCAAATGCTACCTATAACAGACATACCTAAACATGTTGTCACAGAAAGGATGAAAGGATGCAGATGGGATAAGATAGTATCAGTCAAAACCAAATTGGAATATAGTTGGTATCTGTTACAGGCAGAATGGCATAAGTGTTAAAGGTCATGACTCCAGAGCTAAATTGCCCAAGTTTAAATCCAAGCTCTTCCAGTTACCAGCTGTGTGACTTGAGCAAGTTATTAGTCTCTCTGTCTCAGTTTTCTCAGCTGCAAAATGGGATGATAATAGTATCTATCTCATGTTATACATATTAGCGTCTGGCAAACATTAAGCAATTTGGCAATATGGATAAGGCTCAAGATAAACAAATCCTACTGCCATCCAAATCCACCTCTGGTTATGTTGTTTATCTATGGTTACCAGAGATAACCATTCACATGGGCTCAGAAGGAAGCAAAACTGTTTATTAAAACACTTTTTAATAGTAAAATAGTACAGCGGAGGAAAAGATAAACTTGGGGTTATTCAAATAATTGATAATATACAGCAGCTAATATGAATGCATTTATTTAAAATAAATTTAAGGATAAACTTCAAAAACATAAAAATGCATGGAAAAAGAAAGTTGCAAATGGATGTATATCATTGATATCATTTTTTTTAAAAAAATAGAATGTTTAGGGATGTATATATAAAAAGGAAAGTACAAAAACTTATATGGAAATGACATATACCATGTCTGGCAGAGTGGTTTCCTTTGGAGAGAAAGAAGGAGAAGGAAAAATGTGGTTTAACGCCTAAAATTAAGGCCCAATATTATGTGCTGTCTTGACATCTGGTGAAACCTGGAGGGTCTCGAATGATCTAGCCACAAGCTCCTCTGCCTACTCTGCTCCTACAGATAGGATCCTCTGGCCAAATAACCATCCTCATCAAAGGGACCAGGTGGTTCCTACTTATCCCTGGGTAGCAGGTTTGGTACCCTGCCAGACCAGGGATATTCAAACAAGCCAATCACATCCTCCCACAGGAAACAGGGGTCACCTCACCCTCTTGTTACTATGAAGCCTGCCCCTGACAGACCCTGCTTGTTCACTCTGCTCCCAAGTCAACCTCAGTGTGGCCCTGTGTGATGTGCTGTGTCCTCCCCCAAGACTGTGAGTCTATGTGATTAACAAGCTTCTGTCAGTCTCATCTTCCAGAGTCAGATGTCAGGCAACCATTCCCATAACCCTAGGGACAGAATCCTCCTTCTCCAGTGGGGTGAATAGCTGGCAATTAAACAAAAGGAGGAGCAGGTAGAACTTGAACTACCACATAGTATTTTCTTTAAAAAAAAAAAAAAAAGCACGGAAGCAAAAATGACAAAATGTTAACACCTATTTAATCTCTGTGGTATGTGGACATCTTTTAGGTTATTTTCTGTACTTTTCTGCATTTTAAAAAATATGTGCTAATTTAAAATGAACATCAATTTTAAAAACTAGATAAACAAGTTCCCACTTAGACCTGTCAAAATAGAGCCAAAAGAAAATTTTTGTAAATAAGGCTGTAAAGGTAACTATTAAGAAAATTGACAACAGTTTTTTGTTGTTGATTATGTTTTGCTGCTTTTGCATTTTTATGGTGAGAGGCCCGTGTGTTAAAGGGAACGCTAAATAGTTATTTGCTTTATTTTAATTAGTTAAGAATTCTGGGTCCAAATGGCAATCTATTTGGATAGACAAATTTTAAAGCCTACTATACAAAGCTCCTGTAAGTATAATTTGACAGGTAAATCAATGGAACAGAATAAAAGGACAAGAAGCATACCTAAATGTAGCTAAGGATTCATTCTACGAGGAAGGTAGCATTTCAAGTCAATGAGAAAATAATGTTTTATTCAGTAAAGCATGTTACTGAATAGTTAAGTAATAGTTAATAGTTAAGTATTATTAGAAAAAACAGTTAAACAGTTGGTAAAAAATTAAGTTAGCTCTCATTCTTTGCCATATACAAAAGTAAATAACAGATTAAATGTAAAGAAGGAAATCTGAGCCAGGATTAAATCATCTGAAGTTGTGAAAGATTTTCCACACAAGATTCCAAAAGTTGAAATCATGATGAAAAAGATTTGTCAACTTGGATAAATGAAAATGACTTACCTTGTCAATAAACATCACAGAAATTGAAAAAAGAAAAGAATGCAGAAACTTTTTGCATCTTATAAAAACCTTTAAATATTAATACGAAAGAATGAACCACCCCAAAGACAAGGAGTCAATATTCAAAGAAAGAAAGGCAAAGGAAAAAATGGGCAACATCCTAATAAACAAAGAAAGCAAACTAAAACAGCAGTTTGTTTGACTGCCTTATCATTATACATCTAAAGAAAATAAAAATGATATATTCTTTCTAAGGTGAAGAAGCACCAAAATGCTATGGATTTTTTGCCTGCTGAATTGGTATTGGTTAAGAAGACTCATACCACTGTTGGGGAGAATGTGGGAAAGTGGGCCCTCCCAAGCACTGTTGGAGAGAGAAAAATTTGTGTGATCGTTACAGGAAGTAATCTGCATAAAACTTGAAATATGCACATCCTTTAAATACAACAAATCCACACCTGTACATACTTATCTAAAGGAAATAATCAGATATGTGTAAAAAAAAGTGCTACGAATATTCTCTATAATGTTGCTTATAATAAGAAAAAATCAGCAATAACCTTTGGTTATTGGTTATATAAAATTGAAGTACACCAATATGGTGAAATGTCATGCAGCCACTAATAAGCCATGTTGCACAGATATACATATTGACATGTTTAATTTTTAATGATGTATTCTTAAGTAAAAAAGTGTGCTTCTGGGCCTCCCTGGTGGCGCAAGTGGTTGAGAGTCCGCCTGCCGATGCAGGGGATACGGGTTCGTGCCCCGGTCTGGGAGGATCCCATGTGCCGCGGAGCGGCTGGGCCCGTGAGCCATGGCCGCTGGGCCTGCGCATCCGGAGCCTGTGCTCCGCAGCGGGAGAGGCCACAGCAGTGAGAGGCCCACATACCGCAAAAAGAAAAAAAAAAAAAAAGTGTGCTTCTAAATGGCATATTGTAATATGATATAAAATTATCTATATGCACACCCTATATACCAAAATGTTAATAAAAACTATCTCTCGGTGCTTTTTCCTTCCCTTTGTTTTAGGTCTGTATCAGTTAAATATTCGGAATATGTGATTTTCTAATAAAAAATAAAGAAGAAAAGATTTGCAGGCAAACCCAAGCAATGGAAACTTGGGGAAGTAAATTATTATCTCTGATCTTTGGTGTTCTCACCTAGAAAAGTAAGATTTCAATTCCTCCTCCTGGAATTACTAACAGGATCAAATGAGACACCCATTTATTCGTTCAAAAATATTTATTTTGTAACTGGCACGTGTCAGGCATGGTTTTAACTACTGGAAAGACAGCAGGGGGACTTCCCTGGTGGTCCAGTGGTAAAGAATCTGTCTTCCAATGCAGCGGACGTGGGTTCGATCCCTGGTCGGGGAACTAAGATCCCACATGCCACAGGGCAACTAAGCCTGCACACCACAACCACTGAGCCCACATGCCTCAAGTAGAGCCTGCATGCCGCAAACTACAGAGACCACATGCTCTGGAGCCCACGCACCACAATGAAGAGCCCACACACGCTGCAACTAAGACCCAATGCAGCCAAAAAAAAAGAAATGAAGTAAAAAATTTTAAACATAAAAAATAAAAAATAAAAGAAATACAGCTGGGTATTCAAAAAGACCAAAAAAAGAAAAAAAAAAAACACCTACCCTCATGAGCTTATATTCTAGTGGGGAGACAGATAATAAGCAAAATAGATAAGTAAAATGAATAGTATATTAGACGGTGGAAAATGCTATGGAGAAAAATAGAGGAGGGGTTAGAAAGCATGGGCCAGGGGTGGGGGCTGCAATTTTTAATAAGATGTTCAGAGAAGTCCTCAGGGGAAAGATTACATCTGAATGAAGTTCCCAAATACCTATTTGGGAAACCACAAGCAAACCACATGAGGAGGAAAGCAAGCATCCCAGGCAGAAGGAACAGCAAGTGCAAAGGCCCTGAGGCTGAAGCATGACTGGCGTGTTTGGTTGGCCAGGAAGGCACTTTATACAATATGATGTGCGAATAAACACTATTTATTAGTTTATTGTCTCTGATATAATATTTACCTCCAAGGTGATTATGTTCTTTATCAAAACATCTCCAAAAATAGCTCAGGTACCACTCATGTTCCATTTTACAGTGAAAAAATATTGAGAGCTGGGAGCACCCTCAACTTCCCCCCTATCCACCTAAAATCATTCCTATGTCAGCCTCCCTCCTGACCTTTGACTTCCCAGGAAGAGATGAGGCCCTGGACCAGATGATGACTGTTGGGATGAAGAGGTACAGACAGATACCATTTGAGGGAAGTCAAAATGTTTCCTAACAGTATAAGAATCCTCTAGTTCATTTCTCATTTAGGAAAGTTTTTCCAACCCTCCTTTCATGTATTTTCCTATATATGCCATTTGGGGGAAATGGTATGCCATTTTTATATGATTTGTCTTAATTTAACTGTTTGTTTTCATTTCATTATAAATGTAAATGCATACTCTAGATCCTGTGTGTGGCCATCTTATAACTGGGATGGCTATGTGGTCTCAGTGACTAGTCGCACTTTGGGGACAGTGTTGAACTTTTATTACTGTGTTTCCGAAACTGCAGTCGATGGAACCTTTGGCCTCTGTTGAGTTCATTGTAGAGAGGGTAGAGTTTTAGGATTCAAGAAACACTGACCAAGGTGAAGATCTGATCAGATTCCCCAGAATGTCCACTGCCACCAGAAAAAGTCAAAGTTACACCTCTGGTTCTGCAAAGTTCTGTGGCTTCCCAACACTTAGGTGGCAAATATTGATCATCTCAGAGGTTGTGCTGTATTCATTTCCTATTGCTGCTGTAACAAATTACCATAGATATAGTGGCTTAAAACCACACAGATTTATCATCTTAGAGTCCTGGAGGTCAGAAGACCAAATGGGTTTTTAAGTCAAGGTATCAGCAAGGCTGCACTCCTTCCAGAGGCTCTAAGGGAGAATCTGTTTGCTTGCATTTTCCAGCTCCAGGAGGCTGCCCAGTTTCCTTTGACCCACGGCCCCTTCCTCCAGCTTCGAAGCCAGCAATTACATCATTCTGAGCTCTTCTCCAGTGCCCACATCTCCATCGCTAACTCTTCTGTCTCCTCTTCCCCACTGGTAGACTCTTGTGATTACTTCGAGCCACCTCAATCACCCAGCATGATCCCCACAGCTCAAGGTCTTCACCACACCTGCAAAGTCTCTTTTGCCAGGTCAGGTCACAGATTCACAGGTTCTGGGGATTAGGATGTGGCCATCTTGGAGCTGGGTACCTCTTTAACGGAGGGCCTGAATCCCTGACCACCAGTGCACACAGGCAAGGAAGGAAGTCTTGTCCTCTCCACTTTCTTGTATTTAGGGTAGACATAGCTGGAAGGTTTGCAGTCCTTCTCAGAAGGCAAATGCTTTGCTCTAGTTGATCAAATAAGATCTGGTTTGCCCAGCCTGTCAGGTAGAACCCTCTACTGACTGGCAGCTGAGGATAATGATAATGCATGATGTTGATAAGGGCTCTCTGGTACCGTAATCCTGAAATACATCCTAAAACCCTGGACACATGTCACATCCCTCTCCCCATTCTCCAAGCTCACAGCAACCCTGACCCATGCCTGCCTGGGCACCACAGCCCCAAGACAGGGAACTGGTCCTTCACGCGTCCTCCAACCATTCACTTCAGGACCTAGCTGCAACCGCCCTGTACCCTTCCTATCGATGGGGACGAGGTCTCTGACTCAGATCTTCCCCTTCCTCAGGCAACTCCAAACAGCACTTGTAAACGTGGGGGATAAACAGGGGCCCGGGCCTTAAGCCCAGCCATTCTGCCGATGCAGATCAGGCATAGGCCTGAAATCTACATTTATAAAGATCCCCCCGGGGTGGGGGGGATGAGTTGGGAGATTGGGATTGACATATATACACTACTGATACTATGTATAAAATAGATAACTAATGAGAACCTACTGTGTAGCACAGGGAACTCTACTCAGTGCTCTGTGGCGACCTAAATGGGAAGGAAGTCCAAAAAAAGAAGGGATATATGTATACGTATAGCTGATTCACTTTGTTGTACACTGGAAACTAACACAACACTGTAAAACAACTATACCCCAATAAAAAGTAATCTAAAAAATACGATACAATAAAAGATCCCCAAGAGGCTTTGGTACTGTCCTTGCCCTGACAGTTGCCTGGGAATGCTGGACTAGACACATCTTGGCATTGATGCACTCTGGTACTTTAAATAATTTCCAATTGGCTCATGGGCTTCTGGAGTTAAGCTTCTTTATACTGAAGTACAGAAAATAATGGATGTCCCCTTCCTCGTTCCAGAAGCCATCTTTCAGCTAAGGATCTTTCCAGTGGCCACACCGTACTGTTGACTCAGACGGAGGTTACCGGACTGAATCATTCCATTTTTTCATCATGCGGCAGCTACAGAGCCAGGCCTCCCCCGCCCCTGCTGAGGGCCTCTGAATCATCCGACACGATGCTCATTCCTTCCTCTACAGGACAGCGTTATTGCACTGCCCAGCCTGTGCCTGTTCCGTGCCGGTCACTGGGGCAAGACGGGGACTGAGACACTGTCCCACTCCTCCAGAGGCCCACAGTTCGGTGGGAGAGGCAGACCAGCACGAGGTATGTTCAACACAGCGCAGGAAGTGCACCCGTGGCAGCAGGACAGATAGGGAGAGCGCACAGAGCCAACTACCCACCACACCCGTGCCCACTCCCACTCACTACCCATCCCCATCCCCCCCAACCCACCCACTCACCACCTGCTCTCCATCCTGCACCCACAATGCCAAACGGCTTTCCACGTTCTCCAACCTCAACTCCAGGCCCCATTCCCGTGTCTCTTGGCTGGCCTTCTCACGACTGTGGTCAACCCTCCAGGCTTCCAGGAGGTTCTAGAGCCCTTCGCACCCACAGGACTCCCATCAATCCCTACTGGCCTATTGATCTTTTTTGGTTTGTTTTCTCAGCTGTTTACCTGAAGTCTCCTTAAGTAACCATAAAGCTTGCATGTTTAGCATCCTGCATACATTTTTCCTTTCTCAAAATCCCAGTGATATTACAGAGGCCGCAATGTGGTAATCAAAGCACATCAGCCACCGGAAGTCAAAACTGCTCACCAGGACACAAGGAGAAAGGCAGGAGGAAAGGGCACAGCAGGTGGAAGGGCTTCTGAGGAAGGCTTCCACGGCGGAGAGGAGGTGCGGGGCTCGCTGGCTGAGAGATTTTGTAGGGCACTGTTCCCACAGGCCAAGCCAGTAGAAAAGCTTGCCAGGAAAGCTCCCATTGGCTGAGAACATGGGACACCAGAGCCCCAGAAGAATCATACAGTAATCATGCTCAACAAATCACGCACTAGGGATGGCATTAAATGGTGTCTGTGTGTATGTATGTAGTGCATTCAGCAGGTAGTTCTCGAACTTGGATAAAAAGGGAAACAACAGCATGTCACAGCCATATGACACTGGCCCTGCAGCTCACTCCACTAACTCCCCTACATTTCATTCCAAGCTCACAAAACAGCTTCTTCTTTTTTTTTTCTTTTTTTTTTTTTTTTTTTTTTGTGGTACGCGGGGTCTCTCACTGTTGTGGCCTCTCCCATTGCGGAGCACAGGCTCCGGACGCGCAGGCTCAGCAGCCACGGCTCACAGGCCCAGCCGCTCCGCGGCATGTGGGATCTTCCCGGACCGGGGCACGAACCCGTGTCCCCTGCATCGGCAGGCGGACTCTCAACCACTGCGCCACCAGGGAAGCCCAACAGCTTCTTTTTATTATCTGGCTTCTAATGGGCATTTCTCCCTGACCAGTGAACACACTTAACGATTCACTTTCTTCCCACTAACCTATTAAGCCAGCATTTTATGTCTTATGCATCAGGCCTTTGGTTATCATGGGTCCTTCTCTAAAAGATGGGCCTGGGTATATTAGCAAATGAACTCTGCAACCAGCAAAGATGACAACCACGTGCCTCAATCACACCAAGGTTCTAATCCCCGGGAAGCCCTGTCTCAGCAACCTCTGGCCTTCCTGGATAACACTGCTATGCTATGTGTTCTGATCCCAAACCAGCATTATCCTAAGCTCTTTACATGTTGCATCCATCAGGATAGGCTAGGTTATACTGCAGCAAGACTGTCCCCAGATTCCAGTGGCTTAAAACACTCGTGGTTTCTTTCTTATCCACGGACATGACCAAGGTGAGTCAGCCACGGGCTCTGATCCACATCACCTTCAGTCTAGGACCCAGGCTGAGGGGCAGCCCCAGTGCAGCTTATGGGATCTTAGTTCCCCGACCAGGGATTGAACCCAAGCCACAGCAGCTTGAAAGCTCCAAGTCCTAACTACTGGACCGTCAGGGAAATCCCATGGAACTCTGACTGTCCTGGAGCAGAGGAAAAGGGAGAACAAAGAAGTGAGGCACCTGCTAACTCTGAAAGCTCCCAGCCAAACAAGGCACAAGGCCACATCTAATTCCGTGTGACCAGGGAACTGCCATCCTCCATGTTCCCAGAAGGAAAGACAGTCAGACTCTTTATTAGCAGAATAATAACCACCATACGCATGGTGCTGATGACCTCTTAGAGCAATCGGTTCCCAACTTGAACGAGTTTAAAGGTTTTTCTTGCAATGAGCCAAAATCTGTCTTCGCTAGGCAGCAACAAGTCAATCAAAGTCCCTGCCCTCCTAAGATTTATACTGTAGTCGTTCCATCCATTAGTCCCTGTTCGGTCAAAATAACTTTACTCCCTCACTTTCTTATCCATGCAGCAAGCATTTACTAAGTACCTACTTACCTGCCAGGTACTGTGCTCTATTTAGGAGCTTTAGGGCTGAAGACGTCAGGATCTTTCTGGAGTCCACGTTGTAGGGGGTTAGCTAGCCATCGAAGAGGACCAGCTGCCAGATCCTCCTTAATAACACAGAACTAGGCGACCACAGTATTTCATTTCAAACGCTCAAAGGGGGAATATGCCACATTCTGGAGAGAAGGCTTCTAGGGTTTCTCTAACTGTGTTCTGGGGTGCCATAAGCAGTTCCAAGAGGGTGCTTCAGACATTACCTTGGGAATGAACAGGCTGCCATGTCCCTCCCTCATCTTTAATCTGTTTCATACACTTAACTTTCATATAAGATTTAACTTAAAGAGCTCTACTCTTAGAGAGAGAAAGAGGGGGAAAAAACTAATGGTCTAGTCTGATGCTCTGTCATTTTATATAAACATGAAGAAAAGTTAAGTAACTTACCAAGGTCATACGGTGAAGTTAGAAGCATACCTGAGGCTGGCCACCAGCTGCCTCTGCCTGTCTCTAAACTCCATACACCTCTTTTTTTTTTTTTCCAATTTACACCAAGTCTGCAGGTAAGCTCCAAATGTCAGTGGGAAAAGCTAATCAGTGGGCTTTAGCAACATAGCCACAGAGGAATCTGAAACCTTTCCCGGCTACTTTGAGAACACATATCACCACTCGGCAGAAGCAGGGAGCAGGGTCTTCCCCTTCCTTCTCTTGGTTATCAAATCCCTGCCCCGCAAGCACAAAGCCATAGCTGCAACACTGTTTTCTGCTTCACATTTGTCAAGATTTGAGAAAGGGCTTATTCGGGGACTCCTGAGTGAGAAAACCCCCAGACCAGTTCTGTGTGCAGTGCGCAGAGACAGGACAGACATCTTAACCTCACAGAGGCAACTGAATGTCTCGGAGGGAATATCAGAGGGTTAATAGCTACAAAAGCTTTGGAAGCTGGAAAGACGTATCAATTTTGCCTCTAACACTGGCCAGGAAAGAAAAAAAAAAAGGACTTTATATATGTAAAATTCAAAAAGAACACATCACCAACAAAGAAACCTTTGTCTGTCTTCCAAATATTAACTGCTGTACAACACTTCCTCACCAAACTCATCAGAAATGCAAATAAACTGTTTGATCTATTATTTCCCTGGCCATTTATTTGCACATAGACCCAGATTTATATAAACCTCTCAGACACGCACAATAAAAATCAGACTCGATTTACCAGACATTTAAGGTTTTCCTTCCAGGTTCCAGGAACCTAAGAAAATCTCTAAATGTGTTCTTTCCACAGACTCCCCCTTCTCTCTCCTGCTCTACCTTACTCTGATACACAGGAAGAAAGCCCCTAAAGGGGAGGTGTACAACTCTCCCTACAGCAGCAGGCACCTTACTCTCTTGAAGCTCCTTCTGTTATTTCAACTGTCCTCAAAATACTGCTGCGAGGGTCGCATTCCAAAAGACATCCTGTGGCCACAGCTGTCTGCTGTCTTCTACCTGCAGAGCAGACTCCAGGGATGCTGGCGGTCATAGAAATGGGAAGGAAGGGTCATTTACCCAACTCCTCCATCTGGGGGAGGCGGTGGCAACAGCTTGTTTGCTGGAGAAAGGGGTGCCTACCTGGCCCCATACCCTGCTGCCAAACCACTCCTGGCAACTCTACATGCCACGCATAAAATCGCAGCCAGCTGGGGCAGTGAAGCTCCCAATCACAGCCATGAGGGCGGCAGCATGGACTCTTCTCCTTCCACAAGACAAATGGGCTAGAAGCCTCTAAGATAGATCTCTATTGTTTGGGTTTTTTTTTTTTTAATCTCTATTGTTTATCGCAGAGACTCTGGATCCCCCAGCTTAGGTCTTTCGCAAACGATACTTAATTCCCACTGAAAAGTGTGCGTGAACCCAACCACCTTACACAACAGTTTAACACGGCTACAGTCTTCCAGCAAAACAATGCTGGATTGGACGCTGTTCCAGTGAAGCTGCTCAAATGCCGCCAGACGCTCCCGGCACCCTTGAGAGAGTAGGCAAACGGTTACCCTGGCTGGATGTGGTAGCCCGGAGGAATACTCGCTTAAAGAGGGAGGGCGGAACAGGTAGGGAATGCTGCAGATGCACGAGGTAGACAGCGTGTGAGTGCACGCACCTCATCCGCCAGGCCTGGCTTCTGTGTTTCTGGCAGGTGAAGTTGAACATCCTTATCTCCTCGGGAAGAACAACGATCCCATTCCACGTCAACGTGACTGGAAATCTCA
Source organism: Mesoplodon densirostris (assembly GCF_025265405.1). Taxonomy (NCBI): domain Eukaryota; kingdom Metazoa; phylum Chordata; class Mammalia; order Artiodactyla; family Ziphiidae; genus Mesoplodon; species Mesoplodon densirostris. The sequence goes on from NC_082664.1 coordinate 152,092,772, forward strand.
ATTTAAGAATTGGAGGCACTGGTCCGTCCAGCTGGGGTTCGTCCAGCTTTCCGTCTTACTTTGTGCCTCTGATGTGTCAGGCTTTTTGCACACAGTGCTCGCCTATTTAACCCTCAAGATACCGTTTTCTACAAGGGAATTTTCTGCCATGAAAACTTGCCCCAAACTGCACGATCCTTTCCCGTTGACTCGCTTAACGAACCCCCGATCTCTCCACCAGGTTTGGTCGATCCCAGCACCGCACACACACCTTGCCCATCACAGCTCGCAACGCTGCGGCCCGCAGTGCTCCGGGGCCGAGGGGAGGCGGGGAGGTGCGCCCGCAGCCCCGGACCTCACACCCCGCGCGCGTGTGCGGCGAGCCGCGGGCACACGGCGTACACACCTCACACCGGCACACTCAAGCACACGTGCGCTCCCGCCCCCCGCCCGTCCCGGGCTCTCCGAAGTTACCTCCGAGGCTCCCCCGGCGCCGGGCCCACGCCGCCCAGCAGGGCTCCCACTTCTTTCCCGCCGGGGTCAGCCCGGCCTCAGACGCCGCGGCTCGGGAAGACTCCGGAACCCGCCGGGCCCCGCCGACTCTCGGACACCCGGGGGTCCGCACCAGCGGCCGCACCCCGGGGGCTGGGGCGGCTGTGGCCTCGGCCGCCCCGGGTCGGGCTCTGCCTTCACCTGCGCGGCTCCCACCGGGCTGCAGCCGGGACTGGGGCCGGCGCACGGCGGCAAAGGCGAGCGCTCGGGCTCCTCCCGGGCAGCGGGCGGACGGCACCGGCTCGCATGGCGCTCGGGCTCGCAGCGGCCCCGGGACGTGGCCTCAGCCCCCGGGCGGCCCCAGCCGTGGTCTTTGTGTCTCGGCTGGCGCCGCCGCGTCACGGGCTTGCGGGCGGTGAGCGGCGCGGGCCGGGAAGCGGGCGGCAGAGAGCTCGACTCAGCTTCCTCATCTTCGCCCGCCCGGGGCGCGCTGGCAGGCAGGGCGCACTGGCAGCGACTGCGCGCACCCGGGGGACGGAGGGGGCGGGCCCGGGAGGGGCGCGGCGGACGCGCCGAGAGGCTGCCTGTCTGGAGGCTGCGGCCGGGGAGGGCGGGATGGGGGCCCAGCCAGAGCTCGGGGAAGGCGACGTCCGCTCGGTCCCGGGTCGCGGCTGTAGCTCTGGGGGTGAGCGAGCCGAGGCTGTGCGCTGGAGGGAGCACGGCGGCCGGAGCCGCCAAAGGGGTTCGCGTCTCCCCGCTCCCCTACGCTGAAGGTGACTGCGGCCCCCAGCGGCCAAGCAGGGGCGAACGGCGTCCTCGCCTCTCCTCTTCCCCGGTGCACTCGGCTCACCCTTCCCCGGCCTCCGACTCCGCAGTCCTTTGCAAGGCCAGGGCAGAGTGGTCACTTCGCACATTGATTTTCCCTCTTGGCTGCACTGGGCTTAAATGGTACCCAGATTGGAGCGACTGGCAGTCACGTGATCACCCCCTCCCCAAACACGCACAAATACACACAGGCACACACAGACAGACACACACACACACAAACACCAAAGCCCAATGAAACTAGGGTGGGTTTCCAAAAGTCAAATTGGATACATCCATTAGAACTGGAGGCCTTCAGCGAGTCACCCGGCGCGCTGCAGTGGGGCTGAAACGCAGCAGCCGCCTCTGAGGCCACCATCTATACGGATCCTGTCCCTGCGGCTGGGGAAGCTCCAATGAACAGCACTTTGGGTCCCCTCGTCAAGAAGAGCGCAAAAAGAGTGTAGTTGTAGACCCGACAGATCCCACTGCAAAAGGAAAGCAAAGGTCCCTACCGAGTCGCGAAACAGAATTGCTGAGGAGCTTACCTCCGCGGGGACAGAGCCCTCTCCCAGGGCCGCAGTCGGTGGCTTTTCCGGGAGCGCAGCCAGGATCCCAGCTCAGACGTTTGCTACCTGTGGTCTGAGCGCCAGCCCCCGGGGTGGGGGGGGAGGGGGACGGGGGGACTCAGACGTGTTTCAGCCTCCCTTCTCGCGCTGCCTGGATGTCGCTGGCGACGGCGCTCTAAAAGTGAACCTGCTAATAAATGGATACTTTAAATAATGTCTGATCGGGGTGATAGTGCTGACTACTTGATTTTCTCAGAGCTCCTCTCTGCCCGAGGTTTAAAAGCCATTTGCGTCTTAGTACCTCTCGTGAGGCAAGTTGAAACCCCTTCTATATAGAGAGGGAAAGGATCTGAAAGGGTGAGATGGGAGCAAAGTTTGTTTGATTCATTCTACCTTGCCCCGGGGATTTAAAAATCGTAAATAGTACTGTCTGTCTTTTGTTGCAATATTGTTTCTGGCAAAGAGAGACGTAAGTCCAAGGGATAAAGTGTGTCAAGGTAAGAAGTCTAGTGACAGCTAAAGTGATCTTGAGCCTCTCAGGATCCTCATTGCTCCTTGAGCTCAGAGGAAAATTATTTGAGACCTAAGCAAATTTATATATATATATATATATATATATGTATATATGTTTTAATTTTTTCTTGTTCTTTCTCCCATTTCTCCACAAAATACCACCATAGAGACTAAGCACTGGAAGGAAAAACCAGAACTTTGTAAAGGTGAGAAGGGACAAAATGGACAAAAATGAGAAAAGGTGAGAAGGGACAAAATGGACAAAAATGAGAAAAGGTGAGAAGGGACAAAAATCTTTTCTCCTGTAGTTCAGCTGAGGCAGACTAGAGATTTATTTAAATTTTTTCCAGAAAAACTGTTTGGAAACCAAATTTTTAAGCTTAAAACAGCGTAAAATGAACATGCGGGGTATAGCTGTCAGGCCCTAACATCACTAGATTCTAATCAGAAGGTGGCTAGTTGTATTCATAGTTACAAAGGACTTTCTCTCCTGGCTCCCAACTTCCTTACGCCTGTCCCAGAAGCCTTGGGAGGTATTCCTCTCACTTTCTGGTTGGCTACTCACTTTGGCATTACTCTCTGGACAGAGGCTGGAATTCTATGAGTCCCTTTACTTTTCTACAGACACAAGGGACATCCTTGTACCCACGCCACCTTGCCCTCCTGGGAAAGAGTGAAGGTCATTTCTCTGCATCACTCACTGTGCCAGAATGATACCAAATCATAGTCACCATTTCTCTGTGGACCCAAAGCATAAAGTTGGGGGAAAATGATACAAATTCATAGCACTACACTCCCAGGGTAAGTAAAATTTTGTTGTGGCTGTTGGGTTTTGTTTGTTTGTTTTTCCTTTTTTTGTCTGTAGAACAGAAGGAGACAGAGGAGGAGATGGGGGACTAGGCACCAGACCACAAACAGAAATGGAATCAGCACCCAGAAACCATCCAACCTCCACGGTTTTTTTTTTTTGTTTGTTTTTTCTTTTTGTTGTACGTGGGCCTCTCACTGTTGTGGCCTGTCCTGCTGCGGAGCACAGGCTCCGGACCTGCAGGTCCAGCGACCATGGCTCACGGGCCCAGCCGCTCCGCAGCATGTGGGATCTTCCTGGACCGGGGCACGAACCCGTGTCCCCTGCATCGGCAGGCAGACTCTCAACCACTGTGCCACCAGGGAAGCCCCAACCTCCACATTTCCCCCACTTCTTATGGAGTCCCTCCCAGATACCCACATTGCATTTCATAATATCAGTGGTAAAGATGTGAAAACCCAACATGGTGTAAGAGAAACAGCCCTGAATTTAGAATCTGAAGATCTGATTATAGACATCCATTAAATGATATAAACTACCTGTGTGAACATGGACAAATTACTTGGCTTGTTTTCTATCCTCTAACACTTGAAATGTCGGATTTTACTTAAGTTTAATATATGGGCTGTGGGGCTTCCCTGGTGGCGCAGTGGTTGAGAGTCTGCCTGCCGATGCAGGGGACACGGGTTCATGCCCCGGTCCAGGAAGATCCCACATGCCGCGGAGCGGCTGGGCCCGTGAGCCATGGCCGCTGAGCCTGCGTGTCCGGAGCCTGTGCTCTGCAACGGGAGAGGCCACAACAGTGAGAGGCCCGCGTACCACCAAAAAATAAATAAATAAATAAATAAATAAATATATATATATATATATATATATATATATATATATATATATATATATGGGCTGAGAAACATGGTTTCCCTCAGACAGAATCTGAGCTTGATTATGAAACCTTAAGCAATCTATGGGGATCCCTGTGATCCAGTTTCAGTAAAGTATCCTTGTCAATGAAATACAGTCCAGCAGCCAAAAGAAATGTATCATTAATCAAATCATTAATCCGAATTTCTCAGGGACTAACATCTTCCTCTCTGTGTCTTCTGTAATTCCTTCTTACCTCAGCTGTTTCCGAGTCTCTTTCTCACCAATATCCCCCAAATTCTCTCTAAGTCCATAGCATACATCTTTCTGCTTCTCCTCCTTCCTTCCCTTACTCTGTTATGTAGATCTACCTATTTTCTCCTCCCTCTAGACAGGGGAAGGGAAAACTGTGGTCAAAATCAGAATTCTCTTTAGTGATAGAGGCAGGAGAGGAGGCTGTGAATATTCACACATTAATACCTTTTGGTCCATCATAATTAGATCTCCTCTGGGTGCATTTTAAGTATATTGAAGTATTAGAAAAGGGCACTGGATGCGGTATCATTAGACAAACATTTTTATCTCCAGCTCACCTGCTGACTTGACACACACAGTTTCTTAACCTTTTCTGAGTTTCTGTTTCATCAACTCCAGAAGTGCAATAGGAACCTTCATAGGGTCATTGGGAAGACCAAACAAGTGCAAAGTTGGAAGTATCATAATAGGCACTCAGCAGACGTTTGTGGCTTTTCAGATGGCAGGAAGGAAGGAAGAAAAGAAGGGAGGGAGGGAGGGAGGGAGGGTGGAGGGGAGGGAGAGGGGAGGAAGGAGAAGGCCTTGCACCTTGGGCTTCTAGACAAAATCTTGATTGTACCAATGAACAAGAAATTGAAGCACAGGGAAACTCTTCCCTCCTCTGGCCTGAAAGGCTGAGCTGTAATCTACTTCTAGATCCCGAGAGGAGATGTTGCTTTGCTGGCCTGACAAAATGGCAAGCAGCACAATAAAACCATCATGCCCCTGGCATGGGTGCCCCACGGCTAATGCTTCGCACCTCACTCTCTGATTCTCCTCTGAGCTGCCTAAGAATCCTGTATCCTTACTGCTCCTGTGTATTCCAGGCTTTTCACCTGCCAGTACAGCACTTAGTAGGCCTCACCCTGAACCCGGGTCTTCCTAGATCCCATCCTATTAAACCTCAGTTGTCCTGGATCAGATCTGACAACTTAAAAAGATATCTATCGAGCAGAAATAAATCCCAGAGATCATTTCAGAGGTTGGTTTCAAACTATAGGAAGACGGTAGTCTCTACTTTACTTCCCAAAGAAAGCCTTTTTGATGTAATATCTGTTCCCCGGGGGATTGCAGCAGTGGCAGGGATTTCAAGTACAGTGACAGGCTTACAAGACAACTTGGAGGTGCGAGGGTGGGGTACAGAGTCACTCCCCACCCCCAATTACTTCACGGTGAGTTACATGGGTAGAGACTGTGTCAGCAGCTTGCCAGTCATGAAATGAGGCCCAGAGGAGCTGTAAACTTCGAAGCCAAGCTGTGAATTAGTAACGGATCTGAAACTGGGACTGAGGTCTTATGAATCCTCCGCCAGTGTTCACAGTGGGCTGCGGCCCAAATGTCCTGAAATGCTACCGGGGGCGGGACGGAGCGGGAGTTGTTCTCAGGCACCGCCATGCTGCCTAGGAGCTTCCCTGACTCAGGCTGCAGACCAGGGCCTCTTCAGACCAAGGTGAGTCTCTCAGCACCCATGGTCATTTTCTGAAGGCTGGGCCTTAGGTTGGACATACCCTATTCGAATATGAACCCTTGAGTTCTACTCTCTGCTTTGCACGTGGCCTTTTCCAAGCAGAAGCTGTTGTGGTGGGTTGTTTGCCAGGTGCAAAGGACATTTGTTAATTTCTTTGGCTGCCCAGATTCTGAATTCTCTTCTTATTTTGGAGGAAGTTGACACTTCGTGAAACTTCAATACCCCCTATCCTCCTGAACCCTGGCGGATAGGGCATGCGGCTGAAGCTTGGCCAACCCAACGCTTCTTGCCTGATGCTATGAATCTGAAGCCAGTGATGGTGCAAAAGAATCTGGTGACATCTGGTGACTCTCCTCTGTGCATCCCAGAATCCTTGCAAGCTTCTCACAGACGAGCTGAGGAAACAGAGGCCCAGAGAGTACAGTGCCTTGCCCAGGTGACACAGCCAGAGAGGAGAGAGGTGGGCCCGAACCCAAGCCACCTCCCTACTTGGTCAGTGCACACCAGGCAGCTCATGCATTGTGCACCATGGCCCTGTGTCCCATGCAGGAGAGGGAGCTGCAGGAAATGCTCTTTGCCTGGTGAGTTCAGCTCCCTTGTGGCTGGATGCTCTGAGCCGGACCTCATCCTGGTCTCCTATCTGGGATTTCTACTCCCTCGGGGGTAGTGACCTCTAGGGTGCAATGGCCTGAGTTCAGTATTGGGAACAGCAGAGCCCTAAACAAGCCTTTGACTGAGATTCAGGCTTCACCCCACCCCCAATTTCCCTCAGTGCATTTCCCAAGCCTGATTTTCTGGCTTTCCCACTCATTCAGTCAACTCCTAGGATCCTTCCAATAAATTCCTTTCTCACCCATGTAGACCAGAGTCAGGAGCTGAGGTTGGCAACCCAGAGTCCTGACTGGCAATGAGAGGTTGGCTTTCCACTCTTGGAAATTCTCATACTCTGGAAATCTCAGGGATGCACAGAAGAGAGTCCCTGAACACTGTCCTAACTGCTAGGTTTTATCCCCTCAAAGAGTGAGGCTTCTGGGAGTGAGGGAGGAAGGTGGTGGGAAGGGAAAAGGAGTTTTGTCCATGGTTTGAGTGGTTTTTAAAAATTATCTATCTATTTATTTGTTTTTGGCTGCACCATGTGGCAGGTGGGACCTTAGTTCCTCAACCAGGGATGGAACCCGGGCCCCCTGCAGTGGAAATGGAGTCTTAACCACTGGACCACCAGGGAAGTCCCTGAGTTTTTTCATTTCATTGTGTGAGATGGGAGAGGAGAGAGACGAGGTGCCCTGGAACAAGGGTGAGTGGGGAAATCATAACTTTTGGGCATCGCAGTCTGGGGGACACAGTGCCTCCTAATTGCCTACTGATTTGCAGGGTCCGGATGAGATAATAGTCACTCATTGTTACAGAAAGACTATGGTTCCTTCTTACTGAGACCATAATTACACAAGAATGTTTAGACGATCCATAGATGTTATTGCTTATGTTAGAAGATGAGAATTGAAATATGAATCCCCAAGAGAAATAATTAGGCTTTTCTTCTATTTATTTTCAACAGCACCCAAGTATCTGACAGCATCCAATTTACTTGGAAAGCAAAAGGATGAATTTTTGTGGGTTCTGATCACTATGTATCCCAGGCAGTGAAAAAGTGCCTGAAACATAGTTTGGGGCTCAGTAAATATTTTTCAAATGATTTAGGTGTTCTTAAAAAATTATTTAACATGAATCTCATTAGTTTTTAAGTCCCCAGATCCAAGTAGAAGGACTGGCACACAGTAGGTGCTCAGCCTGTTTGTAGAATCAGCTCTATATTTCCACAATGTTTTATCTGGGCAGTTCCCAGCCCAACCTTGATGTTAACCTCACAGTATCCTCGTGATGTCAGGGAGCAGGGGTTTGGTTTATATGTTTGTTGTCTTATCATGACTTGACAGACAGGAGAAGAAAGCCACAGCACTATGCATGAAAAGACTCTACCAAGGTCATCCAGAAAGTAGGAATTCTCTAATGCTGACCTAACATTTTCTCCACTAGACTGAACTTCAAAAAGAAATTGGATTTCAATTCAGCCAACCTAAATAATATTTCCTGACAAAGAGGAGTTCATTGAAGGGAAACTCATTGGAGAAGAGTACTTAAGAAAAATCCATTTATGCTGTACTTGAATTGCTGGCATTTCAGGTGCTATTTTGTGATCAGATAAAGGCTGGCTTCTCTAGCTGAAAGTCTGGTAACTAAGCCTCATTCTGAGATCACATTATTTCCCTGGAGTTATCTGGATCCTTGAGATAAACAAAAATATTTTTAGGGTTGACACAAATGGGCATGCCTCCAGGTTTCTACTGAAATAACCATCTCCTTTATCATGTCAGGGATGTCAGGTTACTGGACAACTTGAATCATCCAGAATTATCTACCAGCTAAGCAAAAAGGAAGGTAGCTTTGTTAGCACTGGATCACAGCGGGGTATGCATCTATTTATTCCTTGAAAACGCCAAGTGCCACAATGTGCCAGGCCCTCTGTTAGCTGCACCTGAATGCAGAGATGTCACCAAGAGCTGACAGTCATTTGGAATTTAGTACATGCCAGATATCAGTTCTGAGTCTTACCTTACTTAATCCTTACAAGAATCCTATAAGATGGTTAATACTATTATCCCCATTTACAGATGGGAAATTGAGGTGCATAGAGGTTTAGTTACTTCCTAAGGTCACAGACCTGGAGCAGGGATTTGAGCCTAGGTAGTCTGGCTCTAGAACCTATGTTTTGAACCTTTACACTATACTGAGATGAGTGACATATGGCCCTCAAAAGTCTCACTGTCCACTGGGAAAGACAGATGCCAAGAAGTCCTTATAATTCAGGGTGATCAGTGAGTGCAGAATGGCATGGGGACACTGAGGAGGCGAGGCCATCAAGGAGTCATGGTAGTGGTACTTTGTTTATTGTTAAATAAATTGCTTAATTTATTGTTTTAAATAAGTAATACATTTACAACAGACAACAGTCCAAAATTTTACAATATTCTAAAGATACCAACCAGTTACCCTGTCTGGAGACAGCTGACTCACCAGTTTCTTACTTGTCCCTACAAAGACAGACTATGAAAATAAAAGTAAATCAGCATAGTCTTTTATTTTTTTACACAACAACAACATTCTATACACGTTGTCTTATAAATTAATTTTTTTCACCATCAACAAGATATTTGGGGGATCAAACATCTATCAAGCTGCCTTCTTTTTTTGTAGTATTTTTTTTTTTTTTTTTTCTTTTTGCGGTATGCGGGCCTCTCACTGTTGTGGCCACTCCCGCTGCGGAGCACAGGCTCCGGACGCGCAGGCCCAGCGGCCATGGCTCACGGGCCCAGCCGCTCCGCGGCATATGGGATCCTCTCAGACCGGGGCACGAACCCGTATCCCCTGCATCGGCAGGCGGACTCTCAACCACTGCGCCACCAGGGAGGCCCTCTTTTTTTAAATTAAACTTTTTATTTTGAGATATATGTAGATTCACATATAATTGTCTTATTCTATTTTATGATTGCATAATATTCCATTGTACAGATGACCATAATTTATTTAATGAGTCTCCATGAATGGATATGTAGGTAATTTCAAATTTTCTACTATTAAAACATTGATACAATGAATATTCTTGGTCAGATTATTTCACACCTTTGAGAGTAAACATCTGTAGGATAAATCCTCAAAAGTAGAACTGATGAGTCAAAGGGTAGATGTAATTTAACTTATCAATATTAAAAATTTACACTCCATCTCAATAGATGCAGAAAAAGCTTTTGACAAACTTCAACACCCATTTATGATAAAAACCCTCCAGAAAGTTGGCATAGAGAGAACTTACCTCAACATAATAAAGGCTATATATGACAAACCCATGGCCAACATCATTCTCAATGGTGAAAAACTGAAACCATTTCCTCTAAGATCAGGAACAAAACAAGGTTGTCCACTCTCACCACTATTATTCAACATAGTTTTGGAAGTTTTAGCCACAGCAATCAGGAAAGAAAAAGAAATACAAGGAATCTAAATTGGCAAAGAAGAAGTAAAGCTGTGACTGTTTGCAGATGACATGACACTACACATAGAGAATCCTAAAGATGCTACCAGAAAACTACTAGAGCTAATCAATGAATTTGGTAAAGTAGCAGGATACAAAATTAATGCACAGAAATCTCTTGCATTCGTATACACTAATGATGAAAAATCTGAAAGGGAAATTAAGGAAACACTCCCATTTATCATTGCAACAAAAAGAATAAAATACCTAGGAATAAACCTACCTAAGGAGACAAAATACCTGTATGCAGAAAACTCTAAGACGCTGATGAAAGAAATTAAAAATGATACAAACAGATGGAGAGATATACCATGTTCTTGGATTGGAAGAATCAACATTGTGAAAATGACTGTACTACCCAAAGCAATCTACAGATTCAATGCAATCCCTATCAAACTACCAATGGCATTTTTCACAGAACTAGAACAAAAAATTTCACCATTTGTATGGAAACACAAAAGACCCCAAATAGCCAAAGCAATCTTGAGAAAGAAAAACGGAGCTGGAGGAATCAGGCTCCTTGACTTCAGACTATACTACAAAGCTACAGTAATCAGGACAGTATGGTACTGGCACAAAAACAGAAAGATAGATCAATGGAACAGGATAGAAAGCCCAGAGATAAACCCACACACATATGGTCACCTTATATTTGATAAAGAAAACAAGAATATACAATGGAGAAAAGACAGCCTCTTCAATAAGTAGTGCTGGGAAAACTGGACAGCTACATGTAAAAGAATGAAATTAGAACACTCCCTAACACCATATACAAAAATAAACTCAAAATGGATTAAAGACCTAAATGTATGGTCAGACACTATAAAACTCTTAGAGGAAAACATAGGCAGAACACTCAATGACATAAAGATCCTTTTTGACCCACCTTTTAGAGAAATGGAAATAAAAACAAAAATAAACAAATGTGACCTAATGAAACTTAAAAAGCTTTTGCACATCAAAGGAAAACATAAATAAGCTGAAAAGACAACCCTCAGAATGGGAGAAAATATTTGCAAATGAAGCAACTGACAAAGGATTAATCTCCAAAATTTACATGCAGTTCATGCAGCTCAATATCAAAAAAATAAACAACCAAATCCAAAAATGGGCAGAAGACCTAAACAGACATTTCTCCAAAGAAGATATACAGATTGCCAACAAACACATGAAAGAATGCTCAACGTCATTAATCATTAGACAAATGCAAATCAAAAATACAATGAGGTATCACCTCACACCAGTCAGAATGGCCATCATCAAAAAAATCTACAAACAGTAAATGCTGGAGAGGGTGTGGAGAAAAGGGAACCCTCTTGCACAGTTGGTGGGAATGTAAATTGATACAGCCCCTATGGAGAACAGTATGGAGGTTCCTTAAGAAACTAAAAGTAGAACTACCATAGGACCCAGCAATCCCACTACTGGGCATATACCCTGAGAAAACCATAATTCAAAAAGAATTGAATTACCCCAAGAAAACCATAATTCAAAAACCATAATTCAAAACCATAATTCATGTACCAAAATGTTCATTGCAGCTCTATTTACAATAGCCAGGACATGGAAGCAACCTAAGTGTCCATCGACAGATGAATGGATAAAGAAGATATGCCACATATATACAATGGAATACTACTCAGCCATAAAAAGAAACGGAATTGAGTTATTTGTAGTGAGGTGGATGGACCTAGAGACTGTCATACAGAGTGAAGTAAGCCAGAAAGAGAAAAACAAATGCCGTATGCTAACATATATATATGGAATCTAAAAAAAAAAAAAAAAAAAAAAAAACAGTTCTGAAGAACTTGGGGGCAGGACAGGAATAAAGACACAGATGTAGAGAATGGACTGGAGGACATGGGGAGAGAGAATGGTAAGCTGGGATGAAGTGAGAGAGTGGCATGGACATATATACACTACCAAATGTAAAGTAGATAGCTACTGGGAAGCAGCTGCATAGCATAGGGAGATCAGCTCAGTGCTTTGTGACCACCTGGAGATGTGGGATAGGGAGGATGGTAGGGAGACGCAAGAGGGAGGAGATATGGAGATATATGTATATGTATAGCTGATTCACTTTGTTATAAAGCAGAAACTAACACACCATGGTAAAGCAATTATACTCCAATAAAGATGTTAAAACAAAATAGGAAAAAAAATTTTTTTACCCTCCATTTAGGTTATACCAATACACACTCCCCACAGAATAGAAAAACATATCCGCATGATTTCAATTTTGGGGGCAATTTGACATTTTCTTCATGGCCTGAATAATGGTCAGATTTTTAGAATTTTTGTTTGCTGAGCATAGACTTCAAAATATAGCAGTTTATACCTTTTAAATGTGTTACTTAGATTTTCTTTAACTGCTCACTTTTTGCTCCCTTGCTCTGTCATTGGCTGAAGTAAGCTTTCTTAGTAATCATATGTTTTTGTCTGTTTCACCATTCAGTTTCCATAGTTGTTGCTTTATGAATGTCCCTTCCACATTATTTGGTACAGAGATATTCCACCTTATCTGAAATTAAGATGGTAACCTTTGCTCTTTTCATTTTTTTGTCTCTATTTTCTCAGTATGCCTCTGTCCAGTCTTTAATGTTCAACTTTTGAAGTCACCTTGTTTTAAGAGAGTTTTCAAATGTCACTTCACCCCAAGTAAGAAAATAAGCATATAATGAAAGAAACTCTAATACTAAGAAGCATGACATAAAATACAACAACAGAATCAAAACTAAAATGTAGGTCATATTAATCTTTGTGAGTATCTTAAACTTACTTAATAAAGGTTGGATTACCATGCAAAATTCAACCATCAACTCTCCCTGGAGACACTTGGAAACTCTGCTAAAACAAGGTGACTTCAAAGCCATACTGCATCAGAGCGTGATTAGGAAGATCAAATGAGAAAATTAAATTACTGAAACCATATACAGTAAGTCCCCTACATACATACCTTAAAGTTGCGAACTTTCAAAGATGCAAATGTGTGTTCCCATGTCCAACCATGTAAATTAGTTCACGTGTCTGGCGTACACTGTCACGTGCGTGCATCCTCTACAAGTGGTTGTGCTTTTGTGTACTTTACTGTACAGTACTGTATAGAGTATGGTATTACAGTATCTTTATTTCAAGCCCAGGATGTCCAGAAGCAAGCAAAAAACCAGCAGTGATGTTTTGATAGCTGATACTACTGTACTTTTCAAGGTACTGTACCATGATTAAAATGTTTATTTTTTGTGTCTGCTTGTTTTTTATGCATTATTTGTGTGAAAAGTATTATAAACCTATTACAGCACGGTACATACTATATAACCAACTGTGTAGTTGGGTACCTAGGCTAACTGTGTTGGACTTACAAATTGGACTTACGAACAAATTGGACTTACGAACAAATTGGACTTACCTAGGCTAACAAATTGGACTTAAGAATGCACTCTCCGAGGCTTCCCTGGTGGCGCAGTGGTTAAGAATCTGCCTGCCAATGCAGGAACACAGGTTTGAGCCCTGGTCCAGGAACATCCCACATGCCGCAGAGCAACTAAGCCTGAGAACCACAACTACTGAGCCTGCAATCTAGAGCCCGTGAGCCACAGCTACTGAGGCCACATGCCACAACTACTGCTCTGCAACAAGAGAAGCCCACGCACTGCAACGAAGAGTAGCCCCTGCTCGCTGCAACTAGAGAAAGCCCAGACGCAGCAACGAAGACCCAACACGGCCAAAAATAAATAAGTAAATAATTTTTTTAAAAAAAGAGTTCCTGGTTAGCTTGCGTAATATTTAAGATATTTGTTTTACGGTCTCATCTAGTAGCATTTATTTACCAAGAAGAAATATTTTCTATAATAGCTGACATTTCTTTAGGAACTCCTTTTAGTTTACCTGCTAATATAACCAGATTTGAAAATATCTGTCATGAAAAATGAATAAAACACATTTTAGTTGGAATAGAGACTCCCTCTTTATTTAAACTTGTTGAGCAAAAACTTTAACTGAATATTTTTACCAAAACTCCTTTCCAGTGACAGAACTGACCATGCTAGTGAAATGACCTCCCCCCATCAGAACTTTCTGTTTTGAAAGTGCTTTCTTGTCAGCTCCCTGCTTTGATCCACACAGCAAATGGGGTAGCCCAGGTTGTTTGGAGACCACTCTGACCTGAATTTCATCTCTTCTCTCTTTTTTCAGTTACTACGGGTGCCAAGAAGCAATTACATGCCTGCAGGATAGATGGCTGGGGTAAGGGTGTAGGTAGTCCATTGGAAAGCAACTCGAACGTTCTGTTTAGTTCCATTTCATGCTTACATGTTCAAAAAGACTTCTTTAAAAACTTTCATTATCTTGCTGTCCTTATGAAAGTGATACCTGGACTTCTGCCTGAATGACAAAATAAGCTTATGTGGAAAGACCCACCTCTTGCTCTGAAAACATACAAATGTTGCATAAAATATAACAACAAAATTTTTTTGAAATATAAAGCCAAGTTCAAAATCAAGAAAGAAAAGCAATACCAGGTGTAGGAAATGAAAAAGACTGTAAGAGTTGGAGTGATGCGCTGGAATAAAGCAAATTGTCTGTCAAAGATTCTGGCTTGAATATATCCCTTAGAACAGGGGATGGCAAACTACGACCCAGGGGCCAAATTCAGCTCACAGCCTATTTCTGTACAGTTTGGGAGGTAAGAATTTTTTCATGTTTAAATGGTTACAATTTAAATGGTTATAAGTACACTTGATTTTGCTTCTTGGTCCAAAAAGCCTAAAATATTTACTATTTAGCCCCTTGCAGAAAAAGTCTGCCGACCCAGCCTTACAATACCAATGCCCTCATGGGCACAGTCTGAGTCAAGGGCTCCAGCCCAGCAGGAGTCTGTATGTGAGCGCTCTGCATAGAGAGGGGAAGCCCCCAGAGGGGCTTCTCCACCTGTGAACAGAGGTAGAAAGACTGCACACAAGTTAGAGGTGTGTGTAATGACAGGCCCTACGTGCGTCATGGAAGAAGGAGGCTCACCCTTGAGAGTTGAGAAATCTAAGCCTGCCTGGACTGTGCATATGGGGATGAATTTCTACACTCATCCCCAGGATGGGTGTAGAAATTCAGATCAGACTGAGTGGGAGAGGGGTGGAAGGATATACACATGGAGCGTCCTTCCAGGCGTCTCAAGTCTCTCATTCCATTTCTCTGGTGAACATTCCCTGTGTCTTCCTAGGGAGAGACCTGGCTGCCTGTGTCCTGTGCAGAGGAGTGGACAGGGGGTGTGGAGGGTCATCTGGTCTCCAGTCTGAGTCTCCCCCATCTCCCTCTTTTCAGCCATCTTCCTCTTCTCTTGTGCCTCCGAGTGCCAGCCTCTCCAGGTTTTGTTGGGTAAACTGGCTCTCACCTCGGTACTCACCTCAAGAGAGCAGTTTCTTCCCTGGGTTAGATCACTTACCACTCCCCTATTTCCTTTCTTTTTCAAAAAAAAAAAAGTGTTTTTTCAACTGATTTCCCCTTTCATACTCCGACTGTTCTTTGGAATCTGTGCCTTTTTTTATTCCCTTACCATCATTTTACTGGATTTCATGAGAGAGGGAGATAACCTCATATGGTCAATAGACCATCTTTGTCTGAGTTCATTGCGAACTGAAAGCCTTAAAATTGTTTTAGAGATTTTCTGAAATGGCTCTATGGTGTAAATATATTGTCTAGACTTTAAACATCGAATATATGGTTGTTTCCTTTTCCACTATAACATATTTAGGACTTTCAGTTTCGTTAAAGCCATATATATATATATATATATATATATATTTTTTTTTTTTTTTTTTTTTTGCAGTACGCGGGCCTCTCACTGTTGTGGCCTCTCCTGTTGCAGAGCACAGGCTCCAGATGCTCAGGCTCAGCGGCCATGGCTCACGGGCCCAGCCGCTCCGCGGAATGTGGGATCTTCCCGGACCGGGGCACGAACCCATGTCCCCTGCATCGGCAGGCGGACTCTCAACCACTGCGCCACCAGGGAAGCCCAAAGCTATATTTTTAAGCTATCTTTCAAAGATTATTTTTAATTGCACAAGTAATGTATGAATATATTCTCCATTCATAATTGACTCTTTTTTTCCCTACTAGTCTCTTCTTTATTCCTGCTGGAATATATCCTGTAGCTATTCTTTCAGGAGTATCTGTGGGTGGCAAGTTTACCTGAGTCCTTAGAAAAGTGCCTATATTTCATTCTCCCTGTAGAATGATAATCTACTGGATATACCATTCTAGAACCAAAAGGTTTTCTCCCCTCCCTCAGCACCTTAAAGATTTTCCTTCATTGTCTTTCATCCAGTGTTGCTCAGGTAAATTTGATTCTCATTCATGCATAAATATTCTATCTTTATTTCCTGGAAGTTTTTAGAATTTTTCTTATTTATCCTTGAAGTTTTGAAATTTCACTACAATTTGTCCAGGTGTTGTCTGTGGGTTTGTTTTCTAATTCATCCAACTCAACCAACAGTAGATGTTTTCAATCTGAAGATGAATGTCTTTCTATAGTTGTAGAAAATTTTTAGCTTTTTTTTTCCAGATATTGCATCCCCCCGACCCCCATTCTGTCTATTCTCTTCTTCTAAAACTGTTCTTAGAAGGATTTTTTAATCTCTGGATTTATCCTTCATGTCTTTGAATATTTCCTTTATCCTGTCACTTTCTTCTTTATCTGTGACCTCAGAGAATTCCTCAGTTCAATCTGCAGTTCACTGATTCATTCTTCAATTCTATTCATTTGGCTATGCAACTCACTTATTGGAATTTTTATTTTAGCTTTTATATTTTTATTTCCAAGATCATTGTTATAAATTTCTTTCTTATATCATAATTATATCTGCTCTTTGGGTGGGGGGAAGTTCGAGGCTATTTTACATATACAGGAAAGCCCTCTCAATGTAGGGGTGCATAATGGCGCAATCAATGAAAGACAAAGGCCCAAACCAGCACGGCTGGCCCACTGAGAGGCACAACGGTGCAACTATAAAATCCAAGTCCATCTAAGTTCCAGCTGAAGTACGGCACCAACCTGAGAGTGGTTGTCTGCTTTGGTTGAATATCAGTAGAGACTATTTTGAGTCATGTGGCTTCTGAGGTTTCCAAGGCATCAGGAATACCCCCAGAATTCTCCCAACTAGTTAGGCTCTTTTAATCAGCTCAGTCTGAGAATAATACCTGAGCATGAGGACTCTGCTCCCAGCTTCCCTGCCAGCCTTTTCCCTACCCCGTCTTGCCCTCTCTCCCGATCCCCACAAAGGCAAGAATGATACCCCATGGCAGAAGGGGACCCACGCCAGTCACTTTACATCCAAAGTCACGCATGGCAGCGTGTGCTACCTTAGGATTAAATTTGTCCTTTTTTTGAATGTCTTGTGTCTTTTGCACGAGTTGCACGGCTCTTCTCAACTGTTTGCTGACTCTCAGCTTATTAGCTGAGACTCCTAGTTAGCTGATCTGCGGCTGGCCCCGGAGGGGTCGGGGGAGGGGGAGGAAGCATTCCTGCAGTCTGCACTGTGCTCAGTAGAGTTAGGCAAGCTGGCCAGGCTCCCAGCGCAGTTTGGTCATCTAGGTGTGCATGTTCCCAATTCTCCCAGGAACAGGCTCTGCCTGTCCTTTCCGGTCCAAGTGCCTGCAGTCATTCTTCCCACTGGAGGAAAACATGATTCCTGCTGCCTGGGGAAAGGAGAGGATGTTTGTATGGGGTCAACCCGCCTGACTGCTCTCCCCCACCCCCAGCTTGTCCCACCTCCTGACAAAAAGCAGCCTCAGCACTGTTCCCACCTTTCTGTGCCAGCACTCACTCACCCCTGGTGTCCTGAGCCATCTCTTCTGCTATCACAGGCTTGCCTTGCTGGCTTCCTGACTGGTTTTGTTTTTTGGAGTATAGTTGCTTACAATGTTGTGTTAGTTTCTGCTCTACAGAAAAGTGAATCAGCTATATATATACATATATCCCCTCGATTTTAGATTTCCTTCCCACTTAGGTCACCACTGAGCACTGAGTAGAGTTCCCTGTGCTACACAGTAGGTTCTCATTAGTTACCTATTTTCCACATAGTAGTGTATATAGGTCCTGACCATTTTTGATCTTTCAGGGACCCTTCACAGATTCAAGACTGAGAGCATCCAGTGTTGTTTACAAGGGTGACTACATTTAAAAAAAAAAAGAAAGAAAGAAAGAAAAAGGCTTTTCTATCATTTCTATGGAGTTTGTCGATGGGCAGGGTGGACGCAGGGTCGGGGGAGAGGACCGCCCAAGTCAAAGGCATTAAAACCAGTCTTCACAGAGGTGTTTTTAAAAGCCAGTTTAAACCTAAATATCTTATTTAAATAACATCTGCTTAGGGCCCTTAATAGGTTTTCTGTGTGACTTGGGACAAATCATTCTACCTCCTTGATTGCATTTTTTCACCTGTAAAATGAAAGATGTAGACAAGATGATCTTAAGCTTCTTTCTCTCTGAAATCCTATATTTATATTTTAAATGCAGCTGCGTATAACCAATGCAGTCAGGCTTCCTACCTCCAGATTCCCATAAACAATTCATAGCTTTGCTATCCTTTATTGCTAAGGAAAATCACATGATCCATTCTACCCTTCCTAGTCCCTGCGTCTGCACTTGGCTTTACATTAAAACTCATTAACTTGGATGACACTAATTTAAATATATGATAATTCAGTGACTGGACCAAAGTTTATCTTTGTTTAGTAAAACATGACTTCATCGCAAGTGCAGATAAACAGTATCAATATCACTGCCAAACCAGTGCTAAGAAGTAGCTCTTTTTCAAGTCCCTGTAAGCATTTTCGACACATGCATTTATATCTACCCAGAAACAGCTTTTAACCCAGAGCATCAAACCAAATCACCTGATGGACAGGACTCTTGTCTGCTCTAAGCCTGGCTTTCTTCCCATTGGCACTGCTGTGTGCTTGCTCCATGCTTTTGAAAATGGAAAAAATTCCCTGCCTCGTAAAAGAAGGAGTAACCCATGTTGCAGTGGAAATGAGATAGTCACAAAGAGACACTCTGGTCCTGCAGCAGCATATAGAGAATTTCTAACTGCAGCTGCTGCAGCCTAATGGAACGGGTACAACAGACTGAAGAGGGAATCTCTAATTAATGAGGGAGAAGCCCTTCCAGGTGGCATTTACCATCACAGAGCCTGGCCAGTCATTTCAGCAGAAAGCCTTGCAACTTTGGAGGAGAATCCTGTCTTCAGGATCTGTATATTTTACAAGTGCCATAGGTGATGTCTAAGCCCACTCCTAGTTGAGAAATATTACACTGATAAGAAGGTATTATTAACTGGTAGTTAATAAGACTCACCCTGCAGTGATGCCTGGAACTTATCTGGAATTTAATAGACAGGTGCTTAAGTTAATAGTTTGCTAAATTGTGTGATTTATATTCTTACTATTGTTAATGAGATATAGCTGAACTGTGTGAACTCAAACAATATTTGCAACCCAAATCCTTTTGTCTGGAACGGACAGAAAAGATAAAAGCAGCCCCTTGCCAAGAATTGAACTTGGACAGAGAGTCGGTCCCTTTTGGAGTGTGTCAGCCCTCTCTGCAGGAGGACAAGGCCAGGTGAGCTGATTCAAGTTTACTTGTGCTGTAAATATGGTGCATGGCAGCTGTTCACCTAAAGGGAAACTTTACAATTTCCTGGGAAGAGGGAGATTTTCCAAATTCCCTAGAGGAAAGAACTCATTGTCAGCTAGCGTCACAAGCTACCCTGGGTCCAGATTGGGTAGTGACGATAAGGATGCCGAGTGATGGGGGATCACATTGGGCATTTGGCTTCTCTTACTGTATAAATCTGAGGGGGAGGACATCCTTAGAGACTGGGCAAACTTGGGAGCTGAGATGGTAGACCCACAATGTCCCTATTAGCCAGCCACCGTGTCCCCAATCTGTCCCACTGTTATGAATTTATAGCAGTCCTTAGTATGTTGTTAGATTTATTCTCACTTGTCCCATTTTCTATTCTAACTCCCTTCAGTGTCTCAAGTTATTTCCATAATAGTTCTCCCCATCACCACCACCTTCAAATTCGCCTTAGAGATCAAACTTTGCAAGGTGCTTGGAGATTTCTTTACTGTTCCACGAATCTGAAAGTAAACGACCCCATCAGAGAACACTGTTATCATCAGGGAAGTGATTCTCTCCTGGTAAGATGAGACTTAGAGCCCCTGGAAAGAGATCACAGAGCTGGTAAGCTGGGAATTTCTGATAATGGGCAGCTGATCCTGGCTGGCTGGGATTTTGGGCCAAGAAGTCTGTCCTATCACAAATCAGACCCTCCTCCCCAGAAATGTCAGGCAAGAAACTTGCCAGATGCTTGAAATTTCAATACCAGCTGCCCAATTAACAGGCCAAACTGAGAATTTTAAGTCCGATTTATAAAAAGTCAGAGTAGGAAGCCAAGAGTGACATTTCCCAAAAGCTGTCCACCACGATATCTGCAACCGCTTTGTCTAGGATAGAAAAAAGTTTCCAGTGTTAAGAGAAGGGCTCTGAAAAGCGTGGTACGCTCTCTTAGATGGCATGTTCTTCAGTCGCTAAGCTCAAATTAATGTGGTATCTGAAAAAGAAAAAAGTTTATGGTGTGCTATGTTTAAAAATGACAAAAGGAATTATGCACGTTACCATGGCAACGAAGAAAATACCTTTGCACGAGGACAAGGATTGGGAAGTATGGAGTAGGAAGGAAAATAAGAGTTGCTCGTTTTTGCTATAAAATTTTCATTAAAAGTATTACCTTACTCCAAAAAAAAAAATTTTTTTTTCCGGTCACACCATGGTGCCTGTGCTTATTAAATCCCCTGAGCTGTTTCCTGAGCTCTATGTTCTCAGCATAAGGCCTGTAATTAAAATTTGTTTTGTGTTTCTTGACCTTGCTGGGAGCACTGCTTTTTATATGGCTTTGATATACTCAGACATTAGACCCTGGAACAACACATAAGGAAAGATCCAGCCAGTCCCAAGTGACCTGGCTTGACCGTGCCTGCATTGAGTTTCCACAACTACTATTGACTTTGGTGTGTAACTTCAAAAAATTCAGCCACCATGGGTAGAAAAATAATAAGTAATAAATCCATCCCCCAATCGTAATGACAAATGTGACTAGGAAATTGCTAATAACAAGGCAAACAACCTAAACTGGGCCATCTGCAGGCCCCTTCCTGCTTTCGTGCAAGAAGTTACATTTGTTGCTTTATTAAAAATGACACATGGTCTGATCAAGCCACTGACATGTTCAGAGAGCATCGGTGGCTGCTCCCCACTGCTGACCTTGGTAAGGCAGACCCCTCAACCCCGCTGTCCTGGGCCTCCCAGTAGGTGCCTGTTGGTCACCGGGTGTGCCTGTCTCCATTTGAGCTAAAGGGCAACTCTTGGCTCTTCACATATATCCTGTGCTTTCCCCGCTCTGTTCTGCTGGAGCTCGTCACTCCTTACCCTGTGTGAGACCCCACCCGGAACCTCGCTGGACTGTGTTAGGAACCCAGTGTGGTATCTCTGTGAATTCCCCATCCTGGCATGAGCAACCTCCAAGATTCAATCTATGGTTTCTGAACACAGACCTGCTGTTGAAGTTTATGACTTACTTTTCTTACTCTTGCTGGAAATCTCTGCTTTTCATCACGAGTGGGACATGCTCAGGCTCTAAACCCCTCTGGAGCCCCAGCGTGCTGGCTTGCACCCCTTCTTGGAGCACTCGTTGAGTACTGCACTGAGCTATAATGATGGGTGTCCTCCAAGTAAGTCCCCCATCCCACCCCAACATGACCTGGTCTTATTCATCTCTGAATCTACAGTGCCTCCATAGGCACACAGTAGGTCCTCAACAAATATTTATGAAATCGAGGTGACTAGTCCAAGGAGGCCACACGATGCCTTGAACCATGCTAGGATCAGCCCCCTCTACAGCTGTGCCATCCTTGTTCCTTCTTAACCTCCCTGTCCACCCTACCCCAAACTGGATCTGTCCATCAAAACTCAGCTTCCCTGGTGGCGCAGTGGTTGAGAGTCCGCCTGCCGATGCAGGGGACACGGGTTCGTGTCCCGGTCCGGGAAGATCCCACATGCCGCAGAGCGGCTGGGCCCATGAGCCATGGCTGCTGAGCCTGAGTGTCCGGAGCCTGTGCTCCGCAACGGGAGAGGCCACACAGTGAGAGGCCCACGTACCGCAAAAAAGAAAAAAAAACTCAGCTCAGACACTCTCTCTTTTTATTTTTTTAAAGATTTTTTTTGACACAGATCATTTTTAAAAAGTCCCCACTGTATCCGCTACAATATTGCTTCCGTTTTATATTTTAGGTTTTTTTGGCCGTGAGGCATGTGGGATCTTAGCTCCCTGACCAGGGATCAAACCCGCACCCCCTGCACTGGAAGGTGAAGTCTTAACCAGTGGACCACCAGGGAAGTCCTCAGACACTTTCTCTTTAGCATCACCCCTGGTTTGCCTCTCACCCACAGCCCTCCGTCCTCTTCCCTCCACTCTCACACTTTGGGTCCTGACTGCATCCCATATTTTGACATAATCACTTGTATAAACTTATTGTTTATTTAGTCATTTATTCAACAAAAATTACTGAGCATTTATTGTGTGCCAGATGAGTGGAGATAGAAAGATCAAAGGTGTGTGTATAAGTAGAAGATTGTTTGGTAGGTATGGATTCAATACAAAGGGATCTTAATATACATGTTAGGGTCCTTTGCATGCAGTCACAGGATCTGAATCTGGATAGTTTAAATGAGAAGAGAATTTTTTTGGAAGGCTGTGAGGTTGCCTAAAGGAAAGAAGGGAAGGCTGGAACATCAGCACGGACTATGCAAGTGTCTGCCATCACAGGTGCAGGGACCGCCACTTCTTCAGTCCTTTGTTTCTCCCCTTATAATTCACCTTCAGGGAGGGCACGTATAAAGAGCCTAGCATGCATTCTCTCTCAACTAGAGAAGGGCAGGGTCTAAGCAAATTAACCCCCAGGACGGTATCCAGTGGCAGAGAAGTAAAAGCTGGCTGGTATTTTCAACAGAAGATGGCATGGGTGCTGGACAGCCATAAACAATTCATGTCCAGCTCAGTGAATATGTTCTGATAATTTAATAACATGAAGTTAAAACAGCCTGGTGTGTCCAGTTCTGTAATTGGGTCAGTCCTGCCACTTATGACTGTCACGATAAGGCTAGCGTTAAGGCATCCTCACCCCTGCATGGTGCTGGGATGGGCACTGCCCAAGACTTGCATCTCCCTCTTTATCCCAAACAGACAGTGCGGTTCCTGCTAGAACAGGAACTACATAAAGTCCATTCCTGAGTCCTCCCACTGTCCAGCAATGATCTGTGCTCAATGAACATGCCTTTGCACAACTGAACTGGGACAAAGCAAGGGTTCCTTACCTGGATGGCAGTTTCCCATCTTCAAACCTCATCCTCCATCTATTTTGAGAAGATGACTACTCCAATCAAGAAGTTCATTGAAAGAATGAATCAAGACTTCTTGGTTGGGACTTCCCTGGTGGCGCAGTTGTTAAGAGTTTGCCTGCTGATGCAGGGGACACAGGTTCGTTCCCTGGTCCGGGAAGATCCCACATGCCGCAGAGCAACTAAGCCCATGCGCCACAACTACTGAGCCCGTGTGCTGCAACTACTGAAGCCCACGTGCCTAGAGCCCATGCTCTGCAACAAGAGAAGCCACCGCGATGAGAAGCCCGCGCACCACAACAAAGAGTAGGCCCCGCTTGCCGCAACTAGAGAAAGCCCGGGCAGCAACGAAGACCTAATGCAGCCTAAATAAATAAATAAACAAAAAACTTCCTGGCTGTTTCCACGGAAGAGCAGCTCCTCTGCTGGGTTCCTCAGAGCATCTGGCATGTGTCATACTCCTTGATGGGTCAATAATGGGATGAATCACAGAACTCTAAGTGTAGCTGCCAATGTTGGAAAGTGATTGTCAGTGCATTTGGGGAAGCAGAGTCTACAACTACAGCCCTTCTCTGAATCTGACAATTGTTAAAAAGGACAAAAGGATTCAAATGACCAAATTCAGAGCCACGAAT
The DNA here is from genome assembly GCF_025265405.1 of Mesoplodon densirostris. Classification (NCBI taxonomy): domain Eukaryota; kingdom Metazoa; phylum Chordata; class Mammalia; order Artiodactyla; family Ziphiidae; genus Mesoplodon; species Mesoplodon densirostris. The sequence continues at coordinate 152,116,729 of NC_082664.1, forward strand.
GGGCCTGGATCAAGCCCTCCACTTGCATGCTGTATTTCTGTGGGTTACCCAGTCTCTTTGGGGAATAATTTACTTTGAATGGTGACCCGAATGACCTTCCCCTACCCAGGAAGGTCACACCTTCACCATTCAGAAGCTGCCAGCTCTTGGGAACCATCAAGTGTATTGAACAAGTTCTAGTTCTTGCTTTGTCCCTGTTGGCTGTGTGACCCTAGGTGAGTTACCCAACCTCTCTGAAACTGTTTCTTCCTGCATACATTAAGTGATTAAATGCAATTGTCAGACCTGGAGTTCTACAAATCCCTTTGCTATTGCCAAGTGCGAAAAACCAACATGTTTCCAGTGCTCAGGTTTCAAATCTGAAAGACAAATACACAGAGGATGCTTTGAGGTCAGAAGTCAACAAGTCTCACATCAAACACCTTATGGTAATGACGTGATCTTCCTGTCAACACATTCTGCATTTAAAAGGCAGGAACTGTTTCTGGAAATTTATTGTGATCGACTTGGGAAATTATAATTTAGATTGAATCTCTTCAAATCATTGCTTCTGAGATGTTGCTGCCCACATTCATAATTGTGTTTCTCCTTTATCCCAGGTACCCTCATTCCTACATATACATTTTTAAGAACATATATATGTCACACATCTATCTTATATTTTCCTCCTAATCTGAAGCTTAAATGCCTATGGGAAATCATCAGGCAGCGTTTCATAGGTCCCAAACAGCAGGCATTTCCTGTTAAATTAAGTTGGTGGTGGAATTTATTATGTTAACTAAGCCAATGTCCTTGCAACTTCAGGGAAAATTCTGTCTGGTGTCTCGGCTCTCTGTGGTGCTGGCAGTCCTTTTCTGACCACATCACGGTCGCCCCTGCAAGGGTTCCTGCCAGTTAAGAAGATGCAATTTGATGGCAGTGTCCTCTTCTTCTCTGCTGCCAGCAAAAGGGAATGGAGGCTGCGTTCTCACAGACAGAACTAGGCTTTTTCACACTTATTAATAACCTGCATTAGAATGGGAAGTGTTCTTTGTCATTTGACTTGGTTTGTATAGAGCTATCATGTTTAATACCTTGTTTATAAAATCATGAGGTGATAAATGAAGGGAATGTTATAAGCCATTCTCAGCAGACAGCATCATGGGCAAGAAATACAGTAGTATGTTCTGTTTCCAGAAGGAAATATACAAACTCCCTAGGTCTATGGACTTAGCTCATTTTAAACATGTATTTGTTTAATGAATAGGTGGTATAAGTGTGTGTATGAAATTCATAGGGTCCAAAAGGTATGCAGGGTACGGTGAAAAGTACCTATCTGATTAAGTATGGCTCTTATGCAAATTCAGCACACAATTTCCTAAAACTGATCCCCAGCTAATCCGTTTACTTCTCTAGGGGCAACTAAGGTTACCAACTTCTTGTATGTCCTATGGCTTATTTTACAGTTAAGGAAAGCGAGGCTCAGGACAGCAAAATGCTTAATCTAAAGCCACCCAGTGAGTTGTTTGCTGCAGCCAGACCCTGGCCCCTTCTCCTCTGGAACACATTTGCACCCACAATATGTAGCTGTCAGCAAGCCCTAGGCAAACCAAAGCATTCTTTTCTTAAAAGGCAAACCAGAACTTTCTAATAAAACAGAAGATTGAGGAAAACATTCAGACAAAGCGCTTTTATTTGGCTGAATGTTCAATAAAGGCACAGGATATATATTCTGAAAGAGAAGTGTAGGAAATCTATTCTAATGGCTTCAGCTGACAGAGGAGGAAACTGAGGCTCAGATAGGGAAATAAATGTCCATCAAATAACTGTTGAGTGGGCCTATTTTCGTGAACTCTGAGCAGTGCTTTTGACTTTGCAAATGCAGCCTAAGTTCCCCCTCACCCCAGCCTAGTCATTAGCTCTGGGTTCCCCTGGCTGTATCTGGGTCATTATGGCTGAGTTATACTGGAAAATGCAGGAGCGCATTGATTTCCTATAATGGTTTTATCTATAAAAAATTGTGAGGACATCTTTTGGCCAGAGGATTTGGCACTGAATATCTGAAAATCTTGAACTGTTCCAAAACACTGCCTCCCAATTGAGACCAAATAAACCTTTGCTCCTCCAGAAAAGCCTTTTCTGCATCTGCAGACTGTAACTCCTTGACCTGTTCTTATTATAAGAGGCATCATGTTGGAAATGGGTTGCTAGACATTCAGGACGTCTTGTTGTTTTCTTAGTAATGCAAGTTATAGGCTTCAGAAAAAAAAAAACAATCACAGAATCAAGCTTTGGAGAGAAGCTATGTACTAACGAGGGGATCTATGTGAAGTTTTCTCCTATCTTTCTAATTTAGATTGTATTAAGACAATGGAATTACAGAGACCCAAAGGGAGATTGAGAGCAAGATGAAAATGAAATACAGTGAAGCTGTGGACCCTCCTTCCCTGTCCTGGGGAAGATGCTAAGCTTTTTAAAATGCCCCTACATGCAGTACTTCTACAGTCCTTTCTCTTCTGAATCTCACAATAAACCTGGGAGGCAGGAATTCTCACCACTTCCATTTTAAAGCTGAGAAAAATCAAAGCCCAGAGAGATCGAGTGATTTATCTAGAGTCACACAACAAAGAACTGACAATCCCAGAACTAAACACAGGGTTTCTGGCTTCCAGGTGCCATTCTTTCTGAACACCACCTCACCTCCAATTTCCCTTTTCACTCCTTCTCTAACTCCTTGGTTCAATCCTTTCCTCCTTACGCTCACTGAAATTTAGGCGTCCTTGAAGTTTCTCTCTTAGGAGCACTTCTCTTTTCTCTCCTCAAATGATTTTGTTTACAATCCCTTTTATAGTTGCAAGCAGTACCTCTTTGAAGACCCCCTATCGCTACCACCACCCCAAGTCAATATTGAAAGTTCAAAACCCTCCTCTGCACCCATATCATAGATTCTGTGGGTCTCTGAAAAGATTCTGGGGTTCACACATCAGGTGGGAGCCTGCAGAAGGTGAGAGCCAGCCTGGCAGAAGACCTGAGGCCGCAGCCCTGAGATTAGGGCTGAAGACCAAACCTGCACAAGAGGGTCCTCCTGAGATGACCTGCGCAAACAGTCAGACAGGAAAGGGGCTGATGAAGGACCTTTTCCCCAGCTGTGGCTTTGAAGGTCATGACATGGAGTAGCAAATAAGGTAACTCCAAATTTTCCAGCCCTTTGTAGTTTTCCAGGTGATTTTTATATCCATCATATTATTTGGTCTTTACGTCAGCTTTGTAAAGTAGAAGGCATAGAAACTAGTACTTTCAGGTTTAGAAACGAGAAAACTGAGGCTTCAAGATGTTGGGTGACTTGCCCCAGGTCTCGCAGTTAGTAACAGGCAGTGCTGGAAGACTGGACAAATCCAGTCTGGTTCTCTACCCGTGCATGGCCCACTTCCTTGCCTACCTAACTCCTCTCTTCTTTGTTATGTTTCGTTAGGCAGATATTATAAATCCTTAATGGAATCTATAGGCTCCAGGAAAAAGCAGGAGTTAGCCAACTTTTTCTGTAAAAGACCAGGTAGTAAACGTTCTAGGCTATGCAGACCAGAGTCTATCGCAACTATTCAACTCTGTTGTTTCAGCCTGGGAGCAGCTATGGGCAATACACAAATGAGCGGGGAGGTGTTCCAATAAAACTTTATTTTCAAAAACAGGTGGTGAGGACTTCCCTGGCGGTCCAGTGGTTAAGACTCTTTGCTTCCACTGCAGGGGCCACGGGTTCGATCCCTGGTCGGGGAACTAAGATCCCACATGCCATGAGGCGTGGCCAAAAAAAGGGAGGGGGAGCCAGCTTTGGCCTGCAGACTGTAGTTTGTCAACCTTTGGCCTAAAACCCTGCAAGATGATATTTGCTTCCCCAAGATCTGCCTCAAGGTCTGCCCCTCCTTCCCTCGTTGCCTCCAGACCAATAACAAAGGCCAGGCTTCAGCATGGCCAGAACAGGGAAATAGGGTTCCTACTCCAGGAAGAAACAGTGTGCAACCTCAAGACATTTCAAGACCTGGGTAAACCGTGCTGGCAGGAACGGAGCAAATGGCCCAGGGTCTTGGGCAGGGAAAGGGGGTGAGGAGAATATAAAGCTGCACTGGGGGGAATTTGCTGGCATAGAGGCACCACCTCAAGAAGCAGCGTTTAATACTCTGCTAAGGTCATGGGGAGCAAGTCAAACGTGCTGCTGGCATGTCTCCTCGAAGTTTTGGGGTTTTTTTTTTTAAATAATTATTTATTTATTTATTTTGCAGTACGCGGGCCTCTCTCACTGCTGTGGCCTCTCCCGTTGCGGAGCACAGGCTCCGGACACGCAGGCTCAGCGGCCATGGCTCACGGGCCTAGCCGCTCTGCAGCATGTGGGATCTTCCCGGACCAGGGCACGAACCCGTGTCCCCTGCGTCGGCAGGCAAACTCTCAACCACTGCGCCACCAGGGAAGCCCAATTTATTTTTTATTTTTTACATTTTTTAACATCTTTATTGGAGTATAATTGGTTTACAATGTGTGTTAGTTCCTGCTTTATAACAAAGTGAATCAGCTATTCCTCGAAGCTTCGACACAACAATAGCCGTCAGGAAATGAAGTAGAGATACTACATCAGCGTGGGCAGCATACTAACGAGGGGTTGGGGAGTTGGGAGAAAGAAATGAGCTGTGGAAAACCTGAGAATCCATCACATGATGACTTCCCTGGAAAGGTGCAGAAGGCAATCAAAATCTGCTGACGGCAGAAGCATCTTTGAGACGCTCGGCGGCCACTGTGATCTGTTAGCCTGGATTGACGGTATACAATTCTGCCATAGAACTAGGCGATGGAGGTGACGGTCAGCATAAATAGTAAATGGAGGTGATAGAATTGCCACAGAGCAAACACCACGTGGTCAGGGGCGAGATAGGTGTTTCCCCCAAGTCCTTCTCCAAAGGGACTTGTGCCTATTTACCAGAGTAATTCTGTGTGTGCACTCTATTTTTTTTAATTACTTAATTCTTATTTATTTATTTGGCCACGCTGCACAGCATAGAGGATCTTCACCAATTAGGGATCGAACCCAGGCTCCTTGCAGTAGAAGCCTGGTAAGGAACCCAAAATGCTGTCAAGGGTCCCCACCTTCCCAGTTAGGGATTTAGGAGATTAGCTGGAGCTCGAGCCCAAGTTCTCTCACAGTGGATCCCTTGTATCCACAGATCTACCCTCCAGTTATTTTCCTGGTTGCAAGTATATAATTATGCTGCATAGCTGGCAGAACTTCTCCTTCATTCCCTGACCTGTGGAGGAAGAGATAAAATAGGAAGGACAAGCAGAAGCCCCTGAAACAGCCCTTCACAAATTAGAAGCCATACCACCTCCTGGGTGAAATGGCAAACACTAGTGCCACCCTCCAAGATTCCAAGAATGCAAGGCTGGTGGTTTTCATCGTGTCTCTGTTATTCATTTCATCCATGTGTCTTTTGCAAAACATAGAAGGATTTAGTAGGTGCTGGTGGACTGCTATAAACCAAGCCAAATGATAGCCCCAATTGCAGCTGCTGTGCTGGATGTGGTACCTTTACCCGAAGACATAAACACAGCTCTGGGCACTAGGAATGAGGTTATGGATCCGGCACATATGTTCCTTTCAAACCCCATCAGTAAAGAGAATAAAAATCAGCTCACCTTTCTGTGGGAAGGACAAGAGTGCACATTCACTGCCTCGTTGTAGGGCCCATGGTAACCCTCTTGCTCTCTGTTGCAATAGAGCCCACAGAGATCTTGATTGTCTTGACATTCACAAAACATCCTGATGGTCCACTATGTGGAGGACGTCAGGCTAACTGGACCTGATGAGCAGGAAGTGGTGCATATTTTAAAACACGTGCTGCCAGAATATGGAAGATAAAATCCATGGAAATTCAGAGGATGGTCACACTGGTGCAGTGTCTAGGCATTCTGTGGTCTGAGCCTTGCCAGGCATTCCCCTCTAAGGTAGGTTGTTAACCCTTGTACCCTCTCCCACTGAGAATGAGGTTTGGTAGGCTTTTTTGGATTTTGAAAGCAGCATATACCCAGCCCTTGGGAATATTACTCCAGCCCATTTCTAAGGCATGCTGGAAGGCTTCCAGTTTTGAGCAGGGCAAGAGTGAGAGAGAGGATTCTCTAATACGTCTTAGTTTACATTGACACCAATTTGCACCAAGCTCCGTATCACTCAGGCCATAAGACTGGAAGGTCCAACTGGGATAGAAGAACCTGTGGGGGGTAAGAATGCTCTGCGGATCCTCTGGCAAGCCTTATGGGAGAGATGTGGCTCAGAGCCCTAGAGTTCTAGATCAAGGCCATACTATCTGCAGCAGGAAGCCACTTGCCGTTGGAAAAACATGGCTATCGTGCAGCTGGGCATGCCTGCGTTTCTGACCACGGGTTGAAAGGGACTATGGGATTAGAGCTAAGTAATTGTAAGCTGGTGGTATTTTTGGCTGCGCTGAGTCATTAATGGAGGTTATATATTCAGTATTGAGTCCAAACAGGTTCAGAGGTGGCCTCGACGGGAAGCCCAAAGCCCCAAGTCTCCTACCTGTGATGCAGCTCCTCAACTGATACCACGGCCTAGGGCAGGGGGCAGGGGAGGTTAACTGATTAACTGATGGAGGAAGAAAAACTCGGCCCTTGCTTATAAATGGATTGGCTCGCTTATGTTGGCGCTAACCAAAAACAGGAATGCTGCCACCAATGTCCCCACTCAAGGGTGGTGCTGAAGGACATCCGTGAAGGGAATTCCTCCCAGCGAGTAGTGCTGAGTACATCAAACCTAGACATTGGGACTTCTCTGGTGGTCCAGTGGTTAAGACTTTGCCTTCCAATGCAGGGGGTGCTGGTTCAATCCTTGGATTGGGAGCTAAGATCCCACATGCCTCGGGGCCAAAAAACCAAAACATAAAACAAAAGCAATATTGTAACATATTCAGTGAAGACTTTAAAAATGGTCCACATCAAAAAATCTTTTTAAAAAAACGTGGCCATCAACTTTGCATAGACAGAGAAGTGGCCTGAAGTTAGAGTGCACATCAACTTCTGGGTAGGGACAAATGGCTTGGCTGATTAGCCAGGGGTCTGGAAGGAGCAAGATTGGGAGAGCAGAGATCAGAAAGACTGAGGAAGAGACCTGAGGACAGACATACGGGAAGAGCATAGAGGGTGCAGAATTTGTCTTACATGAAGCCGGTGCAGAGGAGGCATTCAGCTAACTGCCATGGGGACAGGCTGCTGTATCCTGTGAATGGCAGCCAAGGTCTCTCTTCAACCATCCCAGACCTTGGACAATGAGCTCATGGATGGAGAGACTACAGAGGCAGGTATAAATGCTACAAATGGGCACCACCACATGGGCTCTCCCTCATCGACATGAATCCAGCTACAGTAAGTCCCCCACATACGAACAAGTTCCATTCTGAGAGCACATTCGTAAGTCCACTTTGTTCGTAAGTCCAACAAAGTTAGCCTAGGTACCCAACTAACAGAATCGGCTATATACCACTGTTTTATGCTTGCTTCCAGACATCCTGGGCTTGAAACAAAAGTACTGTACTACTGTACTCTATACAGTACTGTACAGTAAAGTACACAAAAGCACAACCACTTGTAGAGGATGCACACACGTGAAAATGTACTCCAGACTCGTGAACTAACTTACGTAAGTGGACATGAAAATGCACATTCGCATTTTCGAGAGTAAATGCCAAACTGGGGACAACACCTGGAGAATTAGGGCTCTTTCCTCCAGAGAGTAATACATGCAGTGAACCAAGGGCCATTCTGGTGCTATGCCCCCAATATATAGAAAGTTCATGTTCGGGAACCAAGAGTCAGAAGTAGCAGTGGCCTCTCTTATCATCATTCCCAATGACTTTCTTGCAAAACATATGCTTCTGTCCCCATAGCTCTAAATTCTGCTGGGTCATAGGTTGTGATTCCCAGCAAGGGAGGACTTCTGCCAGGAATACAGTAAGGTTCCAGCTTCCACTGGAAGCTATGACTACCAACTGGTCACGTGGGGCTTCTCAGGCCAGTAGACCGGCAGGCAAGGAAAAGAGTTACCACATTAGCAGGATCACTGCCTCTGATTAACACTAGAAACGAGGGTTGTGGCTGCACAGTGGGGTCTGACAGGTGCATTAAGGAACCTCTGGGACTCTCTGACATGTTCTTGGTGCTTTTTCACCCAGGGATGAATCATAAAAGGGCAAATGTAGCAACTGCCAGCCTTGAGTATGCCTAGTGATGGACATTCTAGCAGTAACGATAATTAGATAGTTTGCATCAGTTCTAGACCCTGGAAGTTATTTTTGCATTGCTCATTTAATTAGCAAATATTTATCAAATGCCTTTATGCATCAGAAAATGTTGCATTGGAAACTTGAAGGTGAACAAGGTAGTCCAAATCCCTGCCTTCATGGTACCTTCAATATAGTAGGAGAGATGGACAAGAAATAACTAAATACAGTAATAGGTGAAATGATTACAATTCGTCAAAGAATCTGGGAAGGAATAAAAACCAAATGTTATGACAAAGAATAACAGAGTGACTTACTTGGACGAGGTAGTAAAGGAGGGCCTCTTTGTGGAAGTGACATCGAAGCTGAGACCTACAGAATTAAAAGGAACCAGTGATGTGAGGAGTCAGAGCAAAATGCTTCCGCAACGGGAAGAGCAGGTACAAAGGTCCTGAAGCTGGAGTGTAGCATGTTTCACAGAGAGAAAGGAGGCTCCTGTGCCTGGAGCACAGTGAGATGGGCTAAAGAGAAAAGCAGGAGCCATGCTGGGATTTGAGGTGGGGTTAGGTGTTTGGATTTTATCCCTAGGACAGTAAGTCCCCTACATATGAACCTTCAAGTAGCGAACTTTCAAAGATGGGAAGGTGTGTTCGCATGTCCAATCATGTAAGTAGAATGGTACATGAAGGTTGCAGCAGCCATTCAGAATGCAATCCAGTGTTACCATGTCATCTATGACGAGGAAAAAAGAGCTACTACCCAGACATCGCTGGATCATTTTTTCAAGAGGGTAGATAGAATTGAATCCAGCAAGGAGCCAGAACCTGTGCCCTCCACGTCAGGTGTGAGTGACATTGCAGCTCGCCCTCCGTCTCCTGTTGCTGACGACCCTTCAGCTCTACCATCTCCCACCTCCTCTCCCTCCTCCAGTCAGTAACCCTTCTTGCCTGTTCACTCGATGCCAGCCCCTGGATGCCAGCTGTTGTGCTGTACTACTGTACTTTTCAAGCTACTGTACTGTAAGAGTCAAAATGTTTTCTTTACTTTTTGTGTTTGTCTTTTATGTATTATTTGTGTGAAAATTATTATAAACCTATTACAGTGCAGTACCATATAGCCGATTGCATTAGTTGGGTACCTAGGCTAACTTTGTTGGACTTAACAAACAAATTGAACTTATGAACGTGCTCTCGTAACAGAACTTGTTCATAAGTAGGGGACTTACTATACAGTGGAAAGCCATTGGTGTTGGGGGGTATGGGAGGGGAAGCAGTTTCCTGATCTGGTGTACCTTGTAAATCACCCAGTTGCTAGGTAGAGAGGGGTCCTTGGCTGTAACAGGGGCTCAAAGGGTGGGAGAGGCCCTGCTCCCATGGGGACTGAAGCATCCCAAAGCGTGTACCAGCCCAGCTGGCTTGGATCCACACACCCCAATTTCAGCTGTCACTGCAGATAAGAGCAGGATTACATTTGACAGTTCTCACAGATGCAATTCTTATTTAGCCTTTCCAGAGCCCATTTAGGTTGGCATTTGAGTAATGAATACCAGGAGTGTTCCACCCAATATAGCGAGGCAGGTCAGAGACATTTCTAAAATGCAAATCAGATTAAAACCCTGGCTTAAAACCCTTCATTACATGCTGGGTAAAGGACACGTTGCCTGGTGTGAAATTCAAGGCCCTTCAAGGTGTGGCCCTGGGTGCCATTCTTGCTCTTATCTGCCGCCACTCCTGGTCTCATTCCCCCAGATCTTGAACTTCTGAGCCCCCTGAACACATTATGTGGGTTCCATGCCCCCAGGACTTCTCTTTCCTCTTCTTCTTTGCCTTTGTGGACTCATGCAATGTAGGGTGGGCAACTCATGCCAGGACTTTTCCAGTTGTAACCCTGGAGTCCCAGTTTGGGAAACCTTTCAGTCCGGGGCACATCAGAACAGTGGGTGTGACTATGAATTTTGTGTGTCAACTGGACTGAGCCACAGGGTGCCCAGTTATTTGGTTGAACGTTCTTTTGGGTGTGTCTCTGAGAATGTTTTTGGATGAGATTAACATTTCAATCAGTAGACTGAATAAAACAGACTGCCCTTCCTGGTGTGGGTGGGCCTCATCCAATCACTTGAAGGCCTAGAACAAAAAACCCTGACTCTCCGCCAAGTAAGAGACAATTCCTCCTTCCTGACTGCCTTCAAACTGGGGCATCAGCTTTTTCCCGCCTTTGGACTCAAATTGAAACATTGATTCTTTTTTTTTAATTTTTTTTTTTGGAGTATAGTTGCTTTACAATGTTGTGTTAGTTTCTACTGTACAGCAAAGTGAAACAGCTATACATATACATATATCCCCCCTTTTCTGGATTTCCTTCCCATTTAGTTCACCACAGGGCATTTGAGTAGAGCTCCTTGTGCTATAGAGTAGGTTCTCATTAGTTATCTATTTTATACATAGTATCAATAGTGTATATATGTCAATCACCTTCCCCCAATTCATCCCACCTCCTCCCCTGCCCCCTTGGTATCCATACATTTGTTCTGTACACCTGTGTCTCTATTTCTGCTTTGTAAATAAGATAGTCTATACCAATTTTTTCAGATTCCACATATATGCGTTAATATATGATATTTGTTTTTCTCTTTCTGAGTTACTTCACTCTGCATGACAGACCCATTATTCTTAATCACCATGTTCTACAGGTCCAGGTGGGGAGAGAAATTTGCACACAAAATATTATACATCAGGAGGCTGGGGATCGGAGACAGTAGAATAGAGAATAGAGAACAGGTTTAAAAGACTGAATGAATTCAAAATGACTCTTATTAACTCTCTGCAGATCCACTATTCAGGGGCCACTTTCCCCATCTCTGCCTCACTGGGCCTTTGCAGCAAAAAGGTCTGATTATTTCGTGTTATTTTATGCTACAGTATCCCCACCACCTCATCACTTAGCACACTAGACACAGTAGACAAGAGGGAATTTGTTGCATTTGATTTCCCTTATGCCCAGTAGGTATATTGCCAGGCGATTTCAGAATAAATCTCACACCTCTTGGCATCACATATGAAGCTCTTCCAGATCTGGCCCCTGCCCCATCTTCAGCCTCGTCTCTGGCCACACATTTCTCCTCCAGCTGTACAAGCACCCTCACCTTTCCCAGACGTGCTGCCCTTTCTCCAAGTCCTCTCTCTCTCTCTCTCTCTCCCTCCAAGTCCTTCCTTCAGTATTTTTTGTTTTTGTTTTTGTTTTTTTGCGGTACGCGGGCCTCTCAGTGTTGTGTCCTCTCCCGTTACGGAGCACAGGCTCCGGACGCGCAGGCTCAGCGGCCATGGCTCATGGGCCCAGCTGCTCTGCGGCATGTGGGATCCTCCCGGACCGGGGCACGAACCTGTGTCCCCTGCATCGGCAGGCGGACTCTCAACCACTGCGCCACCAGGGAAGCCCCTTCATTCAGTATTAATCACATGGTACTGTAATTATTCATTTGCATTACTGTGTCTCCTGCTAGATGGTCAACTCTTTAAGGGGAGGGGCTTGGTCTCCCTGGGAATCAATCCTCTGCCTCCTCCCAGGAGATCCCATGCAGAATTTTCTCTGGAAAAAAATGGAATAAGACAGAAGCTTGGAGATGCCAGAACGGAGGAAGTAAATTCTGAACAAAAGAAAGAAGGCGACCTGGAGTGGGTCCCTGAGGTTCGGGACTGTTGCAGAAATGTGAAGGTGTACATTACTTGGTACCTCTACCCTACTCGCGGTGGACAGGAAGATATCAGGACCCCTGGGCCAGCTCAGAGCCCACCACTCTCACCGTATGCATTGGAATTTTCCTCCCAGAGTTTTGCAGGATGGAACATTCAGGAGCTCTTTGATGGTGGGTGATGGGTTTTTCCAATCTCCCCTCAGGACTGAGTTATTCCCAGGAAACAGGGCCATGGAATTATTGGGACCTTAATGCTTGTGCAGTAAAGGATGAACCTTACCCAAAAAATGTTTGGCCCTTTGCCCCCAGCTCCTGCGAGTGAACCTTTAACCTGTGGAATGTTAAAAGAGGTTTTGTTTATCTTGGGCCAAGCCAGAGAGTCTACACCAACAATGTGATTCATGGTGGGGGCCATGGGCCACATAATGTCAGCTTGACCTCTGAGGCTAGAGACTAAGTTTGGCTGGACCAGTGGTCAGCCATGACTACAGTTCCAACCCCCCAGTAAAAACTCAGGTCTCCAAGACTCAGGTGAGCTGCCCTCACTGGCAATACTCCATGCATGTTGTCACACATCTACATGACTTCATGGGGAGAGGACACCTGGAAACCCCAGGCCTGGTCTCCCTTACATTCTGCTCTATGTGCCTCTTCCCTTTACCAATTCGAATCTGTATCCTTTGCTGTAATAGGTATAATAGGTATAACCATGAGAAAAACAGCTTTGCTAAGTTCTGTGAGTCCCAGTGAATCATTGAAACTGTGAGGGGTCTTGGAGACCTCCTAAACTTTCAGAGCTCCTGTTCAGTGCATTTCTTTTCTCCATCTAAGGGGGCACCATGGGTCAAATAGATATGACCTTTGAAAGCCTTGAAAATAGTCTTCAAAACCAGGAAATAGTGAGCCACATTGGAAATCAGGTGGCTGGCTGGTCCCTGGAGACAGATGATTGCACAGATAACAAGGCCAGCAATGACCGGTGCATGTGAGATGGACAAGGTGTGACAGTAGAGCTGTTGGGGCCTCGTGCTCTAACTCTTAGAGGGCCACGCCCCATGGAGCACATGCTGGCAACCTACAGGCAGAACAGGTAAATCCCAGATGACGATCACACTGGAACTCTTTGTGGTGGTCTTGGTATTGGTGGAGCACTGAGGCCTTTGGAGAGGAAATCGGTCATACTGATGTCGTTACAGTTGACTTTTGGTCAATGGGAATAAAGAACATACTCTTTTGTTAGGAACAAGCATATGAAATACAATCTAAAGGAAGCTCCCAGCCTCTGTGTCTAAAAACACTACTCCATAAGCAGAGGATCTGATCAGAATTCCAGGAATAGGGGATCAGGCAGGATAGATGGCTGGTGAAGCCAACAGCAGTGATGGTAGAAATTCAATGAAGTGGAGGACATAGGAAAGAATAAAAGTAAGGATTTCCAGCAGGGAGCAGAGGGGGCGCGGTCAGGGTCAACCACCTTGTAAATCTGATACCAACCAACGTCCTTGGCCTTCCCCAGTCAATAGAAATTGATCAGAGGTCAGACAAGAAATTCAGGCAAGGCTTTTTTGGGCCCCCCACCCCACCCTGTTGCAGCAGGAGGGAGCGAAAACAAACAACAAGTTCCCTTGCTTGCTCACTAGCTGAGGTGGGGCGAGCTTGCTCCTTATATGGGGTGAGGGTAGGGGTGTGTCCAGGGGTCAGGCCGGAGGGTTGGCTTAGGGGTTCTGCCCATCCCCTTAGGTGGTGTTGTGTGCAGGGGGCATGTGCAGTACCCTGCTTTTGCTCTGGGTTCTTCTGAAATGGCAGTTGGGTTTTTTGGTCTTTTGTATCTTTTGTCGAGAATTTGCCCCAACTGCGCATGCACACAGTTATTTTTAGTCCCATACAGTTTCCTTGTATTTTGTTTCTGGAGGAGAGGTGTGTCCAGGTGCCAGCACTGCAGCAAAGGGTCCCAGGTCCCAGCCGGTCTCAAAGCAAAACAGCTAAGTACCTAGAGGAACTATGAGAAGCAGATGACAGACCACACCAGACTCTGGCAATTTGGGGAAGGCCAGCAGTGCCGCATGGGGTGCACGCTGCCAGTGCAGACCAGGCGTCCGCTGGCAGGATGGCTCATCCCTCTGCACCAGCATTTAGCTATCTTCTGGCCCTGTCCTCTCCCTGTGGGCATCAGCAGACGCAGCTGCAAGCAGGTACTGCTGTCAACCAAGAGAAGCTAGGGCTAGTCACAGCTATTTTTTTTCTGTAAGGCAGATCAGAGAGGAAATGTCAGAGGTCCAGCCAGCTTAGGGCCTTCCTAGAAAGAAGTTCCTTCCAGGAGCGATGCCTGGGATAGCTGATCATTTCATTCTGGCTCCTGAGGACACAGTCAGAAGCCAGCCGTGTAGAGAGCCCACGGCCTCCACGGGAGCGTGCATCGTAGTCTCGGTTTCTGTCTGTTCCTGGGCTCAGACCGCTGAGGGCTACCAGGAGGTTTGAGTGAGTTTCACATCACCAACTGCAGAGCACAAAACTAAGAAGGGAGGGGCTTCCCTGGTGGCGCAGTGGTTGAGAGCCCGCCTGCCGATGCAGGGGACACGGGTTCGTGCCCCGGTCCAGGAAGATCCCACATGCGGCAGAGCGGCTGGGCCCGTGAGCCATGGCCGCTGAGCCTGCGAGTCTGGAAGCCTGTGCTCCACAACGGGAGAGGCCACAACAGTGAGAGGACCCCGTACCGCAAAAAAAAAAAAAAAAACTAAGAAGGGAGGGTATCCCTTCAGGTAAAGTCCAGAGAAATCCAAGCCTTAGTCCTCGGAGTAGGTGTTGCGGATAGAAGCTCCTCTAAAGCAGCTACTTTGAACTCAGTGCAAATCATTTTACGGATGAGGAAACTGAGGCACAGAAGCCTTAACTCACTTCCCGGCTAGTAACAGAACTGGTCACATTTGGGGGCAATGTTCCTGACTTCACAGGCTGCCTCTCAACATCGACAGACCCGTAAACTCTGGGGGGGAGGGGACGGGGCTGTGGGGACAGGAGGGGCACCTCTGATGTTGGTGAGCAGAGAGTCAGGGCTGACTTTGCAATCACACCACACATAGAGCCTTTTAAGCAGTGACAGAATCAGGCAAAGGAAAGTGCTTGTCACCCCCTCAGGGGCAGCAGGGAGCTCCATCACGGTGCGTCCAGGTCAGAGTGGCCATGGCATCACTTGTCCTCTCTGAAGGGTTCGGGCGAGGTACCAAATCTGGCCTCCCAGCCTGGGCCCCCTGGTGCAGGGAACAGACCCTCTGTGACAGCCATCAATTATTCTAGACAAAAGCTACTACCCAAGTGAGTTGGTCAGGAGCTAACGGCACAGGGCCTCCCCACGGGGAAAAAATGCGGGCTGTTTCCACAGATCACTTGCTCCCTGCTCCCTGCTCCCTGCGAGGACCTTTTAAGCTTCATCCTGTTCTGCTAAGTGTGCATCTCCTGAGCCGTGCGTGCTGAAGTGAGCAGAAAATGAGGCTCAGAGATGTTCACCTTAGCTTCTGTTTGTGGTGGCTTTTTTCCCTTTGGGTTCATGAGGTTTGTGTGCACTTTGCCTTGGCTCAGGCCATTGGGTCAAGGCTGTCGAGGTTACAGACCTGCCCTGGTTTCTCCCCCTCCATAAAAACCCAGAGCTCCATAAAGCACACCAGCAACTAAGGAATGCTGCCACCCGGCAGTGGGAACTGCCTCCCATGGGGCAATTAAGCCAGTGAACATCAAACCGTGATAAAAGAAGACTTTGCAAAAAATAAAAATAAAAAATATAAAACTTCCAGACCAAGAGTGAGCAAAATAGTGAGTCTTCCGAGTTAAGCAGATGTGGTAAAAGCACATTCATTTGATGTTTGTTTGGCTAATGAGAGTACAAGCTTAATATACATTATAGATTTCTCTTTCCTTCTTCCATTTGTTAAATTGTTGGTTGGTTTAAAAAGGAAATTATAAGAGCATGTTTAAATCATGTATCAATCATGTTTAAAAAGGAAATTATAAGAATATACTTTGCTTGAAATAGAGACACAGACATAGAGAATAAACATATGGATACCAAGGGGGGAGGGGGGGTGGGATGAATTGGGAGATTAGGATTGACATATATACACTAATATATATAAAATAGATAACTAATGAGAACCTACTGTATAGCACAGGGAACTCTATGCTCTGTGGTGACCTAAATGGGAAGGAAATCCAAAAAAAGGGGATATATGTATACGTATAGCTGATCCACTTTGCTGTACAGCAGAAACTAACACAACATTGTAAAGCAACTATACTCCAATAAAAATTAATTTAAAAGAGTGCAAACTATGAAACCATAAAGATTCTAGAAGAAAATAATAGAATATACTCTGTTTTAAGATCTGAAAATTCATGTATACTCGATTGAGTGAAATATATACACATATTTTTTTATTAATGCATTGTCTGTCTTATCCAGGAATTAAGAGGTTGTAGTTTATTGGCAATTATCTTCAATAGTTTTAGTTGTGTGTTAAGCTGAGGAGGCTTAATGAGTTCAAATTTATATGTAAAAGGAACATTCAAGTCTCTCAGAACTGATTTCTAAGACTGATGTCTCCTTAAGGATGCCTTAGTCTCCCTTGGCCTATATAATTGACCTTTAAGTTATAAAATGAGATTTTCTCTTATTTTAGAAAAAGTGGGGGAGGAGGAGGAGGAGGGATATTTGGAGGAAAAGGGGAGGGGGAGGGGGAGGGGGAAGAGAGAGTCGGCCAGGATCCCCCTTGCATAGAGAGTTAAAAGGGGATCAGTTTCTAGATGCCTCAACTCCCATTCCTAAAATCTGCCTGAGAACAGGTCGGAATGACCATGGAGATTTTTCCTTTCCCAGCTTCCCTTTCACAGTGGCTTTTTTGACAAAGAAGAAAGGAACGCCTTCGCCCATCCTTAATCTTACTACTGTACGTTGCGCCAAGCTGTAAAAAACTGCGGGTGTCAAAGAGACAATTTAAGATACTGCCTTGGGAACAGCTCCTTTAATCAAAGCACAGTGGGCTTGTCTATGGCCCAGTCTCTGTCTGCAGGTCTTGGAGGCGTTTCTATGAGGGTGAAGTAAAGCATTAGAACCCAGATGTGTCGGCCTGTGTTTGGATGCTCTGAAGTGGGATATATTGCAGAGTGAGGCAGTGAGAGGGGTTTCACCTCTTCCGTCTCCCAAATACTGTCCAATAAAGGATCACTCTTGAGGGAGGATCCCCTGAGAACAGAACAAAGAGCCCCAGAAAATGTTACCTCCCAGTATTTAATGGTAAATGATTATTTTCAGATATATTTATGTCTGAAGGACAGCGGCAGCTTAGTGATGCTGATTCTTTTAGGCATGACTAGAATGCTTTCTGAGCTACCAAAATTTTTCAATATCCACTAACGCCACCCTGCAGATAAAAACATTTTGTGATTTTTCAGATTTTGTGCGCTTCATTCTATAAGGTAGTGAAAGCCTATTTTAACACATCATATCACAAAATATTTATTCCGATTAGAGTCCGACATTGTATAATTTCATTTCATAAAGTGTTTAATATTTTTCTATCTCCTTTTAACAAAAAACAAAATTATGTGCCAGTTGTCAGGTTGATTTATGCTCACACTTTCATTAAATACATGAAAAAAGTTTGCTCGTGACACCTAACATAATTAATCATTTCTGATTTTTATACATGATTCTTATTTAATTATTTCAAAAAGCTCGACACCAGTGTTCAATATACAAGCACATACTTTGCAAATACCATGCTTCATATACCTTGCTTCAAAAATAACAATATTTTAACTACACTTTACATTGCATATTAGTAAATAAAGAATAATAATTATATTAGATATATATATCACTTTGTTATTGATTGCTTTTGGTAATATATCCCACTAGATGTGCTGTTTAAGTTCTTTCTCAATTGTTCTTTTAAAAATAATGTTCTTTAAAACACATTGATAAATGAAGTTGGTGTGCTCTAATTTTATTAAATACAGAAAGTAAGCTTGATTTGACTAACTGGTTTGCCAACAAGGACTGACTTTGCTGTTTTGGTTATATGGCAAATATTTTCCATCAACTTAATACACTAAATCTGAAGTCCCAAGATTTCCACCAAAATTAAAAAATTTATAAAGCAGGTAACAATCCAAAAATGGGCAGAAGACCTAAACAGACATTTCTCCAAAGAAGATATACAGATTGCCAACAAACACATGAAAGGATGCTCAACATCACTAATCATTAGAGAAATGCAAATCAAAACTACAATGAGGCATCACCTCACACCAGTCAGAATGGCCATCATCAAAAAATCTACAAACAATAAATGCTGGAGAGGGTGTGGAGAAAAGGAAACCCTCTTGCACTGTTGGTGGGAATGTAGATTGATACAGCCACTATGGAGAACAGTATGGAGGTTCCTTAAAAAACTAAAAATAGAACTACCATATGACCCAGCAATCCCACTACTGGGCATATACCCTGAGAAAACCATAATTCAAAAAGAGACATGTACCACAGTGTTCACTGAAGCACTATTTACAATAGCCAGGACATGGAAGCAACCTAAGTGTCCATCGACAGATGAATGGATAAAGAAGATGTGGCACATATATACAATGGAATATTACTCAGCCATAAAAAGAAACGAAATTGAGTTATTTGTATGAGGTGGATGGACCTAGAGTCTGTCATACAGAGTGAAGTAAGTCAGAAAGAGAAAAACAAATACCATATGCTAACACATATATATGGAATCTAAGAAAAAAAAAAAGGTGCTGATGAACCTAGGGGCAGGACAGGAATAAAGACACAGGTGTAGAGAATGGGCTTGTGGACATGGGGAGGGGGAAGGGTAAGCTGGGACAAAGTGAGAGAGTAGCACTGACATACATACACTACCAGATGTAAAATAGATAGCTAGTGGGAAGCAGCTGCATAGCACAGGGAGATCAGCTTGGTGCTTTGTGACCACCTAGAGGGGTGGGATAGGGAAGGTGGGAGGGAGATGCAAGAGGGAGGGGATATATGTATACATATAGCTGATTCACTTTGTTATACAGCAGAAACTAACACAACATTGTAAGGCAATTATACTCCAATAAAGATGTTAAAAAAATAAAGTAAAATAAAGCAGGTAAAATAGTAAAGACATTTTATAAACTAATATTGTGTTGACAAAATTACATTGAAATTAAAATTTCAATTTTCCCAATCCTTTCTGATTAAATAAGGTGCCTGTAAGTGAAGGGGTGACATCATCACTTAATACAAATTGAGAAAGCTTTTTAGTTATTCCTCCCAGAAATTTAAATAAGGAATAACTTTGATGAAAGGGTAACATCCATTTACAAAAAGATAGTTCTATTTTTAATTTTTTGAGGAACTCCCATACTGTTTTCCATACTGGCTGCACCAACTTACATTCCCAACAGTGAACAAGGTTCCTTTTCTTCCACATTCTCACCAATTCTTGTTATTTCTTGTCTTTTTAATAATAACCATTCTAACAAGTGTGAGGTGATATCTTGTGGTTTTGATGTGCATTTCCCTAATGATTATTGATCTTAAGCACATTTTCATATATCTATTGGCCATTTATATATCTTCTTTGGAAAAATATCTAATCAGGGTCCTTTGCCCATTTTTCATTTGGGTTATCTGTTTTTTTTGCTATTGAGTTGTATGAGTTCCTTGTGTATTTTGGATACCACCCCTTTATCGGATATGTGATTTACAAATATTTTCTCCCATTCTGTAGATTGACTTTGCACTTTGTTGATTGTTCCCTTTGCTGTACAGAGCTTTTTAATGTGATATAGTCCCACTTGTTTATTTTTGCTTTTTTTTTTTTAACCTGTGCTTTTGGTGTCGTGCCAAAAAAAAAATCATTGCCAAACCAAAGTCAAGGAACATTTTCCCTATGGAAGAAGGAGTTTTAAGGTTTCAGGTCTTATATTTAAGTCTTTTATTATTATTATTATTAATTTATTTAATTTATTTTGGGCTGCGTTGTGTCTTCGTTGCTGCGTGCGGGCTTCCTCTAGTTGCGGTGAGCGAGAGCTACTCTTCCTTGCGGTGCACAGGCTTCTCACTGTAGTGGCTTCTCTTGTTGCGGAGCACAGGCTCTAGGCGCGGAGGCTCAGTAGTTGTGGCTCATGGGCTCTAGAGCACAGGCTCAGTAGTTGTGGCGCATGGGCTTAGTTGCTCCACGGCACGTGGGATCTTCCTGGACCAGGGCTCTAACCCATGTTCCCTGCATTGGCAGGTGGATTCTTAACCACTGCACCACCAGGGAAGCCCATATTTAAGTCTTTAATCCATTTGGAGTTGCTATTTGAATACCTCAGATGGGACATCCACTCCACCTTAGAAAATGGGCCTGTGTAAACAAGAAAATGGCCCAACTTAAAATCGTAAAGAAAAGAGTTATCATGTTTATCGAGACATTCTGTACTTTTTAATGGCAGCTGTGATCTTTACTCTGTAATATCTCTCTAATTCTCCCCAAAGTGGCTCTGCCAGTGGCCACTCCCAGGCTTTCTCAGCCTCATGAAGACCCACCAGTAGCTGGATGTACAGCCCACATCTCAACTTCCATTGATCAGGAGAGCTACTGAATACAATTCATACTTGGACTGGCCAAGGGACCTGAGGCTTTTCTGAATGGCAGTCCTGAAGTTCTGTAAAAACTATAACAGTGATCCAATCTAGGCCAGCTGGCTGAAGCCAGGAAGGGGGAACCACGTCTGTGCATACCCTAAAAAATAATGAAAATAAATAAATAACAACAACCATAAATATGGTAAACAAAAGATATTCTGAGGTTATGGTTGCCATTAACTCAATATGTCAACACTTCAGTGAGACCACAAAAAGGTTAATGCTATTTATATTGAGAGACATTCATGGAAGCCTTGGTTCCAGAACAAAGGGGATTGTTTGGGATATGTCT
Organism: Mesoplodon densirostris; assembly: GCF_025265405.1. Taxonomy (NCBI): domain Eukaryota; kingdom Metazoa; phylum Chordata; class Mammalia; order Artiodactyla; family Ziphiidae; genus Mesoplodon; species Mesoplodon densirostris. The sequence continues at coordinate 152,137,641 of NC_082664.1, forward strand.
GTGCTGGTCAGATCACCGCTGCACCAGTGTGTTTTCCTCTGGGTGCCTCAGTCTGTAAGCAGCCCTGACAAACTGAAGTTTCCTGATAAATTCCCTGCACCACTGCCATTCAAACACATGGGTCATTGCAGGGTCAAACTGGTGTGAGAGAGAAGTGGGTTGGACTGGGGTGTTATTGTAATTCTGTAATTTACAAAATCTTTGACATTGTATAACTTCCTTGAACTGTAATAAGCAAAATGACCAATAAAGTCTATCTCCAAATGGCCTCTGTCTCTGCTTTTGTTAAAATTACCCAAGAACTCCAGAAGTGATCAAATAGAGGTCCTGATGGACAGAAATTACAGGGTGCTACACTTTAATTTAATGGAAGAAACATTTTCTGTTAAGTAAACAGACTAAGTTTTAAGATTGTGAGTCCCTGAACTTGGAAGTGACCGTCAGAGGAGGTCTGGTAGAAGGGCAACTAATTGAATGAGATAACCCTAACTCTAACCTAGTTTACCCTGGCTGCCATATTTCTACTTTTTACCTTGGGTGTGGGGTTAGAACAGAATGGGTCTGGCAATCAGCCACCCACCTTCCTTCTCTGCATGGCTCCTGATGCCACCTAAAAGCATGTCCCCTCTGTTCTCCTGTGGTGGTGGCTTTGGCCCAACACACTACCCTTTTTTCCCAAGCAGTGCACACAGAGGCCTCGGGATCACCCAAGAAGAGAGCTGTGGAGACACTGGGAATGTCTGCTCTTATCTAAGCAGGGAGAGACTGAGCAGAGGTGGGACATTGTGCTACTTGATGGCTTGGACAATGAGGGACAAACAGCCTCTCTCCCTCTCCCTCCTCAGGGCCCAGCACCAAAGGACTGGGGAATTGCATCTGACTTGACAAGGATGAAAAGGCCAGAGGGATGTCAGCCTACCTGGTATTTACTAGGCTCCTAATATGGGCCCTTTACATGAGGCTCTTGATACTTTGAGGATTAGACATTTTTATAGGGCTATATGGAATTCTGAAGGCCATGAAAAGCCATGGGTGAATCCAGCATGGGGGTGACATCGGATTAACAATTTAGAGCTGGCTCTGGTGCGAAGGCTTAAGGAAGGAGAAGAAGAGAACTTCATATGTCTGCCTGGTCACCCTGCCCAGCAACCAGGGCAGGGAGAAGGGCAGGGCTTTGGAGATGATGCTCTCTCCAGGAACAAAGAGATTTGGTCAGTTTGAAACATCCCCTAGGGCTTCCCTGGTGGCGCAGAGGTTGAGAGTCCGCCTGCCGATGCAGGGGACACGGGTTCGTGCCCCAGTCCGGGAAGATCCCACATGCCGCGGAGCAGCTGGACCCGTGAGCTATGGCCGTTGAGCCTGCGCGTCCGGAGCCTGTGCTCCGCAATGGGAGAGGCCACAACAGTGAGAGGCCCACATACCGCAAAAAAAAAAAAAAAAGAAAAGAAACATCCCCTAGACCCTGTTTCTTGGGGCTCAGTATCTGGGAGGCAACTTGATAAAGGAGGTATGGCCCAAAGCGGGGTTGGTCTGATCCACCTGTTGACCTTGGTTCATTTGCAAATCAGCCTAAATAAGAAGATCCTCAAAATTAGCCATGCTTCATCCAGAAATATCCCTAAACCCCCAAATCCTTATTAATCAGGCAGGTACTTGGACAGTCATAGGGCCGAGAGAGGTTGGGGATAGGAGAGAATGTATTTGCATTTCATCAGTTTCCATCTTGGTTCTACTCAATTTCCTGTGTGGGGATTTTTAACCGAATCCACCTAAGCTTGGAGCAATTTCTAGCTGCCTAACAGATCCTAAAAGGTCATCTTACGTCAGGCAGGAAAGGCCTCAAACCAACGATATAGCCCATGAACCCCAGAGGCAGAACAGCACAAAGAGGCTGCCTCACCTTGCTTTGTATGCTGCGTGTGTCCTCACACCAGTACTTCATCTGCTGTTCATCTGCAGCACTGAAAGGGACAGATGATTAAGTACTATTGGTAGGCATGGGGGATTCATCGGAAGGTGGGCTTGCTTGCATTAAACTGTATTTATAACCTTTTGCAGTTGAAGACAATTGAGCAGCCAAAGAAAATAGCCCAAAAGGGAAACCAAAGAGATTTAAGATGTCTTGATGGACCGTTCTTGACAAAGCTCCCAGATTAGTATAATCTGGTATCATCTCGTTGAAAATGCAGCCCTTTCCATCCTTTACTGGAAGGTTCTACGAATAAAAGAGAAAACAGCCCATGACTGGTCTTATCTGCGTGATTCGTGGTGTTTACAAAACACAGATTCATTGTGTAGCAAGAGAATAACTAGTACGAGCTTGTTTGCAGGTGTAAAATTTAAAAAGAATCTGCAGAGACTTCCCTGGTGGTCCAGTGTTTAAGACTTTGCCTTCCAATGCAAGGGGTGCGGGTTCAATCCCTGTCCAAGGAACTAAGATCCCACATGCCTCGGGGCCAAAAAACCAAAACATAAAATAGAAGAAATATTGTAACAAATTCAATAAAGGCTTTGAAATGGGTCCACATCAAAAAAAAGAAAAATCTTAAAAAGAATCTGCAAACATCAGAAACACAAGGGCTCCATTCCCTTCCACCACCACTCATTTGACTGGTCTAAGGCAGGCTGTGAGCTGGGTCTGAAGAATCCCATATAAATAAATCAAGAAACAGTGAATACGCCCTTTCAAACTGATCAGGCAAACAAGGGGAAAGCTCACTTTTTGGACCTAACCTGAAAGTCCACTTGAAAAGGCTTGAGCACATTATGGGTACAGTAGGGTCACGGATAAGAAAGGAGAATTCTGGGCTTCTCTGGTGGCGCAGTGGTTGAGAGTCCGCCTGCCGATGCAGGGGACACGGGTTCGTGCCCCGGCCCAGCAAACTATTAATAGCTTGTCTGCCTGTCTGCAGAAACTGGCTGGGAAAACTCTGCAATCAGATGCCTTTCACACCCCCTGTGACTGAGCTCTGACCAGTGCAGGGCTGCTTGTACTTTCAGGTGATAGAAAACACCCCAAAGAGAAAAGCCAGACCTGTGTCCACGCCAAAGCAAGCCACACAGGCTGAAGGCGTTCACGAAGCTGACGGTTTTCTTCACAGAGCCACCCTGAGGCAAAGGGCTCCCCCAACCTTCCTCCCATTTCGGAACTCCCAGTCTCAAAAGATGCTTGTGGATTCCTCAGGATCCATGGCCTCCGTCTGAAAAATATTTCGTTAGGGCTTCCCTGGTGGCGCAGTGGTTGAGAGTCCGCCTGCCGATGAAGGGGACACGGGTTCGTGCCCCGGCCCGGGAAGATCCCACATGCCGCGGAGCAGCTGGGCCCGTGAGCCACGGCCGCTGAGCCTGCGCGTCCGGAGCCTGTGCTCCGCAGCAGGAGAGGCCACAACAGTGAGAGGGCCACGTACCGCAAAAAAAAAAAAAAAAAAGAAGAAAGGAGAATTCTAAAGGATTCTTACTCAACTCTAATTAACCAGCTCAGGATGGAAGAGCAGTCCGGGTTCGGGAGGGAAGGGACAGAAACCCCAGAGGTGTGGAGGATTACAGAAAGCTCTGCGGAGAAGGTGAGAACCTCCAGAACAAACAGTCTACTTCATTCAGTTCCACACACCTGTCCTTCACCCTCTCTCAGTGACTCACCCCCATGTCACAAATTCCCAACCCCGACAGAGGTTTCCACCCCAGGCTGCCTCCATGCTTTCCTCCTGGCCAATATGCCTCCTATTGCCCTCATAATTTCCCTAATCACCTGAGGCTGCATCTTCACCACTTGTGTCACCCAAAGTCACCAGCCCCTAACCGATATCCTCAGAAAGCACGTTATATAGATTTCTTCAACATAACCGTGTCTCTAAAGGTTTAGAATTAAAATGCATTTGTATACATCACATCATCTTCTAAACCTCCTTAGAAAGCTCATTTTTTAAATCTGCAGCTTAATGAATCCCTTTAAGAATACACATTTCTGTGTGTATTTGGTTTTCCTGAAGTGGGGCCTATCTGGCACATCTTTTATTTTTTTATTTTTTATTTTTATTTTTTTTTTGTGGTATGCGGGCCTCTCACTGTTGTGGCCTCCCCCGTTGCGGAGCACAGGCTCCGGATGCGCAGGTTCCGGATGCGCAGGCCCAGCGGCCATGGCTCACGGGCCCAGCCGCTCCGCGGCATATGGGATCCTCCCAGACCGGGGCACGAACCCGCATCCCCTGCATCGGCAGGCGGACTCTCAACCACTGCGCCACCAGGGAGGCCCCTGGCACATCTTTTAAAGATACAGTCTCAAATGTTTTAGAGTTTAAAACGTAAGGCAGTTTCAAGAGAATCCAACGCATATAGTTTCGGCTCTGAGCCATGGCCACTGAGCCTGCGCGTCTGGAGCCTGTGCTCCGCAACGGGAGAGGCCACAACAGTGAGGGGCCCGCGTACCACAAAAAAAAAAAGAAAAAGAAAAAAGAAAACTACTTCGTTAATCATTAAATTCTGTCACAAAGGAGGTGAGGAAAGTAGAGGTAGACATTTGACACTGAAGAGCAGGCCTGCTTATAAAGGGAAATTTATCAATCAGTGTTCAGTTAGGAAAACTGGAACCACTCTAGCAATTTCAGAGGGTCAGAAGGGATGGAGTAGCAAAGAGAGAAAGCTGAGTCCACTCGCCCGTGAAAGCTGCAGGCAACCTGGAGCCTACAGTTACCAGATGTCACTCACGCTTGAGAGCCCAAGAGCCTGAACTGCCTGGGGGCTGCTGTTGCCACTTGCTGGTGGTGATTTCAGAATCAGGGGGAAAAAGGCATCTCCCTTCCTCCTGAGACAGAGACCAGCAGCCCCTGGCATCCAGGAGCAGGCCTCGGAGTTCTCCTGTGAACGTGAACCATTTCACAGAACATCCACATCAGACAAGGCCATCACTTTGGCCAAGCTGAGGCAAGACAAAAACATGACCGCTCCACCATCATGGGTGAACTTGGCCAACACAGGAGTACTGTTCAAACCACAAAATGAGCCAACATCCCCATTCTGGCTGATGTGAGCATCTACTGCTTCTTTATCAAGGACAATTTGGGCCTCACACTGCTCGTCCCTCCTTCTAGATCAGATTTGTTAAGACACCCAGTCATGGAATTACCCCACTTCCCGACAGCATCTAACCCAGAGCAAGCTCCTCTCCCTAAACTCTCCCCCAGATCGCCTACCACAAGCCCAAACCCTATAATCGACTCTTTCTTACACTCTCAACTGAGACACCCCCATTTCCCTTGTGGTCACCAGGTAGTCTAGGCAATTAAACAAGCATTGGCTAAGAACCAAGGTTAATAGCTTATTGATGTGCTACCACCACACTACAAAAAGGAGGTAGGTGTATGGGATGAATTACACAATGCTTGTTTCAAATCACCTGGAACTGTCCTCTTATCTCTCCTCTTATTTCTCAACCGTTTTTCTTGTTTTTCATCTCCTTTATCCATTCCATTTGAGTGCTGAAATCATGTCCACCTCACTAATTCAATTTTCTATCGTATCTAGTCAACTGCTGACTAGCTCTATTCTCGTACCATACTTGCATAATATTGGACTATGTCGGGTACCAGATGAGGTGCATTCAGTTAAAGATGGCTCTAGGTCTCCACCCAAATCCTCCACCCCGAAGGAAGAATGGAACGCTCTATGTTGTAATTTTGCATGACTAATCCAGGACCTAGCAGCCTGGGTCAGTTAAAAATGGAGCTTGGGCTGCAATCAGCTCTAGCTGAACCACACAGAGAGTGGGAAAAGGAAAAGGGTGATTCCCAAGAAAAGCTAGAGACGCTCTGACCAGAATTAGGGAAAATGGAGCCGAGCAGGGAAAAACAATGGATGTCCACTACAGCACCCTTAACTGCTACTGTTGTTCACCTACCTATTTTGAGTGAAAACCTGTGCATTTGGGGGCTTCTTTCCTAATACCAGTTACTCATACCAGAGAAAAACGCTCCAATGCCCCTTTTTTTCCTTGTCATTGTCACCAACAGCAGCTGTCTGAGCCAGGTCTGTCATGGTCCCCTCATGGTTTTTGGAGCTAACAGAATTCTCAAAACTGCTGGTGCAACACTTGCCCCTCCAGTGTAACATGGGGTCTGGTTCTACATATTTATATATTTTATTTTTGAATGTTTAGTATTTGGGCTTATAATTCAGAATAAGCTAAAGAACTCCAGAACTCCAGGAGAACCCTGGAAAGTTGAGGACCAATGAGGGATTTTTTTTTTCCTAGACATATTGCGATATTGACATTCCCTCTCAGCTCTCCAGACCAGGTGATTGGAGCCAAGAGACTACCAAATGACTCGTTTAGGAACTTGACAACCTGGAAGGTTTTATTTTTATCCACTTACCCAACAAACACAGGAATGAAAGCAATAATAAGTCATTGAATCATTAATATGCATGAAGACACTCCCTATTTCTTTCTCTAGGACCGAGGGCTAATCATGGCTTTTAACAACCATTATCTCTGTGAACTAAAAGATGCAAATCACCCAAGTATTAAGTCCATTCTGAATGCCCAGGGTGCTGAGGCTTACTTTGGAATGAATTAAACTGACTTAAAGAAGGTCCATTCATGTGGAGACAGGTGAGGCCAAAGGCCACCTTATACATGAATGGGTGTAAGGAACGGGTTTTATTGGGGAAACATACAAGCTAGTACGATGAGACATACAGTCCCCTGCTCTGTCCTCAGCCACGGAGAAGTACAAAGGGGCAGAGCCTATGGGGCAAACCATGGTACGCTCCAAGGGTAGGCCCTGCCTTGGCTACCTCATCTGCACAGTGTCAGCACGAAAGCAGCCTGGCATGTGGAGAGAGGAAACGCCAGTGCACGGGTGTCATGCTGTCCGAGTTTACACACCAGATGCTAGAACGCGGTGACTTTGTAAGAAGTGGCGTTCTAGCTTCAGGGGCACAGGAGCCTCTAGTTCCATTGGAAACTAAGTGTATGTCCAGCCTCTCTCAGTTGGCAGTAGGTGACCTTCAGTCCCAGGTAGCCCACTTCCAGACAACCTGAGGAGGGCTCTGGGGGTGATCAGTGAACAATTCTACCTGTCTCTCCACAATTTACAAGGCACAGATTCATCTCCAACTTTTTCTTAGTGGAAGTATTCAAGAATCCGTTCATCTTCAGGGAGCCTAGAAAGCGGAATTGAAACTATTCTGTGCCTTTTGAAAACAATAATGCAGCCATCGTTAATCTCTGCCACTGACTTGGAAGTTAGCACCCTCTGAGTTCAAACCCCGTCACTTGGCAATCAGTGAAAGAAAAAAACGCACCTTAAAGTACATCCTGTTAAATACACAAAGGGATGCTGGATTGCTCAGTGCCAAGGGTCCTGTGACTCCTTCCTCAAAGTCACACGGCCAATGGGACATTAACCATCACCCTGAGGAATTAGATTTGCAAGTCAGCCCAGGCTATGTGCCTAACATTCAAGTAGCTTTGGGATCTCAGGCTTTCCAAAGACATGCATGATGGAAAGGTGCTCACAGGACAAAAAGAGTCAAATATGCTTTTGCTTTACATTACAACTGAAGAAAATTGAGAATTTTCTTTTTAAATTACTGTTTTTACTGCCCAGTTGTAAACTTATTCTTTTAGTATGAATATATATTGTTAGAGAGGGTGAAATCATTTTCATATATTTATTGGCCATTTGTAGTTTGTGAATGATTTTTTTTCCTGCCTTTGGCTATCATTTTCCACTTGGAGTTTTAAAAAGGAAATTGTAAGCATTCCTTACATATTAAAGTTATTGGCCATTTCTTTGTGATACAGCTTGCAAGCATTTTTCCTAGATTGTTATTTGTCATATTTGGTATCTGACACACAAAATTTGAACGAGTTATTAGCTGGGTCTATCAACCTTTTCTTTTATAATTTCTACCTTTGTTTTATGAGTAAAAAGCCCTTTCTAAAATAAAAGTTATGTAAGTAATTATATTTCCTTCTAGTGATTTTAAGGGTTTGTTTGAGGGGTTTTTACATTTAAATCCACCTGAAATTTATGTTAATGTATGGGAGGAGATCACAAAATCTAACTATTTTTTCAAATAGTTATCTGGTTATTCCTAATCTGTTTATTGACAAGTTCTTCCTCTTCAACATAAAATGCTACTTTTGTCACCTAATGAATTTTTATATATACTTGATCTGGATCTGGAATATTCTATTTCATTGATCAATCTGCACCTGATCACATAATTTTCATACTATAATTTTGAAATACTATATTGTCTGGTGATACACATTATCTCCCTCCCTTTTTTTTTTAAGAATGTTGTGTTTTTATTTAATTAAAAAAATTTTTTTTTGGCTGCGAGGAGTGGCATGTGGGATCTTAGTTCCCCCACCAGCGATTGAACCCGTTCCCCCTGCATTGGAAGCTCGGTGTCTTAACCACTGGACTGCCAGGGAAGTCCCATATCCTTCCCCCTTTTTAATTTTTACAACCATTTATATGCGTAAATAAATATTTTATATCAACTTTAAATAGTTTGGTAAATTTCCCTCCCAAAAATCCCACTGAAATTGGAATTGGAATTATAGTAAATGTATTAACTAATTCTGATAAATTGACTGGTTTTGCAATCCAGGACCATAAATAATGTCGTTCTACTGCTGTAAGTCATTGTTCATGACTTTGTTTTCCTTCTCATAGACCCTAGAATGTTTTATTATTCTCATAGACCCTAGAATGTCTAATTCCTATGGTATCTATTTTTCAATAATTAATGAGATCTTTTATTCTTTATATTATCCAAGTTATTAATGATCTTATAAAGGAAAATAATTAGGTTTGGTATATTTATTTTATAACAGGACACATTTTGAAATCTCCTTTTAGTTCTAAGTGCTTCACTTGATTCCCTTGAGGTAACTTGGGGTCATCAGTTAATTAGCTATTAAGGCAAAATATGTAAAAATTATAACTATAATTGAAAGTTTAAATAGTTTTATTATTTAAAATTAAATACTTTCACATGGATTACCTCATTTAATTCTCACAAAACTTATATGAGATAAAATTTAGTGTCCTTATTTCACAGATGAAGGAATGCAGGCTGAGTCTACATCACTGGCAAATGACAGAATTGGAAACTGAACGCAGGGGATTGGTTAAAAATCTCAATTACATATATTTATACGGAGTATTATACATTTATTGTACGTGATTCTGTAGAATACTGTCTAATTTAGTGCTTCTGTACTGTATTTCACTTCACAGCACACATAGAAAATGAAAATATTGTATAATATTGTATGGGGCTAAGTGGACAACCAGCTTGCAGCTCTGGCCCTCTAGACACCTATGTCTCAGGACATCTATAACCCATTTAAAGCACTGCATTTGGGATGCTCTGAATGACTGACATGCAAAGACACCCATGTTGCAGTGTTACACCACAGTATGTCCCTGTGAGGAATAAATGAATAAAAACATGTAAAGCCCTTATTTATGATGCCTGGAATATCAAACGCCCTCAGTAGTAGCTGTTATTGCCCCTTTTCTTCCGCCCTTAGGTCTGTACAGAGCAGGCCTCTTTCTTATGTTTCAGGAACGTCCTTTATCAAAAAAATAAAATAAAAAAGTAACTGTGTGCACCAGAAGATTCTGTTTACCCACCTAAACAGCACTGGTTCTTCAGACAGCATGATCAAGTACATGCCATGCAAACCTGGACCCTCTACTTTATTTATTTATTTTTTGTAATGCTCATAGAAGATTTATTTGTAATATCCCCAAACTGGAAACAAACCAAATGTCAATCAACACTTAAAGGAATAGATAATGGTATATTCATAAAACAGAAAAATTACTGCAATGAAAAGGAGTAAACTAGTGACACATACAGCCACATGGATATATCACAAAATAAGTATTCTGTGTGAAAGAAACCAGATAAAAAAGAATAAATACTGAATACTAATTTTTTAATAAAATTCTTAAAAATGCAACCTAATCTCTAGTGGTAAAAATCAGAACAGTGGTTGTCTGGGATAAGAGGGCAAAAGAGGTGGGAAATATTCAAAAGGAACATGAAGAAATTTTGAGGTGATTTTATGTGCATTTGCTTGATTATGGTGATAGTTTTATGGATGTATACATATGTCACAACTCATTAAGATGTACACTTTAAATATTGGACCCTCCACTTTAGCATCCATGTTGGACCCTCTACTTTAGCATCCATATTAGACCCTCTACTGAAGCATCCATATAAGATGCCTCAAATCTCATCCCGTGTTCTGTGTGGATCCCGCCCAGTGCGGCCCCACCCCAACAGTCCCAGGCATTTCCAAGTGGATTCAATACTCCGGTTGGTCCTACTTGCAGCCTGTTGCTTTCTCTGGACTCTTGTTCTCAGATTCTGGGGCTACCTTCTTCTCTCCCCACTCGCCGCCCCCTACCCTAGCCCCAGCTCCTAACTCCATTTTCGTGCAGTCTCACTAACCATCACTGGTTGGCTTTACCAGATTTTGCTAAAGGTTTGGAGTAATGGAGGGAGATTACAGCAAAGTACAGGCAACAATTTAGATTTAATCAAATCTAACACTAGATTTTAATGTCCTAAAAATGTATCAAATATTCCTCTGATGGGCCTTCGTGAATCGTAAGGAAGAGACCTGCTCTGTGTGCACCTAAGGGGAAATAACAGCCACTCCTGAGGCTCCTGGCCTTCCAGGTATTATAATAAGGTCTTTACATGTATGTAGGCATGTATTTCTCTTGCTGGGTATGATCAGCTGACTGTCACCTTTTTGATACACGCGTCTTCTCATTTCCCCTTCTCTCTCTTTTCTGTGCTTGAAATCCCCTCAGTCATTCCAGCTGCCAGAAAACAGCTTCCAAACTCTGTATCCTTTATTTAGGGAGCCATTTATTCCTCTTTTCTTTCCCCTCATGCCCACTGGAAGGGAAGCCTCCTCTTCAACTCAGAGGTCCATTAGGTGATTTTTCTGTATAAGGATCCATCACCTTTAAATAAATTATGCCACTTCTAAGTGTACAGATGCAAATACAGTGCTTTGGTTCTGAATTGCTTTTTTTTCCTTCTGGCTACATAAGCCTCCTTCCCCACGTTGTGTCCCGCTCCTGGGCAAAATCCTATTTGTCTGAGAACCTCTCTCTGGGGCGTCCATGGCTTATCTCCTGCCACAAGTGGGATTGCTGCTTTCACTCTCGGGTTCCAGCCCCTGTACCCCTAGTAAGTGCAGAGATGGTGTGCAGTCCAGACAAGGTGGGAAGAAAAGCCCCCCACATCCCCTCTTCTCTCTGCTCCCCCTATTTATCCAGACTGACCTTCAGAGACCTGTTCAGATCACAGCCCTCCTGCCCCGCTATCTGTTACTCACTTACCTAAGAAGTTTTCAGCAAACTGCTCCTTCAAGATGCAAATAGCTTACACCCAGGGAAAGCTGCATAGAGCTGGCCTACTTCCTGAGAAGTTTCCTTCTGAGCTTTGACAGATAAGGAAATGTTGGGATCTTTGAAAGTAATTCTTCTTAGCTGAATATAACTCCCGCTGATGGAGTGGGGAGGCAGTGGTCAGAGGGCCTGGTGTGGACCCATGACCTTTTCTGGGCCAGGCCAGGGGATGCCTTTGTCCTTGACCTCCTGACCTTGAAGCTGGCTCCTTCAGGTGGCTGTCATAAAAGACACATTCCATCCCTGCCACCTTCCACCCCAGCCAGGTACTGGTCACTCTCAGCCTGCTCAGTCTAAACTGCAATTCGTGGCCAACAAAATGGAACTTTCTTCAGTCAGGCCCACTGGTGGACCATTTGCCTAGACATACTCTGTAGGTCTGATACCTGAAACCCCAGAAAGAAAGAGTGAGTCACCTAAAGTTTTCTGCTTTGAAGCGGCAAGATGGGTGTCACACCTAAGTGTCCTAGCTTCAAGTCCTGACCTCTGTCCGTCACACCTCAATGCCTCCACCCTCCTAGCTGATGGCAGGGTTTCCAAGACGGGCCACCTTCTTCCAGCACAGCCTTTCCCAGCCTGGCACCCCTCAGCCCACTCTCCAGTGCCCTGGGCCCCCGATGGAGGACAATGGGCAGGGCTGTTCCCCTAGGTCTGTCCCCATGTTCTGGTTTTCCTCACATAAACAGGCACCCTTCACATGCCCATTCCCTTAGGGGTCTGTAGTCTGCTTTATCTGGTAAACCAACCTGTGCTCATGTAGAAACTGGGACTGACCAGTAGCTTAACAAAGTGTTTCATCTCCCAAGAAGGATGTTGATACAGAATTTTCATGACATTTGGACTTACAATCACAGGATCAAAGAATCTTAGGGTATATGACAGCATATGGAGGGACTTCAGTGATGCTATAGACCAGCACATCCGTTTTCTAGATGGGGAAACTGAGACTCAGGAGGGGAAGTGACTTTTGCAATGCTTTTCCATCATTATGGAGAAGTAGAGCCCATGGTTCCTGATTTCCAGGCCAGTGCTTTTCTTAGTGGCTCAGATACCAACTGAAATCAGAGGGGGCTCTGAATGCCCCAGGAGCTGGGTGGGGGAGGGGTATGAAGACACATTCACAGACAGAAGGACCCTAAGGAGAAGGAGGTATAACATTAGTTCAAGAAGAGTGTGTTTTGTTTAAAAAAAAAAAAAAACTTTTTAAATTCTAAAACTAATGCATGTTTTTTTTTTTTTTAAATATAGAAGAGTATAACATGGAAAATAGCTCTCCCTTCCCCAGAGGCATTCGCTATTAAGCTGGTGTATCCTTTCAAACATTTTTATCCATAAATAAACATACACATATTTGTATACGTTTGTATATTTATTTACAAATGCACATATAGATACATATATTTTTTTCACAAAAGAGAGCTCATATTATACACTCCATTCTGAGATTTGCTTTTCTGCTTTACTTAATGTATTCAGTACATTTTGTCTATGTCAACACATATAAATGCCCCTCTTTTTGAATGTCTGCTTAGTAATCCATAGTGTTGATATATCATAACTTATTTAACTTATTGATGGATATTTGCTTTGTTTCTAGTTTAAGGAAGTTATAAAGAATGCTGCAGTGAGAATCTCCATATAGATCTCTGTGAGCTACTGAGATTCTGTAGGATGAATTTCTAAAAGTGGAAATGCAAGGTAAGGGAGATGAGCATTTTAAATTGTATTTTTTAGAGTGGGCTTTCCTGATCTCCTTTTCTAGCCCGCCACCATCCGCTGACCTTCTCCATCCCTTTATCCTGCTTTTTTTGGTTCTCCATCTGAGACGGTATACATTTATTTGTTTATCATTCATCTTCCCTTCTGGAAACTCCTGACAGGAGGGGCTTTCACTGTCAGTTCACAACTGCAGATGTTCACTGGTGTGATCCAGGTCTTAAACAGTGTCTAGCACATAATAGGTGTTAAATAAACATTTTTTCATTCATTTATTCCTTCCTTCATTCAATAAGTGTATATTGAGCACCTATTACATGTCAACACTGTTCTAAAGCACTGGAAATACATCGCTAATGAAAGCGTACAAAAATCCCACCTTGTTATTCAGTGAATGAAGGGCTCGTTCTAGTGGGGGAATATTTGGGGCTGGAGAACACTTTGAACTCTTCAGAGCAGACTGGTTTTCCTCCCCAGTCTAACAAGATTCTGTTGAATTGCCGCATCCCTGCGGGAAAGCATCACAGAGACTCACACTGATTCTAGGTCTAGAGGTGGTCTCTTCCTGTGTACTTGCCACACCAGACACGTGCCGGGGGGTGATCAAACAGATCATCAGAATGTTCCATTAATGCCAGCTCTCCCAGTAATGACAAAGAGCTAGATGAGAAAACTATTATTTTGCTGACATCTCTGACATTTAATTTACAATAATGATGTTTTATTGGGCCAAAACATCTAAAATTAAACCTCTCACTTTAAAATTTAATATCAAATTGCACTTTCTTGAACTTTTCATCAGTCAATCCATTAAAAACTAGCTGTAAAGTTGGCAGTAGCTGACTCCCAGAAAATCACAGATGGAAAAGGTAAAGGACGGTCTCAGAGAAAGGGAGGACAAGCCAGGCAGGTGAGGGTCAAGGCTGACTCCTTGAAGCTGGATTTCTTTTTTTTTTTTTTTTTTTTGCAGTACGCGGGCCTCTCACTGTTGTGGCCTCTCCCGTTGCGGAGCACAGGCTCCGGACGCGCAGGCTCAGCGGCCATGGCTCACGGGCCCAGCCGCTCCGCGGCATATGGGATCCTCCCAGACCGGGGCACGAACCTGTGTCCCCTGCATCGGCAGGCGGACTCTCAGCCACTGCTCCACCAGGGAAGCCCTGAAGCTGGATTTCTTGAAGGCTCACATCTGCCAGCATGTCCACCCCAGATGCTGAGCCAGACCTGAACCAAGGGGCAAAGACGGGCACTTGTTCTTCTCCCACTCTCTAATCTGCTATCCCTTTGGGGAGGGTCACAGTGTGTGCACCAAGCCAGGGAAGGGTGCATGGAGTGGTCGAGTCATGTCAGATAACTGGTTATGATGGAGGTCTGGTTTGAAACTCCAGCCACTCCCAGGACTGGAGCCCTGCTTGTGATGGGAAAGCTGGGGTCACTCAGTCCTCCCAAAGAGGTCAACTGTTGCACAATGGGAAGAATCAATAAAAATGAAGGAGTGGCACCATTTTGCTGAAGGTAGTGTGGCTTCTTTCCTTTTTAGATTTTGTTTTATTATAGAATATGTGTTCAGTTTTTTTTTTTCAGTAGAAAACATAGACAAGCAAAACCCAAAACAAAATCTGAAAATTACACTGCAGCACTATTTACAAAAGCCAAGACATGGAAGCAACTAAATGTTCATCGACAGATGAGTGGATAAAGAAGATGTGGTACATATATTCAGTGGAATATTACTCAGCCATAAAAAATTGAAATAATGCCATTTGCAGCAACATGGGTGCAACTAGAGATTATCATACTAAGTGAAGTAAGTCAGACAGAGAAAGACACATATCATATGATATCACTTATATGTAGAATCTAATTTTAAAAAGATACAAATGAACTTATTTACAAAACAGAAGCAGACTTATAGATATTGGAAACAAATTTATGGTTACCAAAGGGGAAACCTGGGGGGAGGGATAAATCCGGAGCTTGGGATTAACATACATACCCCACTATATAAAAAATAGATAACCAACAAGGACTGTATAGCACAGGGAACTCTACCCAATATTCTGCAATAACCTATATGAGAAAAGAATCTAAAAAAGAATGAATATATGTATATGTATAACTGAATCACTTTGCTGTACACCTGAAACTAACACAACATTGTAAATCAACTATACTCCAATAAAATTTAAATATTTTTTTTTAAAAAACCCTACATATCACACTTGATCTGCCATCAAGAAAAAAAAATACATGGTGAAATTTTTATGATATTCTTTCTGGGTGTTTTATCTATGCAAGAACATGTGTGTATGTTGTGTGTGTGTTTGTATATTTTAACCCCAAATGGGACCGTACTATGGATAATGCTTTATAACTCAAGGAATTTATTTTCTTCATAATATTCCTGCACATTTAAGAAAGCTCTTTCCTCTAGTGGTATAATATATATAATTGTGTTGTTATAGTAAATGGGATCTTTTTTTCCATTAAATTTTCTAACCAGCTCTTGGTTTGCAAGAAAATATTGACTTTGTATATATTTTTAACCAGCCTCCTTACTGTACTCTTGTTAGTTCTAATAGATTTTTAATTAATTACCTTGGGGTTTCCACATATAGAATCGTCTTGGCTACAAATAAAGATTATTTTTAAATTATGACTTTTATTTTATTTTATTTTGAAAGCTTAAGTGCATAAAGAAAAATCAATTTTCAAAGGAACATGGCACATAAGTAAACCTTGTAAGCATCCCCCTGCTTTGCTGTATCTGAAATCGTATTGACAGCCCTGTTTGGGGTTGACCACAGGACACCCTACATTCTGGGGCTGAACAGAGTTTGTCTCCAAAAAAATAACCATAGACTTGTGACAGATGAGTAGAGAGCCTTGAATGTTCACCAAGTACCAGAGCTAATTTGAATGCTGACCTGTGCTTTCTGGAGAGCCAGCAATGGGGGGTGAAGCCGGGTCAAGGGAATGTCTTTTTTTTTTTGCGGTACACAGGCCTCTCACTGTTGTGGCCTCTCCCTTTGCAGAGCACAGGCTCTGGACGCGCAGGCCCAGCGGCCATGGCTCACGGGCCCAGCCGCTCCGCGGCATGTGGGATCCTCCCGGACCGGGGCATGAACCCGTGTCCCCCGCATTGGCAGGCGGACTCCCAACCACTGCGCCACCAGGGAAGCCCAGGAATGTCTATTGATTGTCCAAAAATGGAACCAATGGTCTGTGCCACATAAATGTGTGTCAAAGAGGATTTTTAAACCCGATTTCCCCATCTAATTTTATGAAGTATTTTATTCGGAAAGAGAGGAGAAGGAACCTATTTTGAAGCACTAGTAATTAAAGATTTTTTTCTGGACACTTGACCCATTTTTTTCCATTGAGTTGGTAGCCTTTTTCATCTCAATTTGTAGCTTTCCCTCTCTCTCTTTAATATTCCCCCTTTTCTCTCTCTACTTGAGTATTTCCATGAGATTCCCATATGTTGCACTACCCACCCTCTTTAAAAACAATCTACCCCACATCTCCTTCTGGCTACAGCTCAAACACAGCAAAGCTTTAGAGCAAAACTCCTTTAAAACTTTATACCCCAGCCTACAGCTCCTCATCTCCTTGGATGAGTCTCATAAAGTTGCAGTCAAGATGTTGGCTGGGGCTGAGGAAGTTGAACTAGGTAGTTCTCAACAACTCTTAAATTCCATGGCATTCTGTGACGCAGTGAATAGCCCTGAATAATTCCCACAAACTGAGTTCCTCGGCAGCACACCTGTCTCTGCTCCGAAGAAAGGACTAACCAGCCCAACCCTCCAAGCAAAAGTAAACTTTATTGATGTTTCTCTATTGCCCTCTTGTGGTCATTCCTCATATTGCTGCAGTTCTAAGAAAAAGATGGAATTCATCTGGTATTTACAGGAAAAAAAAATACAGTGCTAAATACAGTACATCGAGCAGTGTTTGCTAGGAGTAGTGGGAGATACACATTCATGCAGTTTGCCTCTGTAGACTTTACTCTTTCCGTAGAAGTAAGACACTCTGCCCAGAAGTGTATTATATTTTGTGGCAGTGCGTGGTGAGGCACAGAACTGGATCACAGATCTGACTTTACACCTTGCACACGCCACCCCCACCACCATCATCATCACCACCACCGTCACCTCCATCATGACCACCACCATAATCACTGCCAACACCACCCAAAGTTTGAAGCTATCAGACCATGCAGACTTCTCTCCCGTTGCGGAGCACAGGCTCCGGACGTGCAGGCTCAGCGGCCATGGCTCATGGGCCCAGCAGCTCCGCGGCATGTGGGATCTTCCCGGACCGGGGCACGAACCCGTGTCCCCTGCATTGGCAGGCGGACTCTCAACAACTGCGCCACCAGGCAAGCCCTATGTAGACTTTTGAAATGGAAGTTAACAGAATCAACAGCAAATGGAACAGATTAGCTATAAAACCTAATATTTGTAGAGAGCTTTTCATTTTGCAAAGAATTTTCACAAATACTCTTACGGAAACCTTGCGATAGCCTTGAGAGGTGAAGTAAGTGCTATTACCATCCTTGTATTTACTTTGCTTTTGAAATTTTTAATACAGAAAAGTACAAAAGGTAATACAACAAACACCCACATATGTGCCACCCAGAATTAACAAATGCTAATATTTTGTCATATATACTTGAGATTTTTTAATTTAAAAAAAGGAAAAAGGAATACCCCAAGATAAAATAGAAATCCCACTCCATCCCTCCCCATCCCCATTTCCCATCCTCCATTCCCAAAGGTAACCATTTGTTTTACAATTTTGTATTCATTGGGTGCCTTTATCATCTTAGTATGTACATTTATAGTATATTTAATACACACAGACATAAATTCATATGTTTCCATAAGCCATACAGAATACTATTTTCTGTGTGTTTTTAGTGATACATAAGTAGTATCACACTGAACAATTTTCCAACTTTTTTTTTCACTCAACAGTATGTTTTCAATACCATTTCATGTTGCTGTATAGGGAGCTATTCCATTTATTTCTAACCATTGTAAAGTATTCTCACATACTACATTTTGCTCCTCTCTTTTCCTGCTGATGGACATTTAGTTTATACCCAATGTTTTATCACCACACACAGTGCTGCAATGAACATCACAAAATGCTGCAATGAACATCATTATCCATGTTCCTTAATATCACATTGTATCACAAATGAGAACGCAGAGGCTCTGAGTGGGGAGACCATGTGATTTGCTCACCCTTGCACAGCTCCCAGATGGCAGTCAGGACGCAATTGCTACCAAACTGTTCTGCACTCCAGGCATCTTCTGTGCATGTTCCCGATGAGACTGGAGTAGGACCAATATCTCATAAAAGAAGCTGGGAAAAAAGTGCCTGATTCAAGCTATGAAATGTATCTAATCTTGACAAAATAGAGGTTCTGAAAAGAACGTAATTTAATTTTTTTTAAGTAGCAAAAATTAAAAGAGTTGGATTTATCCAATTCCATCTGTTATGAGCCAAATTGCATCTCTCCCAAATTCATATTTATGTCCTAACCTCCAATATTTCAGAATGAAACTCTATTTGGAGACAAGGCCTTTAAAGATGTAACTAAGTTAAAATGAGATCACTGAGGTGGACCCTAATCCAATATGATTGGCATCCTTTTAAGAGGAAATTTAGACACAGACATGCACAGAAAGACTGTGTGAAGACACAAGGAAAAGATGGCCATTTACAAGACAGAGAGAGAGGCCTCAGAAAGAACCAACCCTGCTGACACCTTGATCTCAGACCTCCAGCCTCCAAAACCATGAGAAAATAAATCTGCTGTTTACACCACCTAGTCTATGGTGTTTGTTACAGCAGCTCCAGCAAACTAATACAGCTTGCAAGAGAGAGCAGCTAACGGGGGTAGATACTTTGGATTCCAGTCAGTCAAGATACAGCCTTGGTAATAGTGAGGCGTGGTCCTCCAGGGTCCACCACAGCCCGGATGGAACACCTAACAGAGCTTGCCAGCCCTCTGCTTTGGTGACAGACTCCCAAAGCAACTTGTGTTAGTCACTAATCATGCTTCGATACTCAGAAGTTGGTGGAAATGTCCATGTCCCTCGATTCTGTAAACCAATCAATCCACTCTGGTATGTAGAGTTTTCAGGATCTGATCCACCCAGAGTAACATGTGGTTTGCCAATGGCTCAAAGTGTAGGAAGTGCCTAAAGTCCAGCTGACAAGCCAGCCTAGGGCGGGCTCTTTTTTTTCTTTTTTTTTTTGACGTTTTCACATCTGCCTGCTAGAGCTGAAGTTCAGGGAAGGGGATATTTCCAACCCAGGTGTGATGGTTAATTTAATATGTCAGCTTGACTAGGCTAAGAGATACCCGGAGAGCAGGTAACATATTATTTGTGGGTGTGTCTGCAAGCATATCTCGGGAAGAGATTAGCATTTGAATAGGTAGACTGAGTAAAGAAGATTGTATACCAATATGGTGGGTATCATCCAATCCATTGAAGGCCTGAATAGAAAAAGGCAGAGGGATTTGCTTTCTCTGCTGGAGCTGGGACATCCCACTTCCGACCTAGGGCATCAGCACATGTTCTTTTTTTTTTTTTTTTTAACATCTATATTGGAGTATAATTGCTTTCCAATGGTGTGTTAGTTTCTGCTTTATAACAAAGTGAATCAGTTATACATATATATGTCCCCATATTTCTTCCTTCTTGCATCTCCCTCCCTCCCACCCTCCCTATCCCACCCCTCTAGATGGTCACAAAGCACCAAGCTGATCTCCCTGTGCTATGCGGCTACTTCCCGCTAGCTATCTATTTTACGTTTGGTAGTGTATATATGTCCATGCCACTCTCTCACTTTGTCCCAGCTTACCCTTCCCCTTCCCCGTATCCTCAAGTCCATTCTCTAGTAGGTCTGTGTCTTTATTCACGTCTTGCCCCAGGTTCTTCATGACCATTTTTTTTTTAGATTCCATATATATGTGTTAGCATACGGTATTTATTTTTCTCTTTCTGACTTACTTCACTTTGTATGACAGACTCTAGGTCCATCCACCTCACTACAAATAACTCAATTTTGTTTCTTTTTATGGCTGAGTAATATTCCATTGTATATATGTGCCACATCTTCTTTATCCATTCATCTGTTGATGAACACTTAGGTTGCTTCCATGTCCTGGCTGTTGTAAATAGTGCTACAATGAACATTTTGGTACATGACTCTTTTTGAATTATGGTTTTCTCAGGGTATATGCCCAGTAGTAGGATTGCTGGGTCGTATGGTAGTTCTATTTTTAGTTTCTTAAGGAACCTCCATACTGTTCTCCATAGGGGCTGTATCAATTTACATTCCCACCAACTGTGCAAGAGGGTTCCCTTTTCTCCACACCCTCTCCAGCCTTTACTGTTTGTAGATTTTTTGATGATGGCCATTCTGACTGGTGTGAGGTGATACCTCATTGTAGTTTTGATTTGCATTTGTCTAATGATTAATGATGTTGAGCATTCTTTCATGTGTTTGTTGGTAATCTGTATATCTTCTTTGGAGAAATGTCTATTTAGGTCGTCTGCCCATTTTTGGATTGGATTCTTTGGTTTTTTGATATTGAGCTGCATGAGTTGCCTGTAAATTTTGGAGATTAATCCTTTGTCAGTTGCTTCATTTGCAAATATTTTCTCCCATTCTGAGGGTTGTCTTTTCGTCTTGTTTATGGTTTCCTTTGCTGTGCAAAAGCTTTGAAGTTTCATTAGGTTCCATTTGTTTATTTTTGGTTTTATTTCCATTTCTCTAGGAGCTGGGTCAAAAAGGATCTTGCTGTGATTTATGTCATAGAGTGTTCTGCCTGTGTTTTCCTCTAAGAGTTTTATAGTGTCTGGCCTTACATTTAGGTCTTCAATCCATTTTGAGTTTATTTTTGTGTATGGTGTTAGGGAGTATTCTAATTTCATTCTTTTACATGTAGCTGTCCAGTTTTCCCAGCACCACTTATTGAAGAGGCTGTCTTTTCTCCATTGTATACTCTTGCCTCCTTTATCAAAGATAAGGTGACCCTATGTGCGTGGGTTTATCTCTGGGCTTTCTATCCTGTTCCATTGATCTATATTTCTGTTTTTGTGCCAGTACCATACTGTCCTGATTACTGTAGCTTTGTAGTATAGTCTGAAGTCAGGGAGCCTGATTCCTCCAGCTCTGTTTTTCTTTCTCAAGATTGCTTTGGCTATTCGGGGTCTTTTGTGTTTCCATACAAATTGTGAATTTTTTTGTTCTAGTTCTGTGAAAAATGCCAGTGGTAGTTTGATAGGGAATGCATTGAATTTGTAGATTGCTTTGGGTAGTATAGTCATTTTCACAATGTTGATTCTTCCAATCCAAGATCATGGTATATCTCTCTATTTGTATCATCTTTAATTTCTTTCATCAGTGTCTTATAATTTTCTTCATACAGGTCTTTTGTCTCCTTAGGTAGGCTTCTTCCTAGATATTTTATTCTTTTTGTTGCAATGGTAAATGGGAGTGTTTTCTTAATTTCACTTTCAGATTTTTCATCATTAGTGTATAGGAATGCAAGAGATTTCTGTCAGCACTTGTTCTTGGGCTTTCATACCCAGACCAGGACTTTCACCATTGATACCCTGGTTCTCAGGCCATTGGACTCAGACTGAGTTATGCCACCAGCTTTCCTGGGTCTCCAACTTGCAGACGGCTGATGGTGAACTTCTCAGCCTCCATAACCACGTGAGCCAATTCCTAAAATAAAATTCTTTGGTTTTATTGGTTCTTTTTCCTTGGAGAACTGTGACTAATACTCCAGTCTAGAAGAAATGTCCCACCTCAGGGGCCCCAGAATCACAAAGGACAGAATCAGCTCCAGCCTGCAGCCACACTCCAGTTGCCACCCTTACACACCCCTGACCAATTATTCCTTGATCAGAAGTTTCCATCAGGAATGGATTTTACTAATCTTATTAACTTATTTTTCAAGGCCTCTTGAGATGATCAAATAGCTTTTTTCACTTGACACTTCCTAGCTGTATGGCCTTGGGACAAGTTGAATAAATTCTCTGTGCCTCAGTTTCTTCATCTATAAAATGGGAATATTAATAATCCTTATGTCATAGAGCTGTTGTGAGAATCAACTGAAATGATACACAGAGAGCACTTAGAAATGTGCACATAGCAAGAGCTCAATAGAATTTCTTTTGTAGTTGTTATAATTAGTATTCTCTCTTAAACCTTAAAAATAAGAAGATTAGCATTTACACTTTCTCCTATCTTCCCCATTGCCTGTATTGTTATTTTTAAATCATTAGAGTTTATAAAATTTATTCTAACTAGATTGTCCATAGTTGTCTCATCTCAGGGGTCTATTTTAATGGATGAAACACTTCCTGACCATCTGCCCTTTCTATGATGGCTTCTTTACTTCCTGGTTCTCTAGAGCTTTCCAGGAGGGCAGCTTGTTCAATAATGGTTCACGAGGGCTCTGTCCCGAGTTCCTTCCAGCTTTAGAATGGTCACCTGCTGCCTTTGTACGTGAATGACAAGCTAGTAGTTTATAACCTTCTTTGGTCTACACTCTCTTTACCTAAATTCCTTGTAGACGCTACTTTTCCATCTGTCTCACAGTAAATGTCAGAAAAGTTGGAAAGCACATGATTTCCTCTTGTCAATTGCTTGCGCTTTTTGTCTTTGTTTTTAATGTAACATAGATGTTGATAGTTTCCTTATCTTTTTTTTGAAGCTCAGTAACTTCACTAGGATATGTCTGTGTTGATCATTCTGCTTCAATTTTTCCTAAAATGCAAGGTACCCTTTTAAACCAAGGATTGGGGTCTTCCTTTATTTTTATTAAAGCTTTCTTTTTTTATGTCTTTAGATTTGTTGTGGTGGTTCTACTTTCTTCTTTAAGGATGCCAATTATCTGCATGACAGATATCCTTTGTTATACAGATCTCTCGGTTTTTCCCTGATAACTTCCAGCTCTTTGGTTTTTTTCCATTTTATCTTTTTTCAATTTATTTTTTACGTATTTTATTTTTGGCTGTGTTGGGTCTTCATCACTGCACGCGGGCTTTCTCTAGTTGTGGCGAGCGGGGGCTACTCTTCGTTGTGGTGCACGGGCTTCTCATTGCGGTGGCTTCTCTTGTTGCGGAGAACAGGTTCTAGGTGCACGGGCTTCAGTCGTTGCGGCGAGTGGGCTCGGTAGTTGTGGCTCACGGGCTCTAGAGTGCAGGCTCAGTAGTTGTGGTACACGGGCTTAGTTGCTCCGCAGCATGTGGGACCTTCCCAGACCAGGGCTCGAACCCGTGTCCCCTGCATTGGCAGGCAGATTCTTAACCACTGCACCACCAGGGAAGCCCTCTATTGATTTCTTAAAATCATCAATATCAGTTTCTTTTCCCAAACGAGACAAGAACTTTTAGTATACCCTCATTCTCTTTAGTCTCTCTGCCTGCATCTTAAACTCTCTGGACCTTGTTCAGAATGGCAGTATTTGGTTGGCATGTATTTTCTTTCCTCCTTCACTCTGGCCCAAGAGTTTTAGACAATAAATATCAGTTCTCATATGTTTTACAGTTGCCTCTGAGGTTTAGTTCTCTTCTCCTCTGCTGTGGTCCTACATGCCTGAGATTTCTCAGTGGGTTTTCATGTTTACAATTTGGCTAAGCTCCGGGGTTATTTTATTCTTGCCTTTTCTATTTAAAAAATGTGCCCTCATTTTCTTCTTGCATGCAATGTTGCTATTGCAAAATCTAACTTAAGTCTGATTGACAAGAGGATTTGTTTTTCTCTCTGGAGGCATTTGGAATTCTCTCTTTGCCTTTGGTATTCTTAAATGTCATTATGTGTCCATATGGGGATTCACCTGGTCAATCCTCAACCCTTTTTGTCACTGTGGGGCTTTTGCTCTGAGATCTTTCCTTTCTTTCATTCCAATAAATGTATTTTTATTATTTCTTCAAATATATTTTTTCTACTTCACGTTCACCTATTATCCATCTCTTATCTCTTCTATTTTCACCTTTCCTATCTCTTAGCTTTTTTTTTCTTTTAATATTTTCTCCTTTTTTCCTGCTGCCATCTAGGATGGTTTTTCAAACAGATCAGCTCTATCTCATGCTTTTATTTCCTCTGGAGTAGTCTTCATTACTACTTTTATATTCCTCATCCATAACATTTTCACTTGGTTCTTTATTACAACTTCTTGCTACAGCTAAATATTATTAATATTTTCTCATTTAGAGTATATTCATTTTGTTACTTAAAAATTGGGGTCCACACGTTCCAACAACTTTGCTTCAAATGACATGTTTGAATGGTGGTCAAGGTGTTTTATCTTTTTGGTATCCTTGGGGGTCTGGTTGTTTCTGCCTGGGTATTCATGTTCCCCTGGGGTCTGGGAATGTGTATTGACAAGGGCTAAAGTCTAGGACCTAGCTGGTGTCTCTGCAGAGGATTTAATGAGGTGGTGGGGGAGGGAGCCCCAGGATGGAGAATCACAATGGGTGACCCTCATTTGCTAATACTTGCCAGCCTTGTTGTTCAATGTTCACTTTATTTTTTTATAATTTTTAATTAATTAATTAATTTTTATTTTATTTTTGGCTCCAATGGGTCTTAGTTGTGGCTCACAGGCTCTTCGTTGCGGTGCGTGGGCTCCTCTCAAGTTGTGGCGTGTGGGGTTTTTTCTCTCTCTAGCTGTGATGCACGGGCTCCAGAGCACGTGGGCTCTGTAGCTTGCACGTGGGCTCTCTCATTGAGAGGCGTGAGTTCAGAAGTTGTGGTGCGCGGGCTCAGTTGCCCCACGGCATGTGGGATCTTAGTTCCCCGACCAGGGATTGAACTGACATCCCCTGCATTGGAAGGCGGATTCTTTACCCCTGGACCACCAGGGAAGTCCCTTAATGTTCACTTTAAACACTCAGAAAGAACAGCCTTGGGATGAGAGAGTGGCCTTAGGTTTTAATCCACCAGCCATGGATCTTAGGGAGGGGAGGACAGGGAAGAGTAGATGCCCTGGGGCAGCTGGTCAACCACTGCTCACCACCCAGGGACAGGGCCTTTGCTCTGCCCTGGTCGTGCCCTACACAGGCACCTGTGGCCTGGCTGCTGCCACTCAAATCATGGCAAAGGAGGGGGGCCATGGTAGCCCCAAGGCAAAATGCAGGAGAGGCAGGCACAGAATGTCAGCTTCTAAGAGGAAACAGTTACATTATATTGCTTAATCCAGGTAGTGGCACATAAGGATGTGCTGTACTGTTTTTCACTATACTGCAAACATATTTCATAAAAAATCTTTTATATATACTTGGTACTTAGAGAAGAAATACCATCAAAACTCTATGAACAGGTATAAGTAGGATTTATCTTTCTATCAAGCTAAGTAAGGCTTATGGAGTTTCTTTCTCATGGGACTGTTTATTTTGTTCCCTACAATGCACTATTAACGCTTGCTAGACAGCTCAGGATTTCAGGTTTCTTGGTAGGTTTTTTTTAGGACAGACGTCATATCATCTTCCCTCAAGACCTACTATACACACACTTGATCTGTATGCATTAATTTCTTACTAATGGGCAAGGCTGTTCATCTAATAACTAATATCTATTAAGAGCTTAGTATATATCAGGCATTATTCTATACACTAAGAATACAGCAGTGAACAAAGTCCCTACCTTCATGGAGTTTACATCTAGACAATAAACAAACAAGTAAACATATCTGTCAATGGTAATAAATGACATACAGAGAAGTAAAGCAGAGACAGAGACACAGAGGGCCAGGGACAGGTGAGATGATGCCATCTTAAATAGAGTGGTTAGGAGAGACCTCACTGACAAGGTGACATTGGTTAGGAGGAAATGATGGAGCAGGTCATGCAGCTATCAGGGAGAGGGTGTTCTAACAGAGGAAACAACCTGTGCAAAGGCCCTGGGGCAGAAGCATGGCCTGGTGTGACAGGAACAGCAGGACCTGGAAGACATGGGAGAAGAGAGTGGAGGGAGTAGGGTAGGGGATGTCCAGGGCCAGAGGCTGGGGTGCCAGATGCAGGATTTCAGAGACCACGGTGAGGACTTTCATGAACCGTGAATGACATGCAGAGCCTTCGGAAGGTTTTGAGCAGGAGTGACAGGGTCTGACTAAGTTTTAAAGAGACCACTGTAGCTGCTGTGGAAATGGCCTTGGGAGAGCCACTCATCATCACTCAGTCTTTTCTTTTTCTGTTCTTAGCCCCTCTATTTGGATTAAATGATGAGTCAGTTGTTGACAGTAAGCACTAGGGTCTGAGAACACAAAATAACCAACTCCCTATTTCACTGTTTTCATTCAACTGAGAGTTATTTACTACTCCCGCCACAAATGCCTACACATACACATCTCTGAGGCATCACTTGGTCTATTATGCTGTAATTATTTATATGTACACCAATGCTCCCCATTAAGCCATGAGCTCCTCTAGAGCAAAGAAATAATGGCACAAGTCTCCATGGTGCTCACAGACAGTTTTTATTAGCCAGAGTCTTGCCTTCTAGGAGATACACAGCCAACCAAGGCACCCAGCTACCATTTTGTTCTTGCTTGCATGGCTGACTCCATGGCTCACCTGGGATGGGGATTTCTGCAAAGCTGCTTCAAGGCCTGGTTTCCACAGGTACAGAGAGCTCCATGTGAGGAAAGGCCAGACAGGGCCCTGTCTCCTCCACACGGGACAGGACACACAAGCCAAATGGGCCATGCGTCATGGAGCAAAAAGAGAGCCCTGAGCTGCTCCCTGGAGGCCTGGGCCCTTGGGGTTCCTCCTACGAGCCAGGCCATTGGATAGCTGCCTGCCTGCCCTCCCACACTGGCCAATCCCTAGCCTGATTGTACCCTTTCTGCATTCAGTGTTGCACACATAATGCAGCTGGATGCCTTCCGCTTACTGGGCTCTATGAGCTTTGGCTGCTGGAGTACAAGGACCAAGCATCTGAATAGAAGGCAAGGTGAGAACATGTTACCCTGTGCCCTTCTCCAGGCAGCTCCTGGGTCACACCCACCAGCCCCAGGAGCCTGTGACCAAAGGGAGCTGCTCCGTCCTGGGGTGTGAGGGGCCTGGGTGCAGAGTGCCCCAACTAGGAGTGGACCATTCTGCTGACGGGTCGTTTTTCTGTGAAGAAGCTTTTCAGCAGCAGCACCTGGCTGAAGCTGACCACAAACAGCGCAATCGTCTCACCAACAGACCAGTAAGAGACTCGGCTATTCAGGTCTTCGGCCCGGGCCCTGTCCTGGGCCTCCCGGAGCCGGTAATGCGTCTGAGAGTCAATCACCGTCTTTAGAGCCTCGTGGATGGTCACACAGGCGGACTCCATCTAGGCAGGAAGAGAAAAGCAGTCATCGTGAACCCTCAGAAAAGAACAGGATCCAGCACACACACACAGCAAATGTGATCTTCAACATCCTAGGTAATTTCTACTGGATGCTATCTATGTGTCTGTGCTAAGGATTTGACACGGTTGTATTCATAATAAGCCTAACTGAGGCTCAGAGAGGTTAAGTAACTTGTTCAGAGTCACATAGTTATGGCAGTAGATGGCAGAGTCAGGATTTAAACTCAACTGTCTGAGTCCTGAACCTATGCTTTCAAATACTGTCCTGTGTTCTTATTTAATACTCACCATACCCCTGACAGGCAGGGATCATTACTCCCAATGTTAAGGAGGATTGCCTGATTGCTTACTGCATATACTGATGAGGAAATTGAGGCTCAAAGAGGCTACATGACTTTCCCGAGGTCACACAGCTAATGAACAGCAGGGCGTGAAGTAAACCACAATTGTGTTTGACTCTGAATCTACTGTTCATTCTATTAAATTTGCTGCCTACACTTCTATGTATACACAGAAACATATGAAGACATACATTTCTCATGTACATAGACCCATACACACATACAAACATGTGCAAAGACATAGACATGTGCACATGAATGTGCACACACACATGCATATACTCACACATAACACATACTACTTCACAACTTCCTTTACCTGCTAAACTATTACGTGTAGCATGCCGAATTCTGAATACGTCCCACCCCCACTACCAAGGTCCCCTGCTCCAATCCCAGGAAGCTGTGAATATGATGAGCTGCCACTCCTGTGATTATGTTATATGTCACAGTTGACCTTAAGAGAGGGAGATCATCCAGTGGGCCTGACCAAATCACAGGAGCCCTTCAGAGCAGGGAGCTTTCTCCAGCTGGTGGCTGAAGGAGAAGTCAGAGGCTGGATTCAAAAGAATTCAGTGCACCGTTGCTGGCTCTCAAGATAGAGAAGGTCACATGCAAGGACCAGAAAAAGGCCTCTAGGAGTGGACAGCACAACAGCCAACAAGGAAACGGGAACCTCAGTCCTACAGCTGCAAGGAACAAAATTCTGCCAACCACCTGAATGAGTGTGAGAGTAGATTCCTCCCCAGAGCCTCCAGAGAAGAGGCCAACCCAACCTGATTTCAGCCTTGAGACCCTGAGCAGAGAACCCAGCCGAGCTGGCCCAGGCTTAGAGCCTACAGAACTGTGAGATAATGAATGGCTGTTGTTTTCAGCCATTAGTAGTAATTATTGACTCAGCAGAAGAAAACTAAGATATTATGCCTGTGAAAGAACATGTGTTCTCACTCACAGGCAACCTCTAAAGCAATCATTTAATCCAAAACCCGGCAAATTCTATCCCAACAATAAGTTCTTGTGCTACGGAAGTTCTTAAGCATCCAACAGATGTTTGTTTCCCAAATTCCAAAGGTGAACTACTTATAAAGCTCAATGTAAGCTAGAAGGGACCAAACCATTGTGTCACCACCTTGATGGACCCCTGTGAAACCCTCATTTCCCTCACAAATTGAACAGTTTCTGGACGGCAAAGGGGAGACCATGACCAAAAAAACCATGTTGCCCTTACTTGCTTCATAGATATTCTTAACGCTGGGCCATTCTAGGAGCTAAACTAGACTACACGAGGAAAGAGAAAAGCTCCCCTTTAGCCTCTGTGTTGACAAGGCAGCATCTTCTGTCTGACAACTGGTCTACCTCCTAGGGGTGTGGGTTTCCTCTGCACATGTTGGCTGACCCCCTCATTCTGATCTATAGGGAAGAGGTGGTGAAATGTCATGTGGAGGGACAATTGACAAGGTCACTGTGTATGAGATGGAATTAGTGGATCTCGACTAGGCATCAGGTTAAGGGGCAGAATCCACTGCAAAGAACAAGGTCGTTTGTGCTTCACTTTCTCCAAGGGGAACCTTGATCCTGCTTTCTCAGTGACGCCTGCGTGCCCTATTATTTGGGCTATATTACGGTCTTCTCTTGCGACTGCAGTTAGCATGGGGCTTCTTCACCTTCCCCACATTTGGTAGGTAGGGTGTAGAGGTATACCTCGGAGATACTGCGGGTGTGGTTCCAGACCACCACAATAAAGCAAATGTCACAATAAAGTGAGTCACAGGGATTTTTTTGGTTTCCCAGTGCATATAAAAGTTACATTTACACTATACTGTTGTGTATTAAGACTGTAATAGCATTATGTCTAAAAAAAAATTAATGTACATACCTTAATTAGAAAACACTTTATTGCTGAAAAAATGCTAACCATCATCTGACAACACAGTGTTGCCCAAAACCTTCAATTGTAAAAAATACAGCACCTGTGAAGTGCAGTAGAACAAGGTGCGTCTGTACCTACAGATGTGTGATGTTAAGAAATGGACAAATGATCCTGAGAAGGGTTCCTGACAACAAGAAGTTGATTCCAAAGGGGACTCCTAAGTGACAACTGACTTCAGATGCCAACCACCAGAGGAGACCTCTCAGGGTAAAGACCTCTGCATTGGAAACAATGGTGGCATTTGTAGGCTTGCTCGTCCTCGCTCTCCTGGTAATGCTTCCAGAGTTGATGAAGGCATGTCAACTGTCACAGAGGAAGGAAGAGAACTAAACTGTGAAGGAACCAGGAAAGAGGTCACAGGGTGCAGTCAGGCTTAACCTATGTAAACCTGTGTCAAAGTGGAACCAAAGTATGTCATTTGTAGACGCTTCCCTACTATGCCCTTCCAGTCACTCCCTATGACCATGACACAGGAAGATTTGGTAAGGCCAATTAGTTCTATATTTATAGCACCCTGGTGATCTTCAGAAGACCACGGTTATTGAAGATAGGGCTGGGGAACTCAGGAGAGACACCTCTCAAAATGACACTACAGGAATTCCAAATCATACTCGGTTTTCTTTGATGGCCCAAACTACACTAATTCACTCTTTCAAATGTTTATGTATTAAGTGCCTACTCGCCTTCCAGACATTGTGCTGGGCCCTGGGAACTGAGAGATGAAATCAGAGTCAGACACAGTCCTGGGTCTCAAGAAGGTCATAATTTAGAGAATGTAATCAGCTTCCTGCAATGCCAAAAGAGCTAACAACAGAGGGGTGAGCGGAGCTATGGGAACACCTCAGAGAAAGCTGCTAATCCTGCCAGAGATGGAGGCGTACCTGACACAGGGAAGAGATAAACTGAACCTTGACAGATGGGCAGCATGTCACCAGGCAGAGGATGAGGGGAAGGCATTCCACGCAGGAAAAGCATGGCAGGGCTTCCCTGGTGGCGCAATGGTTAAGTAGCTGCCTGCCAATGCAGCGGACACAGGATCGAGCCCTGGTCGGGGAAGATCCCACATGCTGTGGAGCAACTAGGCTCATGCACCACAACTACTGAGCCTGTGCTCTATAGCCCGTGAGCCACAACTACTGAGCCTGCGTGCCTAGAGCCCGTGCTCCGCAACAAGAGAAGCCCCTGTAATGAGAAGCCCGCGCACCACAAGGAAGAGTAGCCCCCGCTCACCGCAACTAGAGAAAGCCCATGCGCAGCAACGAAGACCCAACGTAGCCAAAAATAAATAAATAAAATAAATTTATTTTTTTAAAAAAGGAAAGAAAAGCATGGCAAAGACCACATTCAGGGCCCAGTATGTGCATCCCATTGGGGATATGTGGGAAGGAAGTCATGGGTAGGTGGAAGCTCACGGTAAAGGCCTTGAGAGTCAAGACTTTAACACGAAGCTCTGTGAGCAGAAGAATGGCAAGGCAAGGATCCCACTTTAAGAGAACTTCCCTGCCATCCATGATGCAGCGGGGGATTGGTGGTGGGGAAACCACTTTGGTGGCTGCAATTCTGCTGGGAAGAAAAGACGAGGCCCTCAATTAAGAAGGTCACCAAGTGGGGGAAGAAGAGCGGATCTGGGAGCGATTTAGGAGACTCGGTAACAAAGTAGAGAAGATCATTCTTGAAATTAGTGGGATGAACAGAGATACACATATACATGTGTATACATGCACATGCATGCCCTTATGTATATGCATGCATGTGCATGTGTACACATAGACATACATACACACGTTTAGAATGTATAAATACACAGAGGCTTTGTTTTGTTTGGGTTTTTTTTGCGGTACGCGGTCCTCTCACTGCTGTGGTCTCTCCCGTTGTGGAGCACAGGCTCCAGACCCGCAGGCTCAGCGGCCATGGTTCACGGGCCCAGCCGCTCCGCGGCATGTGGGATCTTCCCAGACCGGGGCACAAACCCGTGTCCCCTGCATCGGCAGGCGGATTCTCAACCACTGCGCCACCAGGGAAGCCCAGAGGCTTTGTTTTTAAACACTAGGGAAGGGCTCACTGGTTTTCCAGGCTAGAATTCCACCCTCTGTTTATTTCCATCACAAGCTCATTCAGAAACTGAAGATGTACATTACACTCACTTCAACTGGGAGCTCCTGGGACCCCTGAGCCCTAGCCCAGGTGTTCAGCAGTATAGGCTGGTGCCTCCAGCCTCCTCCCAGGGTCCAGAATCACTGGAGAAGGGGTGGGGGTGGGGAGGTGGAGGGGAAGAGAAACGGAGGAGGACACAGAAACCACGGGTGCCAACACCCTGGGCAGAGGACACATCAGATATGCCACGTAAGGCATCACTTCAAAGATGTGGATCAGATATCACCAGCCAGAGAAAAGCACTGCACTTCTATGAAGAGAACCTGAGGTCTCTACAGGAACAACCTCAGATCCGATCAGTGACAGGGAAGGAAGCCAGTTCTCAGGAGGTAACAGAGCAGGAGGTGGTACTCTACGGCTTTCCTGGCGTCTAACACCAGCAGACACCTTTAGAACCTGGCACGGGCCTCACAGGAGACCCCAGGGCCACACATCACCAAGATTCACAGACACCTGGAAGCATCCCCTTACCGTAAAAACACGCTACTTCCCCGTCCACTGGGATCTGCCGTTGGCGTTAGTCTAAGATACCGCTTCAGCTTGTTCCCACAAAATTTCAGTTAGGCAACCCAGCCAGCCTGCTTCCTACCCAGCAGGAAGCCAGCAGAGGCCCTTCTGTTGCAAAGAGCCCTGTTTTACCAGGGCCATGGGTCCCCAGCTCTCCTGCAGTGCGAACTTCACCCCGCTGAGACCTCCAGCCCTGGCTGGTTCCCAGTGTCCGGGCGCCTCACGGGGATTGTGGGCACCGCTCCATCATGACAGGTAGTCTCTGGAGACACCCTGACCTGTCTCCCTCCCAGGACCATCCCTTTCCTCCATCCCATGCCCACATCCCATCCCGTCTCTACCACCTGCTGATGCCCAGGTCTTCACTGTGTAACCAGCAGCAAATCCCTGCAGCCTCACCTCATCAGGACCTCCACGGATAGAAGCACTTGGCTCTTTATTTTATTTTTTGGCCGCGCAGCACATGGGATCTTAGTTCCCCCAACCAGGGATCGAACTCACACCCCCTGCAATGGAAGCGCAGAGTCTTAACCACTGGACTGCCAGGGAAGTCCGCGCTTGGCTCTTTAAATTCTTCAAGAGCTCAAAGGCAGCGTCGCAGGAGCTGGCCTCAGAGTAGAGTTAGGAAAACCTTTAATCTTCCCTCGACTACCACTGAGGCAGCCCCGGACCTTGGACCTCCGTCAGGAACTTTCAGCCTCCGCTAGGATCTTCCCAGACTCTCAGGATGCCCAGGGCACCTCAAGGTTGGCCTCCCTCAGCAGCATCCCTAGCCCATGTCCTCTGCCAGGAGCCTGGTCGTGCTGGAACTCAGGCCGAAGACAAGTCCCTCTCGCCTGGAGCCCTGTCCTGGGATGCGGTCACTCTGGATCCTATTCTTTCACCCTAGGGCTGCTACTGGTGCCAGAACACACAGCCTCTGGCCCAGCACTGAGCCGGACGAAGCTTCAGGGGAAGAGAGAAGACAGCTTCAGGTAGAAAGGGGATCCATGCCAAGCAAAATAAGATCAGGGCCAGTGAGGAAAGTAAAGTGATGCCCTGAATACCGGCACCTGCTGTTCTCCCCACCCAGGAGGCCTTTCCTCCTCCCGTGCCAGACACACTCCTAGGCAAGCACCCAGAGTGTCGCTTTAAGCTAAAATTCTCCCTGTGAAGACTTCCCTGACCCTCCTGGAAGAGTCAATTGGTCCATCCCCTGACAACCCTCACCCTTAAATCTCAGCTCTGATCAGAGCATCCTGGAGCTCCGTGGGTTACAGGGTCACATTCCACGCAGGGCTCCTGACAGGTGGGACAGCACCCTCTGACCTCATACTCCCACCACCGGGTACAGGGTGCAGACTGAGCACGGGCCCACCACAGGCGAGCGGGAGCTGTCTGAGACAGGCACAGACCAGGCAGGGGGGTCAGAGGCACAGAAGGAGAACGAAACAGCTCTTTTGCAGCTGGGCAGGAGGAAGGATGAGGTTCCCAGATGTAGAAGGGGGGAAGTGCAATCACTCCTTCCTGCAACAAAACCAAACTCTAATTCTAAGGCTCCAGGAAAGAACGTCTCTAGTGCGCTAATCCACAAAGCCTTTTCTCTACTGGTTTCTTTTCCACTGTTTAGAGAGAGAAATCCTTCAGCTCAGCTTCTGGAGACTCACAAAATCTTCAAAACAGAAGCTATTTCATCAATGACCAACAGACCTCCTGAGAGGATAGGTTATGAAAGATCCTACACTTAAGACACACCCTGGGCTGGAACTTCTATCAGCAGTCACGCCGCTAAGTTCAAACGCACTGCTGTCCAGTGGAACGCTCCATGCGTGGGCACCAGCCACTTGTGACTACTGAGCACTAGAAATGTTGGTATAGAGCAAACAAGGAAGGGAATTTTTTTTTTTTTTGCGGTACGCGGGCCTCTCACTGTTGTGGCCTCTCCCGCTGCAGGGCACAGGCTCCGGACGCGCAGGATCAGCGGCCATGGCTCACAGGCCCAGCCGCTCCGTGGCATGTGGGATCTCCCCGGACCGGGGCACGAACTCGTGTCCCCTGCATCGGCAGGCGGACTCTCAACCACTGTGCCACCAGGGAAGGCCGGAAGGGAATTTTTTATTTAATTTTAATTAAATGTCAACAGCCATATGTAGATAGCTGTTACTGACTGGACACTGCAGTGCTAACCTCCAACTGCTCAGAGAATGAGCCCATGGTCAAAGCCACAGAGGAATGGAGCCTGTGGTCACCTTGGAGGGCAACCCAGAAGGTAATCTGGCATTGCTGGAGACTCAGATGCTCTGGCTTTGGGCCTGGAACAGGTGCGGCCACAGAGGGTCATTCCTGTCTCACAGGTTTCCCTGGGTCCTGCCACTCAGTCATCTGACAACTATTTGGTGAGCTCTTATTCTATGCCACACCCCAGGCACTGGGGAGCTGGGTATTCAGGGGTAATACAGAGTCCTAGCCTCAGAGCCTGCATATGGGAGGGAGGGAGAAGCTTAAATAGCAGGAGGGAAGACTGATGGAGGAGGCTGGGGTCGGATTATAGATAACTGTGACAGCCATGGGTGACAGAGATGACTAT
The DNA here is from genome assembly GCF_025265405.1 of Mesoplodon densirostris. Taxonomy (NCBI): domain Eukaryota; kingdom Metazoa; phylum Chordata; class Mammalia; order Artiodactyla; family Ziphiidae; genus Mesoplodon; species Mesoplodon densirostris. The sequence continues at coordinate 152,172,684 of NC_082664.1, forward strand.
CTGTCCTCCAAAAGTGTCACCGTTTCTCTTCCAGATTGTGAAGTTTGTTGCTAGGAGTTGACTGCCCAACTGAACTGTATTTGCCGCCTTCGTTTCATCCACAGGCCTATTTCTCAACAATGAGATATGAGTGGGTGTGATGGCGTCACTTCTGGGCCAGGGCTTTTAAGAAGCAGATGGGACTTTATCATTCTCTCCTTCTTTTGGTGGCTAGAAACAGAGGACTCTGAAGCCCTAAGGGACATCAGAAAGATGACAAGAAAGAAGGAGCCTGGCTTCCTGAGTCGCTCCATGGGGGAAAGTCCTCCACCCATATCCCCACTCTCTGGATTATTATTTGAGTGAGGAAAAAAAAAAACTTTCATTGTGCTAAGCCATTGATATTTGGGGTTTATTTGTTATAACAGCCAGACATTGTTACCTTAACTAATATATACCACACAGAGTAGGACTGGTCTCTCTCATGTAGATACATCATATCAGCAGAGAGGCATATGCTACTATGTGTACTATGTGTACTTTGAAAGTGGTGCTGTGTCAAAGACTAAATGGGAACGCAGGAATCCCAGAGGAAAGCACTGCAGGGATCCAGTTAAAGAATGGAGAGGAAGACCAAAAGGAGAACATAGGGTCTTGTAGGACTGGATGTGAACAGAGGGGCAGAGTCAATACTGAGACTTCAGATTGGAGCTGGATAGTCGGTGACTAGTCGCTCATCAGCCAAGACGGGCACAGACGAGGAGGAGCAGGCTTGGGGGGAGGGGGTTCATCTCAGCCTGTTAGTGTCCACTCACCTGGGTGAGGGCCGTGACTCTGTTCCCCATGTCTGGGAGAATGGGGGGCTCGTCGCCCACTTGAAAGTCAAAGTAGACGGTCTTGTGAGAGAAGGTGGAAAACTCATTACTGAAGCAAAACTGATAAACGCCCTTGACCTCAGCCTGGTGTGTGAAGCTGTCATACTGCTTCTTGGTTTCCCTGTAGATGGTGTTCCCCAGGGGGTCCTCCACATAGCAGTCAACGTCGTAGTGGCCTCCAGTGATGACCTGACAACCACAAAAGACACCCACAGTCTGCTGTTACCAGAGAGGCAAACACCACTTCCCAAAGGCCGACCAGGCACTGTGATGACATGTCACAAACATTTTTTTCACTTAATCTTCACAGCCTTCTAAAGGCTGACACTCCCCAATTTACAGAGGATGACACTGAGGCTGAGAGAGTTGACGTTAACTGGCCATGGTCATGCCGCTTGAAAGTGACAGAGCTAAGACTCAAATCCATGTCGCCCGACTCCCAAAGTTTTGCTCTGCAAGAGTGCAAAGAGCCTAATCCTCCCCATTTTACAGAAGAGGTCACTGAGGCTCCGAGGTTAAGTAAACTGCTGAACGTGTCTGGTAAACGTTAATATTACTGCTGATGGAATGCAAGGGGAAAGCAAATATAGACCGAAGCCTTCACATAATCAGTGATTACCAGAGGTGGGAGAGTCCTCGGGAATCATTAGTTCAAACTCTCTTTGTCAACACAGGAAAGATAAGACCTGCAAAGGGCAGAAATCACAGAGGTGGTCAATGACTACAGCTAAGGTCTATCAAAGAACACAGTCAATGGCCTCCATCTGCTTCCAAATGTTAAAATTTCCTTTTGTCCAGATGGAAGAATTTGCTTTGTGATGAGTGAGCTTCCTAATGCTGGAGGTGTGTAAACTTATGCTGAACCTGCTCTAGCAGGGGTTCCTGACCTGGCAGGGACCAGATGACCTCTCAGGCCCCTCCATCCTCACAACGATCATGTTTTGGTGACTGTATCTAGGTTACCCCTGTTAACCCAGCTACAATTTCCACACTGTCCACGGACATGTGAAAGTGGCCACATCAGTGACTCGGAGGTCATCACACATAGTGCTGTCCCCAAGCACATGCCTCCTTTAGTGGCTTTGGTCAGAGAGGGCCCACCATGTGGCCTGCCCCTACTCCTGCTTCCCGTGCCAACTCATCTCTGTAATGCCTGTCAGTATGTGTCCACAAGCAGACACGGGTCTGGGTATAATTCCCACTCAGCTCCCTACTCTTAGATCTGCTGACTAAACCTTAGGGGCAGATCTCTCGCTCAAGACCTGCTCCCCGGGCTTCCCTGGTGGCACAGTGGTTGAGAGTCCGCCTGCCGATGCAGGGGACACGGGTTCGTGCCGCGGTCCGGGAAGATCCCACATGCCGCGGAGCGGCTGGGCCCGTGAGCCATGACCGCTGAGCCTGCGCGTCCGGAGCCTGTGCTCCGCAATGGGAGAGGCCACAACAGTGAGAGGCCCGTGTAACCCCCCGCCAAAAAAAATGTAATCTCTAAGGGGGAGCATTCATTTAGCAAGAGGGAAGAGATATGGGAACATACGCATATGTATAACTGATTCACTGTGTTATAAAGCAGAAACTAACACACCATTGTAAAGCAATTATACTCCAATAAAGATGTAAAATAAATAAATAAATAAATAAAATAAAATAAATTAAAAATAGAATTTAAAAAAAAGACCTGCTCCCCTGAACTGTGAGCCATGAGATCTCTCAAAGGAGCCAGGACTGCAGGAGCTAGGAGCTTTTCTGAGCCATATAGCAGCAGCCACAACACCACTCCTTGGAAACACTGCCAGGGCTCAAAGCCTGCGCTGACACCTCCTTTCCCAAGCGCCATTTCCCATCACTTGCCGCTCTCACCCCAACTTGACTTCAAACACTGGAGAGAGGGAAAAATAAACCCAAGAACCCATTTCCTCTCGCTGCCATTTTTCAGTACAGGCGAGGACAAACTGGTCCAAAAAACTTGGGACAGAGAGCCTGTGTCCAGCTAATCAGACATGGCATTCCTTAGAGTCAAGGGGCCTGCAGGTCATTGAGGACAACTCACCAGGATGCAGGACCCACCCCCGGGCATACGCATCCAGGGAGTGCACCTGCGGCGCTACCTCCCTCCCTGGTTAGTCGGGCCTGTCTCGAGTGGGCTCTGACTTCCTCGCGGGGAAGTCAGCTGGTCTCTGGTCATTCCCGCCCCCTTCAGCCTCTTTGGCTAATTCCAGCCACTCCAGCCTGGGGCGTACGAGTGACCAGTGGAGACGTGGAAGGGGGAGAAGAGGCGCTGCCGGGCGCCAGGGCCTCACCTGGTAATCCAGGGAGAACTTCACGCCCTGCTCCACGTCCTCGTGGAAGCACTGCTTGGCGTTGTCAGGTAACTCGAAGGTGAGCTCCGCGCCCTCCGGCCGCTCCGCCTGCAGCAGGAGCAGCAGCAGCAGCAGAAGGGGCAGCGCGCAGGCGGAGCGCGAGGCCACGCTGCCCATGATGCTCCCGGTCCAGTCCCGTGGGCCGCGGCTCGGGCGTGCGCTCCTCGCGGGTGGGACGGTGGCTGGGGGACCAGGGATAAGGCGCAGGGACAGACGTGGCGCTCGCGGGACGCTGCGCTTCCGGGAGGGCGGGAGGCTCAGCGCGCAGCCGCGAGCTCGGGGGTGGTCCCGGGACCGAGGCCAGAGAGCACCGCGGCCTCCCCCCGCCCCTTCTGCCCGCTGCGCCTGCGCGCTGGCTGGGCTGGCGAAGGGGACACGCCCCCTCCCCCGCCCCGCGCTGTTCTACTGGGGCGTCTCGCCGAAGGTGAGGCGGGACTCCCACTCGAAGCGGGCACCTCCTCGGAAGGGCCTTCTGCCAACATCCCCGACAGACGTTTTCTGCATCTTCTGGGACTCGCAGGCTTGAGTATTACCCGGAATTGGCCCAGGTCCACGCAGTCCATCCTCTCTGGCTGCAGCAGCACGAAGCCCATGGGGTTTTACAAGGTACAGGCTCTGCTTCTGACTGGCTCTGTAGCTTGTTTCACGCTTCTCTGGAGAATCAGTCTCCTGGTCTAGAACTGGGTGTGCCCAAACCTACTATCCACAATAGCAAGGAAGGCTAGAGGAAAGATATGCAAACTCTGGGGACCCAATTAACACCCCCTTTCTCATTCCCATCCCCTTCCCAAGGTGAAAAAGTATGCCACGGGGCAGGGGGGTTGATTGGTGAGAGTAAGTAAAACCCCACAGCTACATCTGTTCTGGGGAAAACTGGCAGGCGTGCTCACACACAGAGCTTCCTGAAGCTTCCTGAAGATACGAATACAGGTCTCTCAGGGATTTCAGGTATCTCTTGGTTGTCTGGATAAGTTGAAGTTTCTTCTGGGACAAAACAATCTTTTTTTTTTTTCCCTTTGACTTCTCAAAAGCGCTGAAAGCAGATAAATTAATTTACTGTCTTAGCTATTACCATTGACCTAAGAAGATATCTTGTATAATCATTACTATAGCGTTTTATATTCACTATGATCAGGTAAAGACAAAGAGAAAAAAACGATTGTAGTCTCGCTACTCAGTAAAGAATTTTTTTCAAAACATCATTAGATGAGGTGTATCTTGATTTTAGCAAAGAATTTTACTGCCTATATAGGTCTCCACGTGGATAAGACCGAAGTGTCCTGTCACTGGGCATACTTGACGTTGGATTAAGGCGGTAAATGATGTGAAAGCAGTCTGTTGGCTGTTAAATAACATGCACACATAATGTAATTATTAATATTTACTGGCTCTGTACCAGACTTGGCAAGGTATATAGTGTGTTTTGAGGCTCTTTCCATGGCTCTGTCCTGTTAAACATTATTTTTCAGTAACTAGTAGAAAACATGTAAGTAGTAATCATCTAATCTTGATGCAGCAAGTGGAGAAACAAATGACAGATGTAAGACCGAGATTACCATGGCCAGCTGGAGTACTCACAAGGTAAAGTCAAAGGAAACAGGATTTAACCTGGAAGAGTAGAAACTAAGAAGGAAGAGAGTGTTCGCTTTAAAAGTTTGCGTAACAGCAGTCGTAGTAGCTACCCTTCTTTAGCAGTTACAATGAACCAGCACAGTGCTTGCTACTGATACACTTTTACATATTTTACACTAATTAAACCTCACTCACAACCATGGAATTATTATTGTTTTCCCTTATAACAACGAAGAAACAGAAGCTCTGGCTGTTTGAATAACATTTGTTTCAGTAAGCCTTTGCTGTGTAACGCCTCAGTGGCTTAAACGAACAATGACATAATTTCTCATGATTTTGTAAGTCGGCTGCTCAGTTCTTTAGCTGGTTTTGCTTGGGCTTCAGGGCTGGGAAATCCAAGATGGTCCCACCTACATGTCTGGCAGCTGGTATAGTCTGTTGACTGGGGCACCTTAATTCTCCATGCATCCTCTCACCTCCTGTAGGCTAGATGATTTCCTTATATGGCAGGCTCAGGGCAGCATCTCAAGAGAGCCTGAAACAGCCTGGCCCTTCTCCCCATGTCCTCCCCGCGCCCCCTGCTCACTACATTCCAGAATTTGCCCAATATCACTTTTGCCACATTCTGTTGGTCAAAGCACGTCCCCAGGCCAGTCCAGATTCGAGGTGAAGAAATAGACTCCATCCGTCTCTGGATTGGAGGAGCTGCAAAGTCACATTCAAAGGAGGAGCATACTAGGGTGGTGGAATCTGTGATCATTACACAATTTGCCATAGTGCCCAAATTCGCTCAGCTTGTTAATGGCTAAGCCAGCAATTGAACCCAGGTCTTCCTAATTCTAAAGGCCACGTGCTTTTCACCACACACACTGCGCTACCCATTCCTCGGGGTACATCTGTCCTGCATGTTCCATCTGCCAGACTTGGGATGAATCTGACACTGAGGTACATTTCAACTAACGTAAGAAATTACTTTATGGCAACCAGAGCTTTCCAAAAATTGATGAGCAGAGATAATGATTTTCTTTTATCCCTTAAAATATTTAAGCAGCGACTGTATAAACAGCCAACCTCTTGGGATGTTGTAGAGAAGATTTGTGAACTGAGCGATGGAGTGTAATGGTTGATGACCTTTAAGCTTCCTTCCAAGCTTTGTTTTCCATGATATATGGTAGAAACTTCCAAAAGTAAGGAAACTTGGAAAACAAAAGCAAAACCATTACCTGTACACTTCCATGGCTGCCTTTTAAAACAGTAAATTAAAAATGAGTATCTTAATAGATTCAGAAAAAGCATCATAAAAAAAACATGACATCCACTCACAGTAAAAACTCTTAGCAAACCAGAAATAATAGATAACTTCCTTCAGTGTCTATAAAAATATCTATTAAAAAATAAGAGCCAACCTCATGGTTAATGACTAAACATTAAAATCCTTCCCTTTGAAATTGGAAATACGACATGAAAGCCTGCTATCACAACTGCTATTTAACATTGTTCCAGAAATTCTAAGCAGTAAAATAAGGTAAGAAAAAAAAAATACAAGGATAAGAATAGGAAATATGAAAGTCAGAATATGAGGGGCACCCAAGGGACGGACTCAGAAATGTTCCCATTGTGACTCTTTGTTGAATTGCACACTTATGTTCTGTGTGTGTGTTTTCTTTCACAATTTAAAAGGTTTAAAAAGAGAGTGTCTTATAATGACATAGGCATTGTAAGGTGGACCCATCTGTCCCCTGAAGCAGGATTTTTCATGGTTGCATACAACAGGAGCACTGCCCAGCATGCTTTTAGGATTTTGAAAGAAAATCCTTTTTTTTTTTTTTTCGCAGTACGCGGGCCTCTCACTGTTGTGGCCTCTCCCGTTGCGGAGCACAGGCTCCGGACGCGCAGGCTCAGCGGCCATGGCTCACAGGCCCAGCCGCTCCACGGCATGTGGGATCTTCCCAGACCGGGGCACGAACCCATGTCCCCTGCATCGGCAGGCAGACTCTCAGCCACTGCGCCACCAGGGAAGCCCAAAAATCCATTTTTATCCACGCCTTCTACATGTAATTGATGGTGAGGAAAGAAAGCAATGTAGTCACTGTGGACTGACTGAGGCAAATAGAAAGTTAGTAAACTACATATGTTGCCACGGAGCTATACCAATACCAGGCTTTCCCCAAACAAACCAGAGAAAGATGACACACACCACCTCGCGTCACAGCACCAAGAGGGCCAGATATTCCCTCTCTCCCTGCTTGTAGGTCCCAAGACACGTGGGCATGTGAGCCAGGCTCCACCAACCAGAGGCTCTTGCATCTGAATCTTGAGAGGGTATCCAAAGACATGGAGACGTCAAAGAGTATTGATGGCAGTGGTAGGATGGAGACTCCAGGGTGTGAGAGCAAGTGCCCAGGAGCAGAAGTTCATCCTGAGCGGAAGCTTCCTATGACATGATTTTGGCAGTGAACTTGGCCACTTAGCTTTTCTTAAGTCTTGCCCCTTTTATGAGTCAATTTCCATTCTTCTCATTGGCTCTATAAAGTTTGAGATTTTTTCAACTGAAGTAGAATGGGCCTGGATTTTTCATTACCCCAACGCAGCTAGAAAGCTATAGGATTTGCCTAAAATGTCAAGAAGGAATGGGAAAGGGAAGTTCCATGAAGTGCTTTTGAAGGCAATGCTTAGAATAAAATAATCTTTTTATGATTATCAATAAACTGGCTGTAGGGCCTCCCTGGTGGCGCAGTGGTTAAGAGTCCGCCTGCCGATGCAGGGGATACGGGTTCGTGCCCCGGTCTGGGAGGATCCCATATGCCGCGGAGCGGCTGGGCCCGTGAGCCATGGCCGCTGGGCCTGCGCATCCGGAGCCTGTGCTCCGCAACGGGAGAGGCCACAACAGTGAGAGGCCCACATACCGCAAAAAGAAAAAAAAAAATAATAATAAACTGGCTGTATAATTGTGTGTTGTGGAAGCATAGGATCAGGAGGATGCTTTGAAGTAGATTTTCTCAAATTTTTTGGTGTTTGTAGCACAGAAGAGACACATACACTAATCCCACTCACAGCCTATTTTCCTCAGTTATCTCATGGCCTTGCTCAATGACAAGGTGAATGGGAAGATTTGTCTCCCATGTGTCCAGAAGGAGAGGAGGACTGAATATGAGTGAATACTATCTATATCTATTGCATTACAGTAAAAAATAATAAAAAAAAACATAACAAAGACTCAGTGTCTGGTAAAGGCAGGTTAGATCATTTGAACCTAAGTTCCCCCTGAAAACAACTAAAAATACAACTTTAAATGTTTTCTAGAAAGCATCAAAGAGCTGACAAGATTGTAAAGAATTATCAAGCCAAAATTGAAGGGAAAACAGTCACCTGGAGACAGAGGCGTTCCCAAATGCTACTTTTCCCACGAGGGCATTTGCCAATTCTGAAAATATTTAATTTGAATGTTTACAGTCACACAGGGAGAGTGGGCAGAAAACAGAGCCTGAAGAGGGGTGTTGGGGGCGCATGATACCACTTTCTTTCTCAGAAGCTGCCACGCATCACCCACACCGACCACGTGCAACTGACTTCACAGAAACATCACAGTCCCCCCGATCCTAATTATACCAGTCGGTTCAGACCTTCACCTCTGTGCTAGTCTCTGTTTGGAGCCCATGTCCTGTGACAGTCATTTCCAACTCTGTGATTTGCCTGTGTTGTTTGTAAGCCTGGAAAGGTCTGCCAGCTCCATCTGGAGACCCTGTCCCCCACACCATCCACAAAACCTCTACCTACTTGTAAAGAGTCAATGTGGGGCTTCCCTGGTGGCGTAGTGGTTGAGAGTCTGCCTGCCGATGCAGGGGACACGGGTTCGTGTCCCAGTCCGGGAAGATCCCAAATGCCGCGGAGCGGCTGGGCCCGTGAGCCATGGCTGCTGAGCCTGCGCGTCCGGAGCCTGTGCTCCACACGGGAGAGGCCACAGCAGGGAGAGGCCCGCGTACCGCAAAAAAAAAAAAAAAAAGAGTCAATGTGGCTGGGCCATGGGGCACCCAGATATTTGGTCAGACATTATTCTGGGTGTTCCTGTAACGTGCGTTTGCATGAAATTAACATTGGGATCAGTGCAGTTTAAATAGAGCCAATTGCCCTCCAGGATGTGAGTGGGCCTCGTTCAATCAGTTGAAGCCCTGAATAGACCAAATAGTCGACCTTCCCCTGAACGAGAGGAATTTTCCAGCAGACAGCTTTCAGACCTGAACTGGATGCTCTGCTGGTTCTCCAGCCTGCCAGCCCACCCTGCAGATTGTGGACTTGCCAGCCTCCATAATTCAATTCCTTATAATAAATCTTTAGATAGATAGATATCTCATATATATGCCTCATGTATATCATATATCCTATACATTCCATGTGTATGTATATACACTATTGATATATATAATATATATAATTCCATATGTGTGTGTTTGTGTGTATGTACAATATCCTATTGGTTCTGCGTCTCTGGAGAACCTGACTAATACACTCCTCTTACAGCCTGTGTTGTCTTACCTTCTCACTTTATATAATCATTCTTTTATTCTTCTATATCAGGAGAGCTCCATATGGAACTTTGCTAAAAATTGAGGTATAACTGACATACAACAGCCTGCATCTATTTAAAGGGTACAGTTTGATAAGTTGTCACATATGTATACACCTGTGAAACCATCGTCGTAATCATGATAGTGAACATATCCATCTCCCCCAAAAGTTTTCTCGTGCCCTTTGTAATCCATCCCTCTCATACCTCCCTAACCTCCCCATTCATCCCCATAACCACTGATTTGCTTTCTATCACAATACATTCATTAGCATTTTCTAGAATTTTATATAAGTGAAATCATACAAAAGCACTCTTTGTAGTATAGCTTCTTAAACTCAACACAATTATTTTAGGATGCATTCATGCTGAAGTGTATATCAATAGTTCATTCCTTTTTATTGCTGAGCAATATTCTAGTCCACATAAGCATAGGTTTATTTCTGATCTCTCTAACTGGTTCCATTGATCTGTTTGTCCTTGTTTGTGCCAATATCATGCTCTCTTGATTGCTGTGACTTTAGAAAAAACCTTGAAATCATGTCATGCCAGTCCTCCAACTCTGTTATTCTTTTTCAGAGTTGTATTGGTGGGACTTCCCTGGTGGTCCAGTGGTGAGGAATCAACCTTCCAATGCGGGGGACGCATGTTTGATCCCTGGTCAGGGAACTAAGATCCCACATGCTGCAGGGCAGCTAAGCCCGTGCGCCACAACTACTGAGCTCTTGCACCTCAGTGAGAGAGACTGCATACCACAAACTACAGAGCCTGCGCTCCCTGGATCCCACGTGCCACAACTAGAGAGAGAAAACCCACATGCCACAGCTGTAGAGAAGCCTGCATGCCACAACTAGAGAGGAGTCCACGCACCACAACGAAGAGCCCACGTGCCGCAATGGAAGATCCCGCATGCCTCAATGAAGATCCCGCGTGCTGCAACTAAGACCCAAAGCAGACAAATAAATAAATAAATAAATATTAAGAAAACAACACTGTATTGGCTACTATAGATCCTTTGCATTTCCAAGTGAATTTTATGTCATTTTATTTTATTTTTTATATTTTGTTATGTGGCAAAGAATAATTAAGTTTGCCAATGGAATTACAGTTACTAATCAATTGACTTTTTTTTTTTTTGGCTGCGCCGAGTTACATGCAGGATCTTAGTTCCCCTACCAGGGATCAAATACGTGCCCCCTGCAGTGGAAGCGTGGAGTCTTAACCACTTAAGCACAGTCTTAACCAGGGCAGTCCCTCCAAATGAATTTTAGAATCAGTTTGTTAATTTCTATAAAAGTGCCTGCAGGGACTTCCCTGGTGGTGCAGTGAAGAATCTGCCTGCCAATGCAGGGGACACGGGTTTGAGCCCTGGTCCGGGAAGATCCCACATGCCGCGGAGCAACTAAGCCTGTGCACCACAACTACTGAGCCTGTGCTCTAGAGCCCGTGAGCCACAACTGCTGAGTCCGCATGCCACAAGTACTGAAGCCTGTGTGCTAGAGCCCATGCTCCGCAATAAGAGAAGCCACCGAAATGAGAAACCCGCACACCGCAACGAAGAGTAGCCCCCGCTCACCGCAACTACAGAAAGTCCGGGTGCAACAATGAAGACCCAACTCAGCTGAAAACAAATAAGTTTATTTTTTAAAAAACCAGTGCAAACTGCCAAGTATGTTAAAAAATATATATATGTGCTTCATTGTATGTACACCCCCTTCACCAAAATCACATATATACTGACCTTCCCCCCTTCCCCCCTGCCTCTCTAGAGCAGTTTCTCAGAGCTATGTGAAATGCTGTCTCTCAGGCTGCGGTCCTCATTTTGCCCCAAATAAAACTTAACTCGCAACTCTCACGTTGTACATTTTTTTAAGTCAACACGCATCTAGCCACTCCCCTCCTAAGGTTTTGCTCTGGAAAGGAGCAAGTTCCACACAAGGGACCCCAACTTCTGAGCCTCCTATAATCTTGGGAATGTACTCCCTCACTCGGGGGGACCTTGTCCCTCATCACACCTCCACCTCCCCCAGCACCTTCTTCTCCTCCCAGGGGGTCCCTCCTAATCTCTCCTCAGAGGAGCTGGAAACAACATTGACCTCCCTTTCCTGGAGATAGAAGTGAGGAAAAGACAAGCTGAAACTAGTCCTTTCCCCTCCCCCGCTTTTAAAAAAATTTTTAATGGAGTATAGTTGCTTTACAATGTTGTGTTAGTTTCTGCTGTACAGCAAAGTGAATCAGCTATACGTATACATATATCCCCTGTTTTTTGGATTTCCTTCCCATTCAGGTCACCACAGAGTACTGAGTAGAGATCCCTGTGTTATACAGTAGGTTCTCATTAGTTATCTATTTTATACAGAGTAGTGTGTATATGTCGATCCCAATCTCCCAATTCATCCCACCCCCACTTCCCCCCTTGGTATGCATAAGTTTGTTCTCTACATCTGTGTCTCTATTTCACTTTTGCAAATAAGTTCATCTGTACCATTTTTCTAGATTCCAAATATAAGCGATATTATACGATATTTGTTTTTCTCTTTCTGACTTACTTCACTTTGTATGTTAGTCTCTAGGTCCATCCAGGTCTCTGCAAATGGCACTATTTCGTTTCTTTTTATGGCTGAGTGATATTCCATTGTATATATGTAAATACCACATCTTCTTTATCCATTTGTCTGTTGATGGACACTTAGGTTGCTTCTCTTTTCTCCCCCTTGTTAACTGTAGTGTAAGCCCGACAGCTGGCTTTTCTTTTTGTCATGCAAGTGCCTGACTTAATTTTGATGGCTGAGGCATCCACTTCAAAGGTGGCCTCCACCTCAGAGATGGCTGTCTCGATAAATACACATTGCCAGCCACAAAGGACTAAATAAAGAGCCAGGTCATGCCCCCCCCCCACTCCCCAACTTTGTTTTAGAGATCTTGGTTGATTTCAGTGACTGACCATTTGGGCCCCTTGTTTTTTCTCTTCTCACACTTTAAATTCCTTCTCTTATGTTTTAAATTCACTAATAAAGAGCAAGCCCATGAAACCCTAGGTCCTCAGCTTGGACCCCAATAAAAGCAGAACCCCAGGCCTGGGCCCTCTGTCTACCCGCAGCCTCACTGAGTGACCCCAGGTGTGCCACGTAATTTCCAGGACCTGTAAGTAACAAACCTTTTTTTTTTTCAAAGTTTCCTGATGATTATTGCTGAGGGCTTCTTGCAACCACAATAAGAACCACAAGGGCTGGTCCAGCCATAACATTGGTTATCAACAAGCTGAGACGGGCACAAAACAATATAATTTATTTCAACCGTCTAGGAAGGAACCTAGGGGTAAGGTTTGGAACTTTCCAGGGAATCAGGAAGTCTGGATGAAGTCTGAATCACAGAATTCTAGAGTTTAAGAGAGACCATCCACCTGGTTTATTTGATACTTACCAGCCTGCCCTAGAGTAAGAGCTAAGAGAAATCAGCTTATATTAACATTCATCGACATTAGAAATAGGGCCCAAGGAGGGATATCCAGGGACCCTACCAGTAGCTGATGGCAGGTGCAACCCTGGAGGGAACCGAGCAGCAGGGCCAGAGGAAAAGAATTCACCCCCATTGCGGCAATGCACCTTCTCATTCTTAGCCTTTTATTTTTAACCAAAAAAGAAACTATAATACCTGTGTAGTTAAAAATTCATTTTTTAAATCACGTGTACATAAAATAGTATTTGCTCAGGTCGATGTTACCAGGCAGTCATGCCAAACCCATCTTAAGGAAAAGGTAATATTTATAATTGAGATTTCACTAAGAAAAATGGGAAATACTTACTATTGAAGGATTGTAATATATCTTTTATTGACATATTAGAAATATCTAAATAGTTCCATTACATGGATTTTGATACATCCTTGAGCACATTGTCAGCTCGAGACTAGGACAGAACACTGTAGAGAACCAGTTCAAGCAACACATGATACGTCTGAAGTACCAACACACACAAAGGAGGAAGGTCAGACGAAACCTGCGTTTACTTGATGAAATTCTAAGAGACTCGACAATGGACTTAAGCAAACAAACAAGGGCTTTAGAATGTCTAGAAATTGAACCCAAATTCCAGATTTGAAACTTTAGACTCACATTCTATAATATATTTTGATAAACATTCCAGAGAGTCTTAAGTAGATGGGTTATTGAAACTAGTTTGTGGCTATCTTCTGTAGTGACCCTAGGCTCCTCCAAATCTCGGATCTAGGAAGCGTGATTCAATCTAAATATGCTTTTAAAAAGCATTTCTCTGAAGCATTTCTCTGAGGGCAGTTTTCTCAGAAAATTGCCCATGTATGCATTAACCGTAATTAAATATTGCAGTGGTTGTACTAGTTTGGAACAGTCTAATTCAACTAATGCATCATCAGATAGTGATGAAACAAGGTACTATCCTGATGACCATCTACAGAAAGGCCAATGGAAAGGTCACAACTGATGGATGCACGCAGCAAGTGGCATGAGCATACCTGCTGTTACCCATCTGTTTGATGGATGGACAGGCTATTCCAAATGGGCAACTCATCATGTTTAGTGTTTCACCTAAGCTAATTGCTATGAATGTACCACATTCACTACTTAGGATAAATTAGGCTTTCAAATCTTAGCTAAAGGTTTAGAAAAATTCTCTTATGCAGTGTCTTGCTACCGCCACAGTTAGATACTATAAATACTGGCAGAGGTTAGTTTTAACTGACACTAACGACCATTGGAAAAGTACTTAAAATGTGTAGTGTGTGTGTGTTCCTTTAATGAGCTGCTGAGAACAGTGGTTGTCTGGTTCTCTCTTTAATACATCAGAATTGTTGCTTTGCCTGTAATCATGTCCACTTGGTGAGAACTATTACCATCTAAATGGTCCTGAAAAACATATGGGTTGTGACACTCAACCAAGGTCATGAGCCCTAGATTTTCACCAGCTTATGTATTATTCTTCTCATTTTCTCTCCTTCCTGCCAAGTACAAGAGGCCATTAGCACTCAGGTCAAGAATCCTGAAGGGCCACGTTGTATAGGAGTCATCTTACTAAATTACAGTTTGAATTGCCTTTAAGTTAGTGGGACAGCCTAGCCAGCCAGCCAGACCTACACCTTCATGCGGTTTGGTTGCTCTTGACACATTTCTACCATGTACACAATCATTATCCTAGAGCAGTGGTGATCAGCTAAGGTGACGTCACCTCCAGGAGATGTCTGGCCATGTCTGAAAGCGTTTTTGGTTGTCACAATTTAGGATGAGGATGCTACTGATATCTAATGGGTAGAGACCAGGAATGCTGCTAAACAACTTACAATGTACAGGACAGTCTCCCACAGGAAAGAATTATCCAGCCCGAAAGATCCATAGTGCAGAGGCTGAGCATGTGCCTGCCCTAAAGGAATTACTAAAAAACAAACACTCGGTGTATTTATAGCCATCATTAGCACTTTTGATTGGGATATACAGATACATTTCTAGCAAATGTCATTATAGAAATGGTCTGATATGCAGAGCTTCTGTGGCAGAATCTCTTTTACTCTACAAATGTTTGAGGCTCAGTATTTCCAGAACCCCTGAGACTCTCAAGGGGCCCTTTGAATATTTCAGCTAGACTTTGCTTCACTTTGTGTAGGGTATTAGGTATTATTTGAGATTTTGAGGCTTCGGAGGTCTAAAGGAGTATTAAAAGCAGCTGCCTCTTTTCCAATTACTTCTACCTGTGCCAGGCACAGTTACAGGCACTTTCATACATTATCTCATTTAATTCTCACCACAAACTTGTCAGGTGAAGCATTACTAACCCCATTTTACAGATGAGGGAGTGGAGGCTTAGAGAAGTTAAGCCACTTCCTCAAGGTCACGCAGCTGGTAAATGATGAAATAGAGATACAAACCCAAATCTCAGTCTTTCCTCTTTCCTCTATGTGATGCTATCCCCAAGGACTACTGAATTTTTTTAACCATAGAGCAAACATATCTAAGCAGCATGAAAGAAAACAATAAATGGGAAAATAACAAGAAATATCTTCATCTAGAATGTGACTACATTACACCAAACGTGCTAAATGTCTGCTTCCATTCTTGGGTTCGTACAAAGTGGCTTGAAAAGGTTGTACAGGTTATTTCTACAAATCTCCCATCACGTAGATAATTCAGGCAAAGAAGAAACCAGATGTTCTTGAATTTCCCAGAAAAGTGAAGGGGAAGTGACAGTTTGCATCCCTTAAAATTTTCAGGCTACAAGTGGTCCCCACTGCCTCTGGCCTGAGAACCATCTACTCTACCTTGTAATATGTGCATCTCCCATCACCATGTATCATTCTAGTTTGGGGAGATCTTACCAAGTTTTTTTTTTTCTTTTAAGAATAATCAGGAAACGCTTCTTATGGGTCTATTCTATGAGTTGTATAATACAAAACTCCAAATTAGCTAATAGCCCCTGACTGTTTTTCACAAGATTTCAACACAGAACCTGTGTCAGGGCAGGAGGCCAAGGCCAGTTTCATTTCTGGGCAAGATTCATCTCTGAGGCACCAGCTACTGTCACACAACAGAATTTGGGGGACACTTAGATCTAATATTTGGGAACTCAAAACACACCCGAATTAGTACGTGGATAAAGCCTGTTACCGGAGTTCTGAAAGATCCCAACTATGCTACACTAGCCAGTGCCCCATGACATGGTAAGAGGCAGGACCCAAATACCAGAACCTCTCTGATGGGAGAACTCTACTTCTGTTCCTCCAGATGTCACACAGATACCCATATTTAACAGCCCAAAGATTGGTTTTGAACTTTTGCACATTCAAAAAAGCCTCGTTTTCTTTGTAGGCACTTGATAGCTTTATTACACATGACCTCCTCCAAATACCATCTTGTGATTTAAATTGTTTGTCTGATAGAAAATAATGGGTGTCAGCAGCTTAGATCATTGTACCTGCTGTGTGACTTTCAAACTCCAAGGTTTTCTTCCTTTGGAGGTTTTTTTTTTTTGGCAATTTCATGTCCAAAACCCAATTATACTGGGCTCTTTTCAAGTAGGCCTATAAAAACCCAGATGTTCTTTCAGAAGGGAAGCAGCACCGTTTCCATCTCTTCTGAAGCAGCCACACACCAGCATTAAGGAGTGATCAAGATGCAGAGACTCTGCATGACCATGTTGGTCTAGATTATGGTACTTTTCATAAACTACATAGATTAAAAAAAAAAAAAAAACCTCACTGAAAAAGCTTCTAGGTCATGATTTCTTCAAAGTCAGACAGCTGCTTCATCTGTTCAACTTGCATAGAATGCCTCCTGAGGAGCTTCTTTTTACTTCTCAAGTCAACTCTCTTTGGTGAACTTGGAGCAACAGGTACCATGGATTTTAAGCCACTAGCAAGTGGAGAGGAAGGTTTGCTGCTCGATCTAATATCCGGGATAGGTGGGTTCAGATTTACATTTAAAGGTGGAAAGGAGCCAGGTCTGGTCTGGGAAATTCGGTCTAGTAGCAGAGTTCCGGAACCCCATCTTTCTAGAAGATGGGGTGGCCTGTGGCACACTGAGCTGGGACATGTGCAGGGCACAGCATCCAGGGCCTCCCTGGAGCCCTGGAAAAGAGACAAGTGGGAGTTGTTGAGCTTCTTCCGATCTAAGGGTCCTTTGCCTGATTCAAGGGAAATGGAGTTGGGCGGATCGGCCCCTGGCTGTAAATCTAAATCATAGAGGTCATTTTCCAGCCGTTTGAGGGACACTGCATCTTTGAGAGCAGAGGGGCCTGATGGGCCAATGCCACCCTTCTCTTGGTCAATAGGGAGAGTTCCTCTTCTGGCCAGACGTGAGTGGGGAGGCTGACTTTTCTCGTAGGCTGCCTTCCACGAGGCCAGTTCCGAAGAGGCTGGAATCTTCAGAACCTGCTCCGTGACCGTGAGGAAGAGGCGGGGGTCTTTGCCATCAATACTGTTGGTTCTGGAAAGGGGGCCTCTTTTGGGGAAGGACATGTCACTGATGCTCTTGATGACCTCGCTGTCTGCACCTGCACCATGGGTCTCATCCTGGCGCACAGAGGCAGCCAGCACAGAGGGCGCGGTCAGGCCCCAGGGCTCAGATTGCAGCCTCTTCAGTTGAGGCAAACGGGCCCTTTTGAGGTTCCTGACTTTCCTAGTGAGTGACCCCGGTTCATTAGGAGCCTTGGAGGTGTTGCAACCACCTGGATGCCCTGATTGGAGGCTAAAGAAGTCATCTTCCTTCTCACTGGGTGGAGATCCCAGGCCTGGAACCTTCAGTTCAATATCCGAGGGAGATGCACACAGTGGAGGTGACTGTCTATCTTCCTCTTTGGGTGAAGGAGGGACATGAAGATACTGTTTGGTGGTTTTGGTGCCTGAAGATGATTTATGCGTTGTTATAATAATCACCTCCTTGCCTTTGGCTTTGCAGGCATCCAGGAGATGTTTCAATGCATCCTGGTCATCTGCATTTATTGCGTAAACCAGAGCTGAAGCCCCTGTGCGATCCTCGAGGCTGGGATCTGCTCCATTCTCCAGTAGCAAGGAGACCACTTCTCCCCCAGCTCTTCTGATGCAAGCATGGATGAGGGCGGTCTTGCCAGACTTATCCTGAATATTGGGGTCTGCCCTGTTATCCAGCAGATACTTCACCATCTTGGACTTGCTGATGCTTTGCTGGTCCACATGTTTGGTGATACATGCCACCATGAGAGCCGTTTCACCTTTGTTGTTGCTTTCGTTGATATAAGCACCCCCTTCCAGGAGGATTCTGGTCAGCCTGAGCCTCCCCAGCCACACGGCCTTTAAAAGTGAGTTTCCATCAGTCCTTAATTCGGTGTCGTCATCCATCATACTGGCTACAGCTTAGAGTCTCTGAGCCACAGTGGCGATCAGACCTAGCAAGGGAAGAAGAGAGAAAAGGGTCATGTATTCTATAGAGCTGATCTGAGCAGCAAGGCTGTTACAGAGTCTGGATACAGTCGTGTCCCAGGTTGATCCCAAGTTATGCCACCTTGCTTGGTTATTTAACTTCTCTGGGTTTATTTCTTCATCTGTAACATGGCAGGGGTGACTGTAGTGATAGTGGCAAACTACCTGACTTTGTGAAGATTAAATGAGACAGTGTATATAAAACACGTAAACACATGTAAGGCGGTTGGCATGACGCCTGGGAGAAAGCAAGCAATAAAACGTGCAAGCTCTTACTGCGTTGACTGCATGAGACTTATCACAAATGCAGTTCTGTGATAACAGAAACTTTGTTTTCTGTCTGTCGGCATCATTAAAGTCTAAGTTTCCATAAGGAAAGGTCTGAGTCTATCTTGTTCACTGTTGTAGCCTCAGCATTTAGCAATGAGTCACACTTAATAGGTTACCTCATAAATAATGGTTTAATGCAGTGTAGTTCTAGGTGTGTATCAAAAAGACCAGTAGGAAATACACCAAAATGGTGATAGGATTATGAAGAGTTTTCCTTTTTGCTGTACTTCCTAAACGAAACATGTATCACCATTGTCGTAGGGGGGAAATATTGTAAAACAAAAGCAATCCAGCTGTCCATTTCCAGGTTGTCGTCCCCACTATTCAAGCAGATGTCAGAGTTCTCATCCTCCTCATTCAGACTCTCAGAATAGCTCAGATAATGCAATGCTACATCCTCCTCTCTGGTTGAACAGATCTGAGGCAGAGGATGGACAAGGGCATTGCCTTTTTGCTCACGAATGTTAGGAAATAAAGCTCGTTCCAGAGCTCCCCCCGCTGAGGTCTGTCAAACCTGAGTTTTCTGCTTTGGTTCTCCTCATGTCAATTACCTAATTCCTGGACTCAGAGCCTCCAAAATGGGTGTTGGTCACGAGGTCTCCCATGGATGAGGAGAAATGGTCTCCCAGAATTGATGCCCTGCCAGCCCCAGGTTCCTCACTGGCCATGCTCTGCCAGCACGGCCCCTCCATGTGGGCTTTTTGTCCCTCAGGTTCCGCTGAGCAGGTGTCACAACGCCTGAGTTTTCCTTCTCTGATGCAGTCATCCTTCCTCTTACCCCACTACCCTGAGCAGTTATTGATCAATTTCTATTCCTCTATTAAACGGGAAGTCAACAGCTTTTCTTGGCTGAAGTTGAGAGATGGGTATATTGCCTTTTAAAACTCTTAATCCATGAATAGATACTTTGTTTTTTTTTTTTAAAAAAAGGCCAAATCACACTTAAGTATATAAAGAAGAAGAGTACCCTTTACACGCCCCCAGCCCACCTTGCAGCCACTCATCTCTTCAGAATTAACTGTGGTTAACAGTCTAGGTTGTATCTTTCTGCTTCAGATCATTTTCTGCTTCTTCCAAATGCATTATTCTAATAATGCCATCTCAGTCTGATCTTGTTGCAGTTGTGTTTGTGTGTTCCTATAAGATTTTCTGTAAAATCCCTACCATCCAAAGACACTGTATATTATTAAATGTATTCACAAGAAGTTCGTTTCTGTCTCTTCAACTCTGTGCTTCTTTCTTCAATCTCCTACTGAGTCCTTCTTCCTCTCTCCCTCTCTCTCTCCACCCGCCTGTGCCCCCCAAATGTGGCCATTCTTTCTCTTCTGTTTCTGTCATTTTAACTCTTCTGCGGTCATATGATCATTTTATTACAGTTCTATGTGTCTATAAGCTTGTTGGTCCCCAAACTCCGGACATCTAAAGCAGAATTTTCAAGGGCTAAATAAAGAAAAGGCAATGTGCAGTGAAAACATTCTGTTTTCCATTCCATCCAAGGGGCCCTTCACCTCCTGGCCACACCTCTTCAGCATCTGCCCTGCTACTCCTGTTCTCTTTATACTCCATCTATCTTGAAATCTGGTCATTTCTCAAATGCCCCACTTTTTATTTTTCTTCCTTCTAACCCTGTTCATGTTTCTAACTCTAAGACCTCCCTGCTCTTCTTTAATTATTCATCATCCCTCAAATCTCAGCTCAAATGTTACTTCCTTTTTAATCAAGAGAAAAATCACTCAGGATGGACGGGAGAAAGAGGAATAAAATGACAACTGACTCATATCCAGACTATATAAAGAACTCCTACAAATCACTTCCTCCAAAAGAGGATACACAAATGGCCAATAAGCACAGAAAAAGGTGCTCAGCCTTGTTAGTAATCAAGGAAAATCAAATTACAGCACAATGAGATACCACTACACCCTCCAGCACAGCTAAAATTATACCGACAGTACCAAGGATGGAGGGGAAGATTCAGGAACACATTGGTGGGAACATGAATTGGCTCTGCTCAATTAATGCCTACACTCTGACCCAGTAATTCCATGCCTGGGTTTAGGTGTGTGATAGACTGAAAAGCATGGCCACAAAGTCCTGCCATTCCAGTGTGCACACCACTTGCAATGAGGTCTTGCCTCTCCTCCCATGGAGAGTAGGTGTCAACATGTGATTTGCTTTGACCAATAAAATGAATGTGACATTCAAGGCATGGCCCCAGTGAACCTTGCAGCCCCAGTGAACCTTGCAGCTTCAAGATTTGCTCTCCTGGAATCCAACTGCCATGTGCAGAAGTCTGGGGTATCCCTAACCAGAAAGGACACAGGGCTCTTCAGCTGACAGCCCCAGCGAACATCAGAGTGTGCACGAGGCCATCTCAGGCCAGCCAAAGCTCCAGATGATTGCAACTGCGTGAGGGAACCCAGGTGAGGCCAGCAGAAGTTCCCAGAGGCTGGTCCAAATCACAGAAATATGAGCAAATAAATGATTATTGTTTTAAGCCACTCATTTTGGGATGCTTTGTTCTCAGGAATAGATTACTGATAAATATGCGTAGCAAAAGGTGTGCAAAAATGATCCTGGGGCTTCCCTTGTGGCGCAGTGGTTGAGAGTCTGCCTGCCAATGCAGGGGACACGGGTTCGTGCCCCGGTCCGGGAAGATCCCACATGCCGCGGAGCGGCTAGGCCCCTGAGCCATGGCCACTGAGCCTGTGCGTCCAGAGCCTGTGCTCCGCAACGGGAGGGGCCACAGCAGTGAGAGGCCTGTGTACCGCAAAAAAAAAAAAAAAGTGATCCTGGCAGTGAAAACTAGAAACAACCCATCAAGAAGAAAATAAAGAAATTGTAATATATTTGTATTCATACACTGGAATATTATACATCATCTTTACATTCTCTCTCGCTCTCTCGTGTGTGTGCTCTCTCTCTCTCACTCACACACACAAACACACATACACGCACACACACTCACACATACAACATACCAAAAGAAAAAAGTGGATACTGCACCCCCTGGGTTCAGCTTTCTCAATTGAAGTATTGATCTGGTTAATCATCTGGGTCCACCTCCTCCCCATATCTCTGAGCCCCTCGAGGCACGAAAACTATCTCTTCTCCCCTATCAGCTGTGTGATAATTCGAAAGTAAGATAAAGGAAAAGATGGAGGAAGAGAGGAAGAGAAAAAGGAAAGGAAGGTGGGAAGGAGACGTGGGTGGATCATTGGGTTATCTCTCTATGTTGTGTGTGGTGCAAATCACATAGCTCTGGACTACCTCGAAGTCTGGGGAGGGGGTGCAGGGAGTAGGGGAGGCAGGTAGGGAACAAAAGAGAAAAGGAAAGCAGGGAAGAAGATGGAATATCTGGGAGATGCTTCTCTCCCTTCACTTGGAATCAGTGGCCACCTCCTCGGCTGAGCCCAGGCTTGTCCCCAGTCAGCACTGCCCTGGCCCCTAAGGAGAGAGCAGGATGGAGGCTACAGCCTTCATCTTGTTTCTCCTCTGTTTTCTTGACTGCTTCTAATATATATAAACCTGGCATGTTGTGGATCTTTATAAGTTGTTCTAAATTCTTTGTGGAACAAAATAGAATATAGAATATAATCAATGAACATTTATTAGATTGGAAAATGATGGCTTATTAGATTGATCCAGATGACGTTACTGTTTCTGTAGGTAAAAAATGGTCAAACCATCATCAGTTTCACATGGTCCAACCTGATATTTACAGTGCTTATCTAACTATATTTTAGTGCTGTAATTGCTCCATAATCCAAGCTCTGGAGGATGCACCAGTCATGGTGGAAGGATTACAGAATAGAGAAGCAGGAGATCTGGATTCTCACCTCAGCTCTGCTACTAGGTAGCTGAGTAATTGAGGGCAAGCATTGTCTTTTCAAATGAATAGAACTCCAATTCTGCCTTACAAGATTGTTATAAGGATCAAAGGGCAGGCTATATGTGAACACTATCTACAAAGTCCTCTGAAGAGCCAAGGGGTTATCATGTTGAATTAAGCTCATCCAGAATCCTACCTCTAAGCCCTCCCAGCACCCTGCAGAGTGCCACTAATGTCATTACCAGTCCTCTTTCTCTTCCAATCACCTGCTGCCTCCTTTCTTGCCTCCACCACCCAACCACAATTCAAAGTTTGCTGAGTCTTTCCACATTCATGATCTCTTTGACCACCCTCCCCTCACACTTCTACAAGGGAAGCTTTATTATCCTAATTTTACAGATACAGAGTCTGAAGTTCAGACGTGTTAAGTAATTTTGCCCAAGAGCACACGTTTGTAAGTGGTACAGCTTTGATTCAAACTTTGTTCCTTTGAGCCCAAGTTCAGAGCTCTTTCACAGTGAGAATTCTGCTCGGGCACATCTCCTGACTACTGCAGCCGGGAGTGGAGTTTAAGAACACAGCTCTACCATTGGGTGGTTGTATAAACTGGGCCAAGTTACTCAGCCTCTCTTGCCTCAGTTTTCTCATCTGTAAAATGGGGATAATCACAGACACATTTGTGGTGTGCTATAACAATAAAATAACTCAGGTAGAGCTCCTAGCACAGAGCCTTGGCACATGGAAAGCGCTCAATAAATGTTAAAATTTGAAGAAATTTGGGTACACCTTTCCAAATCCAGGAGGCCACCCCGTTCAGCTGTAGTATTTGCGGAAGCTTGGGGGCTATCTTTATACTCCGCCTCTTCCTTCTGCAGTCACGGGAAGCAGTTAGAAGCGGATCAGAAACTGAGTTCCACGTTTGCTCTTGCGATTCGAAAATCCTTTCTCCCAGCTCTAGGGGCGGGGTTAGGTAGTCGCCCTCAGAGGCAAGCCGCGGTGGCCTGGGGCGAAGGAGACAGGATGCCCTGTGCTCACCGGGCGCCGCGCGCATACCTTTTGGGCTCTGTCCGAGGTGCTGAACGCCGCGGGCTCCGGGCGCGCGGGCAGTGCGTGAGGGAGTCCACTGTTGCCAGTGTCTGTGAGCATCTTCGTGGAGAAGGCAGAGCACAGGGGTCAGGTGAAACCAGGACGGTAAGTGCTTCTCCCATCATTTCTCTAAAATGCTTAGATTCATACTCATTACCATTTCTTGCACATTTTCCGGTTCATAACCTCTCACCTCCCGTTCATCATAGGTTTCTGCAATAATGTGGACTTTGCTCCCCCTTCAGTCCCTGCAGAAATTCAGACGCCTGTCTCCAGCCCCGATCCACAACCATTTCCTACAAAAATTCATCCCCCTATGCATCTCATCCCCGCGCGTCAATGCAAAAAAAAATTTTTTAAGGAATTTTTTTTAACCATGTTTCACTCCTATCTCCCACAATTTCCTGTGATAAAAGCAGACTCTCTCCTACCAACCTCCCACTCATGCATGTGGCTAAACTGTGCAGACTTACTTCTTAGGAGCTGAAGGTCCCACCCAGGTGACCAGTGGAAACCCCGGGAGGGCGCTTACCTGGTGGGGACGCTCACCAAGCGAGGCCACCTGGGTCCAGGTCACGGGTCCTGTCATTACTCCAAAAGCAAAGTCAGAGGGCACCCCGCACCCTTGCCTGAGGCTGTGGGTTGGCTTGCCAGGCTGAACCAGCGCCGGGAGCTGGGGTTACCTGGGGCCTCGCAGGTCCTGTTGAGTGACTTGCCCAGAACTTCTTTAAGGTTTATAAATAAAACTTCTGCGTCAGTTCCTTCAAACCACTCCTTGTTCCTCCAAGTTTCAGTGGGGACAAGGGAGGTTTTTTTTTAAAGAGGAAGAAAGAAGCATGAAAGAAAGATAAGAATTGTCCCCCGTTGTGGTTTGCAGATCTCCTGCGCAACCCCGGTTCTCCAGCTCTTTCTTCCGCTCAGCTGGCTGCTGAGGCTCTGCTGCCCGCTGGCGCCTGAGAGCATCTCTCCAGCCGCGACGCGAGCGGTTTGTGTGGGTGTGTTTGCTGGGGCGGAAGGAGGAAGGAGGGGGCAGCGGGGGTGGGGATGTGCCTACCTGCAGCTGCGGGCAGAGGCGCCGGCCACCCCGCCCCCTCATCTCCAGCTCTTGAGGGATTAGACTCGCTTAACAACTTAACTTGAGCCTCTAGGAGCCCCAGAGGGTGGGTGCAGATGGGACATGGCGACGCTTGGATCAGGAGAAGTGAGGGGACGCTCCCAAAGTCTGACACTGCAGATCCCAGACCGGGGTAGGGATTTGAACTTCTGTCTCCTTTGCTCTTTCCGCGGCTCTGCCTTCCTTCATAAAACGCCCTCGGATCTCAGGATGTCTGTCCACAGTGTGGGAAGGAGAGGGAGAGAAAAGGGGGCGAGTGAGACTGTAAGACCTGGGAGGAATCTGATTATCACAGACAAATCTTTGGATTCCATTCCAACTCCATCCTTTAGCCCACCTCCTGCTTGTTCCTAGGACTTCCCGGGGAGCCATTCACCAACAATATTTGCTCCCTTTCTAACAGAAGTAATTCGTATAGAATTCAAAGCACGTGGCATTATATTTAGAAAGCAGCTGCCCCCCCTCCGCCTAGCTGGTCACCTCCTTCCATTATTAGTCCCATTCCCCAAGGTAACCTGCATTTTCAAACCACAAACCCACTGATATATATTATCTATCTATATCTGTATCTGTCTATCTATACACACACACAAAGTTCTATTTTTCCTTTACAAAAAAGGTCCTACTTCTTGAGTCAATTTTAGTCATTTACATTTTCCTAGAAAATTGTCCATCTCACAATTTCAAGTTCACAGGCACAAAGCTACAACTAGTATTACCTTATAGTGTTTGCTTTTCTCTAAAATTATACCCCCTTTTCATTCTTAATATTGTTGATTTGTATTTTCTCCCTCCCCATGCCAATTTTTTTCTTACCAAATTTGCCAGAGGGTTATTGATTTTATTGATCTTAAAAATATAAATATTGTTCTGTAATTTGCCTTTGCCACTTAATGTTTCCATAGTGTAACCTATGGAAGTGTTTTTATGTGGCACCCATTATTTGTTAAGTACTGAATAATATTGGGGGGGGGTCTTTCTCTGTAAAGCAGTTACAAGGTTTTGTGTACTCAAATCTGTAAGTTTTATCTTTCATGGCTTCTAGATTTCCTACCTTGCTTAAGGAGACCCAGAATCGCAAGAATAATTGCTTAAATGTTCTAGTAACTTAGAACTTTTTTGTTATTGTTGTTGTTGATGATGATATTGTTGGTTAGATTATCAATTCATCTGGAAATTAGATTCATGCATAAGGTAGCGCAAGGATTTGATGAAGGCGAGAAGCCAGCTGTCCCAACACCAAATCTGAATAGTCCATCCTCTTACTGATTCAAGATGCCACCCTTAATTATACCACATATATATTCCCCAAAAAAACTTTATGTGGTCAATGTATGTTCTTTTATTAAAATACACTGTTGGATTGGAATTATTTATTTATCTTAGGGCTTTTAGGGGGCATCTATATTAACAAATAAAATTATTTTTTTCCTTTTTAGGGGATGGTGAGGTTCTCATTCAAATTTGATACAAGGTTATGCTAACTTTCTAGGATGATTTTGAAAGCATCCTGGTTTTTTCCTACACACTGGTATTTTTAAATTATCAAGATATCTATCTGCTCGTTGATGATTTAAAGAATGCATCTACAAAATAATCTGGACTTGATGGATTTTAGAAGGCTAGATCTTTAATTATTCTTTCCAAAGTTATTGGTAAGTAATGGAGTATTCATTTTCTGATTCTTCTTGAGTCAATTTTGGGTCATTTATCTTTGCTTAGAAAAGAAGTCCATCTCATTTACATTTTCAAATTTATTGGCATAAAGTTACAAATAGAACTCCTTTATAATTTTTCATCTCCTCTGAATCTGTTCTTATATCCCCTTTTTCATTCCTGATATTTCATTCCTGCTTTCCCCCTGTTATTTTTGGTGTTTATAGCTAATGTTATTTTGCTGTGGTCAAATTATATGATCTATGTAATTTCCACTCTGTGGCCTATGAAATGACCAATTAAAAATACTCAAAGAGCATTTTTCCCTCATAGTCAAGGAAGAAAAAATGTACTTTCTGTGTTTTTGGATACAAACAACACAAATCCACCTGTAAAGTTAATTGCACATTATTACTCTCTATATCTTTATTTTGTACTGCAAGGCAGTAAAGCATGTTGGTTAAGAGCGCAGGCTCTGAAGTCAGACTACCTGGATTTAAATCCTCACTCAGCCACCTACCTGCCATGGGATCCCTGGTGAACCACTAAACCGCCCTGTGCCTCAGTTTTCACTTCCATAAAACTGAGTTCATAATAGTATCTACTTCATAGGATGGGGACCAGAGACAGCTTAGTTAATACATGTTCAATGTTTAGTGAAGTTCCTGGTAGGGAGTAAGCACTATATATATCTTAGCTATGTTTGTCTACCTGATCTATTAACGTTTAAATTAAACTGTGAAAGTCTCCCAGGATGCTTGAATTCATTCATTCAGGAAAAATTTACTGAGTTGAGGCTATATGATGTGACCTGCTTTCCTTTGCATGCTGGAGAGTCAGCTGTGAACAGGAAAGACAAGTTTTCTCCCTTTGTGGAGGAACCTTCTAAAGATTGAGATTTGTCAGCATCTGTGTGTGTGTGGGGGTGGGGGGTGTATCAGGGCTCTGCCATCCATTTCATACAAGACAATATGAAACAAAGGCCTTTTGCAACCTATTCCAAGTCTGCCTTCTGGTGGTATCTCAGCCACATCCCCAGAGATGCACCTTATATGCTAGACTCACATGATTAATAACAATACAACAAGTCCCCTACATACAAACGAGCTCCATTCTGAGAGCGCATTCGTAAGTCCAACTTGTTCGTACGTACAACAAATTTAGCCTAGGTACCCAACTAATACAATCAGCTATATACCGCTGCTTTTATTTTTGCTGCTGGACATCCACTGTACTCTATACAGCGCTGTACAGTAAAGTACACAAAAGCACAACCACTTGTAGAGGATGCACACACATTACAATGTACTCCAGACTCGTGAATTAACTTACGTGATTGGACATGAGAACACACATTCACATCTTTTAAAGTTCGCAACTTGAAGGTTCGTATGTAGGGGATTTACTGTAATAATTATTTTTTAAAATAATAATTGCTGGGACTTCCCTGGTGGCGCAGTGGTTAAGAATCCACCTGCCAATGCAGGGGGCATGGGTTCGAGCCCTGGTCCGAGAAGATTCCACATGCCACAGAGCAACTAAGCCTGTGCGCCACAACTACTGAGCCTGCAAGCCTAGATCCCATGCTCCGCAACAAAAGCCCTGCTCACTGCAACTAGAGAAAGCCCGTGTGCAGCAACGAAGACCCAACGCAGCCAAATAAATAAATTTATAAAATAGCAATTGCTAATAATAGCAATAAATTGTTTTGTATGCTTAATATTGTCAATGCCCTCTAATCAAAGACCTCCAGGAACACACCTGTAGTTGAACAAGTTGGATTTATTACCTGTTGCAGCCAGGGGGAAAGCACACCATGGAAAAGCATGGAGCATCTCAGTAAGAAGGTGTTAGAAAGAACGTGTTAATAGAATTTGGGCTTTGGTTGGGAGATTTGGGGAGAGTTCCCTCCACTCTTAACAGAAGAGAATCACATTAGATGGTATTCTGATACCACAAAGAAAATTATAAAGTGATCTCTGGTGCCTTAGTTCCCTGTGCACTCTGGGTTTGTTGTTGTTTGTTTTTTATTGATATAATTATATCATTATGTTGTAGCATTATGTTAGCTTCAAGTGTATAACATAATGATTCTATACTTGTATATATTGCGAAATAAATGTCTGGTTAACATCGTCACCATACATAGTTACAAGATTTTCTGTGTATGTGGTGAAAACTTTTGAGATTGACTGTCTCAGCAACTTTCAATTATACAATATAGTGTTATTAACTATAGTCCCCATGCTGTACATTACATCTCCATGAATTATTTATTTTATAGCTGGGAGTTTGTATTTTTTAACCCCCTTCTCCCATTTCACCCACACCCCCATGCCCTCCCCACTTCTGGTAACCACCAATCTGGTCTCTGTATCCATGAGTATGCCCTCTCTTTTTGTTTTTGTTTTCTTAAATTTATTTATATTTTATTTATTTATTTTTGGCTGCATTGGTGAGCGCGGGCTTTCTCTAGTTGCAGCAAGCAGGGACTACTCTTCGTTGCAGTGCTCAAGCTTCTCATTGCGGTGGCTTCTCTTGTTGCGCAGCATGGACTCCAGGTGAGCAGGCTTCAGTAGTTGTGGCTCATGGGCTTAGTTGCTCAGTGGCATGTGGGATCTTCTCGGACCAGGGCTCGAACCCGTGTGCCCTGCATTGGCAAGCGGATTCTTAACCACTGTGCCACTAGGGAAGTCCCTGCTCCCTGTTTTTAAGACAAGGAAGTATAGTGTTTATTTCCCATTCTTGAGCAGTTTCCCTGCATAGAGTATCTGTTCAATCAGTCATTGTCCATAGGGAAGAGAATGACAGACTCAGAGATGAGCACTGAGCTCTTTCGCTGGAGCTGCTAACAAGGAGCCTTAAGAATCATTTGATTCCTTGTCACTACACAGTTTGGGAGGCTGAGTTCTAGAATGATGAGGTGCTTTCCCAAGATCACACAGCAAATCAATACCAGGACTGCCAGGTCTTGGGAGACCAGCATTGCCGGGATTGGATGTGTTCCAGACTACTATAAAATTTGAAATAACTTTTACTGGATTGTTATTACAAATGCGTTACAGGTATATTCTAGAAAATACAGATAAGATACAGACTTATTCTTCCAGTCCTTTTTTTCCACCTCTTAATTTTTTTTAGATCATCGTTTTTATCAGAAAGTTATTATTTTTATTTTAAATTTTTTATTAATTAATTTATTTACTTTTGGCTGTGTTGGGTCTTCATTTCTGTGCGAGGGCTTTCTCTAGTTGTGGCAAGCGGGGGCCACTCTTCATCGCGGTGCACGGGCCTCTCACTATCGCGGCCTCTCTTGTTGCGCACCACAGGCTCCAGACGCACAGGCTCAGCAGTTGTGGCTCATGGGCCTAGCTGCTCCGCAGCATGTGGGATCTTCCCAGACCAGGGCTCGAACCCGTGTCCCCTGCATTGGCAGGCAGATTCTCAACCACTGTGCCACCAGGGAAGCCCTCCACCTCTTAATTTTTTTAAAAAATAGTTTCTTTCAAGTGTTTTTATGGCACATTTAAATCAGTTAGAAAGGCTTTTTGCTGCAAGTAACAGAAAGCTCCATCTAAACAGAGGGACTTGTTTTCTTACATAACAAAATGCCTGAAGGTGGGCAGTTGCTACTGATGGTTCAGAGGCTCAAAACTTTCAGGACCAGCAGTGATGCTGGTGGCCTTTCCATTAAGTGTGCTAGAAGGCCGCCGACTATGGCTCCAGCCATAACATCCACATTCCAGACAGGAAAACTGCCAAGAGTAGAGCCAGACACATCTGTCCCTTTTATCAGATGAGCACACCTTCCCCAGTACATCTCACAGCCAACATCTCCTTGAATCTTTGTTAGAAATCAGTCATATGCAAGAGATGTTGGGGAAACAGAAAGCAAGATTGCTATGGTTGGCTTAGACCAAGAAATGTCGCCTTTCTTTGATATGGTCTAATGCCACCCCAATGAAAATAGAATTCTGTTAGCAAGAAAATAAATAGGAAATGGATAATGTGACCATAGCAGTGTTTGTTACTGAAAACTTGGAAAATGCAGATGGGCAATAAAAACAGACTATATACAATATTTATAATATGTAATATAAGTATAATTTTACAAAGCTAGAATTAAACAGAATATACTCTATTTATCCTGCATCCTTTCCTTCCTCAAAACATCAGCTATGGGCTTCCCTGGTGGCGCAGTGGTTGAGAGTCCGCCTGCCAATGCAGGGGACACGGGTTCGTGCCCCAGTCCAGGAGGATCCCACATGCCGCGGAGCGGCTGGGCCCGTGAGCCATGGCCGCTGAGCCTGCGTGTCTGGAGCCTGTGCTCAGCAATGGGAGAGGCCACAACAGTGTGATGCCCACGTACTGCAAAAAAAAAAAAAAAACATCAGCTATAAAGCTATCAATTTAAATTATATATATTTTCACTCTGAGAACTTATTTCCACATGATTTCATGCTGTTCTTCTACTTCATTGTTAATGGCTACATTATATTTTGATGTATGCTTGAACCATAATTTCTTTATTCAATTCTGCTAAAGATGTGAAGGTTTCACGTAGTCTCTCTTTTTTGTAAATAACGTTGCACTGAAGATCTTTTAGTTAATCTTTTTCAGATTTTAGAATTATTTCCTTAGAGCAAAATATTTAGACTTTACACAAAAAGATATGCAAATTTTTAATATTTTTCATACAGATTGCAAATGTGTCCCCCAGAAAGATTGTACCAATTTTCATTACCCTTGCTCATTTTTAAATGCATCATCAACCACACTGGATCTCATTTTTGTTTTTTTAAGTTTGAATACAAGTCACAGTTAATTTTATTTGACCTGCATAGCATTTTGGAATTTTTCAATTAGTTGCCAACATTTAAAAATGGGAAAATTTCTTATTAAACTTCAGATTTTACTTTTTCTAAAAAAATTTGGAAAATCTGACACTGGGTTTTTGCTTCCTCGCTTGGCAAAAACGTCTTGGAGGTGACTAATGGATACCTCTTTAGAAAGGATGTGTCCTCTCTGTTCACTGTAGTCCCTGGTCATCCCACTTCACTCATTCTGAGACTGGCTACTCCTGCAGACGCCTGAATCTTCACATCCTGGACTAGGTAATCTTCCTAGTCCCTGATGGTTCAAGTTCACTTATTCTCTTAACTCTGTCCAATGGAAGTTGTCACATCTATCGGGCTTTTCCCCACAGCTATATTTTCTCTTTCCAAGATTTTGAATCAGTCTTTCTAGTATGCATCTGTTCTTTTTTGTATCTTTTTTTTTAATTAAAATTTTAATTTTGAGGTAATTGTAGATTCACATGCAGTCGTAAGAAAGAACACACAGAGATCCTGGGTGCCCTTCTGGATCTCATTATTAAAGAAATGTGCCAGTAGGATCATTTTAAAATGTATCAGTTCATTGTTTTAATTTGTATTTTTTTATTACTAGTCAAGTTGATTTTTTTTAATGCTTATTGTCTTTCTGTAAAATTACTCATTATATCTTCTAATCATTTTTCTGTTGGTGTTGGTGATTCACAGTTGATTAGAAAATAGACATAAAGTAAATAAAGTTGTTCATAATTTCCCTATCCACAGATAATCACTATTATTCGTCTATTATTCATATGGGTTATATATTTGTTTCTCTCTCTCCCTCTCGCATCTCCCGTCTATCCAACTATTTATCATTCAATCTATCTATCCACCTACCTAGCTTGTGATTATTTCATTAAAGTTTGAACAGCATTGAATTTCAGCAGTGGTTCTCATGCAGGCTGTCCATTAGAATTTACCTGGAGTATTAAAAAAAAAAAAGTATCCATACCTGGGTCCCACCCTCAGAAGTTGTTTACTTGAATGGAGGAGAACACAAGCATGAATTTTTTTTTTTGCGATACACGGGCCTCTCACTGCTGTGGCCTCTCCCATTGCGGAGCACAGGCTCCGGACGCGCAGGCTTAGCGGCCATGGCTCACGGGCCCAGCCGCTCCGCGGCATGTAGGGATCTTCCCGGACCGGGGCACGAACCCGTGTCCCCTGCATTGGCAGGCGGACTCTCAACAACTGCTCCACCAGGGAAGCCCATGAATGGTTTTAAAAGATCTCCAGATGATGTTAATATGGAAGCAGGACTAAGGCTCTCAGATATACCCATTCCTCCAAGACTCCCTAACTCTTTCTGAGAAGCAGGGGTGAAAGTGCACCTGGAGGAGGCACGATGACAATGGTCTGGGTGGCTGGAACCCATCCCCGGCAAGTTGCCTGAAAACCAGATCCCAAAATCTGAATGCATCCACAATTCCCAACCGCCCATTTCCTCCCAACAGAAGGAGTCACTGCCTCCTTGGAACTTCAGTTATTATCCTCTCCCTTTGGGAAAATGAAAGCTGTGGAAAAACCAACAGAGGCACCAAGCTCACAACATTTGTTTCATGCCAAGTTTATGCTGTCACCTCTGTTCTGGTTCTTTAGCTTCACTCTAAAGAAATGGTATTGAATGTATCAGAAAGTGTCACAACATAAATGCTACAGTGTTATGATCAGCATCTTCCTTCCCACCCTCTTCTAAAGTCTCCTACAGAAATTGTTTTTATCTTTTCAGATTTGAAGTGTTTTATAAAAATACTCAGCAAATATTTCAGCAAAAATAAATGTCCCTAAATAGCCACTCTATCCAGCGTAAGTCATGATCACCAGTGTTCCCCTGAAATGCCTAAAATAGAGTCTGTGCTGGCAGTTCCCTCCAAGGAGTGTCCTTGTTTAGCTAACCTAGTTAGAAGCTGTGAGTTTGTGCTTTTGGGTCCTGTGAGAGCCTTGTGTTTTTAAAATAATTTTGTCTGAAAACCCTTCTTATCTCTCAAAGGAGATTCATGATATGCAAATTTCCAGGAACTGGGAGCACTGAGCTGACCTGTTTGTAGAGGTACAGCTCTTGTCTGCAGAACCCCAAGGAAGAGCTGTATTGTTTGTACCAGGAACAGTATCTGAGTAGAAGACCCTTTGGAGCCCCCTCAGCTATGTTTCCTTTGGGTTGTGTTTCTCCGCTGGTGGCGTGGGCAGGTGTGGAGCCCCTTCTCCTGCTTTGACACTTTTGTCAGTCCCTTTAGAGCAACAGATGTGGAGGAAAGTTCCTGCATTTTAATCTGATTCCTGCCATGATTGGGGAGAGAAGTGGGCATGGTCTTCACCTGTTGTGGAGAGAACATACTTGTATCAGAGTGAGGAGAGGGTCCTCACGGCTAACCTCAGAAGTCAACTAAGACAGTGGCGATAAAGCCTATTGGTGCCTGTGATGACAGCAGTCACCAACTCATCCTGATTTGCCCGGGACTTTCACAGTTTCAGCACTGAAAAGGCCATTGTCCCAAGAACCCTCTCAGTCCTGGGCAAACCAGAACAACTGGGACCCTAGGTGGCAGCCCAACGCCACCACTCTTATGATGTGGAAGAGTAGCCCCTGCTGAGTATCATGATGAAATGTTATAAAATTTAAAATTAAAAAACCAAAGATTTCATGTACAGGAGTCAGATGGGTACAGCTATTAACCAAACCCCCATATTCGGGAGAGATGAAGGTAGATCGGCTTCAGTTTCCAGTCCAAAGGGCCAGAGCTAAGACAAAGGACCCCACCCAAAGCAGCCAGCTGCGGAGGGTACTGGGGAGCTGAGACAAGCACAGAACAGAGCCAGCCAGGATGTGAGTCATGTGAGAGTCAGAGGGAAGAGGGCCAGAGCCATGGTCAGGAGAAGACTCTGGCTGCAGCACAGCAGGCTCACTTTCCTGGTCCAGGAGCCTGCCTAAAAATAGGCAGGCAAAGGACAGATGCCTCAGGCAGCTACTGACTGCTACAGAGACTCTTTGAAGGATGAAGGGTAAAGAAAAATGTTAAATCATGTCCTTCTATACTATAAAAGGAATACATTTATAGTGGAGGAAAATGTGAAAGGTACAGACAAATATAAAGAAGAAAATTAAAATAATACAGAAAGCCACCACCCTGAACAAACCATTTATAATGTTGCCATATATATATATATATATATATATATATATATATATATATATTTTATTGGAGTATAGTTGCTTTACACTGCTGTGTCAGTTTCTTCTGTACAGCAAAGTGAATCAGCTATACATATACACATATCCACTCATTTTTGGATTTCCTTCCCATTTAGGTCACCACAGGGCACCGAGTAGTTCCCTGTGCTATACAGTAGCTATTAAACATAGTAGTGTATATGTGTCAATCCCAATCTCCCAGGTCATCCCACCCCACTCCCTTCCCCCTTGGTATGCATACGTTTGTTCTCTACATCTGTGTCTCTATTTCTGCTTTGCAAGTAAGTTCATCTGTACCATTTTTCTAGATTCCACATATATTCATTAACATGCGATATTTGTTTTTCTCTTTTTGACTTACTTCACTCTGTATGATATTCTCTAGGTCCATCCACGTTTCTGCAAATGACACAATTTCATTCCTTTTTACGATATTGCCATATATGTCTTTCTCCCTAAAAAAGCCAAGAATTTATGTGGTCCAGTGCCAGCAAGTAATCAAAAGCCATTGAGGGCTTCCCTGGTGGCGCAGTGGTTAAGAATCTGCCTGCCAGGGGCTTCCCTGATGGCGCAGTGGTTGAGAGTCCGCCTGCCGATGCAGGGCACACGGGTTCGTGCCCCGGTCCGGGAAGATCCCACATGCCGCGGGGAGCAGCTGGGCCTGTGAGCCATGGCCGCTGAGCCTGTGCGTCGGAGCCTGTGCTCCGCAACGGGAGAGGCCACAACAGTGAGAGGCCCGCGTACAGAAAAAAAAAAAAAAAAAAAAAAATCTGCCTGCCAATGCAAGGGACATGGGTTCGAGCCCTGGCCTGAGAAGATCCAACATGCCACGGAGCAACTAAGCCCGTGCGCCACAACTACTGAGCCTGAGCTCTAGAGCCCGCAAGCCACAACTACTGAAGCCTGCGCGCCTAGAGCCCGTGCTCCACAATGAGAAGCCACGACAATGAGAAGCCCGCGCACCGCAACGAAGGGTAGCCCCCACTCACCACAACTAAAGAAAGCTTGTACACAGCAACGAAGACCCAACACAGCCAAAAATAAATAAATAAATTTATTTTTTTTAAAAAGCCATTGAGATCTTCACCAGAGATTCTTAAAGAAAATCAAAGGGAATCTCATTTATAATCAATAGAAACACTTCTTAAAATTTTCTTTCCCATTTCCATCCTCTTGTCACCTCCCACACCCTGCAGCTTCCCCAAAACTCCTTAGCCCTCACTCTCACCGACCAGCAAAAATCTCTCATAAAGCCCAACATCAAGGGGTTTCTCTTCCCTTTTTCCCTTCCTCACCTTTTTCAAATTTCTCTTTTTCCTCTCAGAGACTCTGCTTCCATTCCCAATATTAAATTAGTTAAACTTGTTTCACTTCTTGCAGTTCATCTTTTCTTTCTGCCCATTTCCCCAATTCTACCTGGAAGAATCTGAGCTAAGCAGATACATTCCTTCCCCCAGAAATTGGAGGAGAAGAAGCCAAGCAATCAATGACAGAATACTCTTTCATGAGCAACAGGAGGAAAAAATATTGCAAAATATGCAAAGGCCCATAATGTAACATCTTTTTAAAAAAATCTTTAAATATTTTAAATACATTTTTCTACAAAACTCATTATACTGTAGGTGCAATTTTATATTGTGCTCTGTAAATTTTACATTAATGAATTCGTTCATTCAGCGAATAGTTTTGTGGGCTTACTGAATAGTTTTGTGGGCTTACGAAGGATACATCAATGAACAAAATAGGCAAAAATTCATGCGCTCATGAAGCTTAGTCAATTAGTAAGAGATAGACAACAAATATAAAAGGAAGTTGTACATTATGCCATAAGGTCATGGATACCCTGTAACTTTTTTAAGTAAAGTGGGTCAGGAGTGCTGGGTAGAGGGCTGGTTCCTTCTCAGTTCAGTGAGGTGATTTATGGACACAGCCTTGAGCGAAGAGAGGGCGTGAAGCATGCAGGTTGCGAGGAGGAGCCCTCCAGCGGGGACAGCACAGCCAGTACAACGGCCCAAAGACTGGATGGTGCTTGGCATTTTCTAGGAATAACAAGAAACCGAGTGTGGCCAGAGTTTGGATGTAGGATGTGAGAGAGCGAAGTCGTTGATAGTTCCGTGATTTTCAGCCTAAATGACTACAAGAATAGAGTTGCCATTAACTGATGTGAGGCGAATGGCAGATGGAGCAGATTCTGGGCGGAATCTGGAGTGCAGATTTGGACATGTTGCGTTTTAGATGGTTCTTAGCCATCCAAGTGGAAAAATAGGGGGTGCTGTTGAGAAAAATATTTCCCTGAGTCTTTAAATATTATTAGAAAATCTACATTTTAAATAGGTAATGTTTTATTATAAATTTAAAGAACTTTAAAAAGGGTATACAATGAAAACTAAGTTTATTTCCCTTTCATCCACCTAGCCACCTGTCTCTTCTCCCCAGATACATCCTCTTTTACAAGTTATTCATATATCCTTCCAGAAACCGTCTACACTTTTATAAGTATACGTTTTCCTTTTCTCTCCCATAAAATTTTAGCATGATATGAACACAATTTTCCACCATGCCTTTTTCACTTAACCAAATGTCTTACAATATTTCCATATCAGTAAGGAAAGAGCATTGTCATTCTTCATAATGACATAATTTTCACAGTTTTCACTTGTATGAATACATGTAACGTATACAATATTATTTTTAACTCCCTTGTTGATGGACATTTAAGCTTTTGTTTCCAATCTTCTGCTGTTACAAGAAGTATTGAAAGACATAATGACCTTTTATATATTTCATTTAAATGTGTAATTATATTTATAAAGTAAATATTTAGGAGTGAAATTATTGCTGAGTCAGAGGGTATGTGCTTTTTTATTTAGCTAGATATCACTACATTTCAATACAGCAGAGCATAAGAGGACATGTTTTCCCACACCCTCCCCAACACAGTGTGTTATCAAATTTTTTATAATTCTCTGGTTCAGTAAGTCTGAAAAAAAATTCTTTTTTTTTTTTTTTTTTTTTTTTTGTGATATGCGGGCCTCTCACTGTTGTGGCCTCTCCCGTTGCGGAACACAGGCTCCGGACGTGCAAGCTCAGCGGCCATGGCTCACAGGCCCAGCCGCTCCGTGGCATGTGGGATCTTCCCAGACCGGGGCACGAACCTGTGTGCCCTGCATCGGCAGGCGGACTGTCAACCACTGCGCCACCAGTGAAGCCCTAAGTCTGAAAAAAAATTTTAAGAAAAATATTATCCCACAGTCATATTGTTTATGGTTTCTGCAGCATACTTTAAAAGGCCTTCCTCTCTCTGAGTTTGCTCTTTTAAAAAAACTGCCCAATTTTTAAAGGTACATTTATAGTTTTTTTTTTCCTTTAAATCTTTCATATAGAATTAATTGGGGGGAAGGTGTGAGGTAGGGATCCAGTTTTTCTTTCCAAATGGCTGTCCAGTTGTCCTAATATTTTTCTCTCTGATCAGAAATGCCACCTATAAGATATAATTAATTCCCACATACTTTGGTGTTTATTTCTGAACATTTTCTCCTTTTCCATTGTTCTCTCTCTCTCCTATGTTCCACATTAATTTCATTATTCAAACTTTACGTTTTGTTTTCATAGTTGGTTGGATGAATTGCCCCTCATTACTTATATTTTCTGAAGTTTTGGCTTTGAACGGTGGCAGACTCTTGGCATATTAATGCCTTTCTGACTAGAGAAGGGTTGCCATTTGACTTTCCAACTGGTACTGTAATAACATGGCTAGCTCTCTACACTTCTGTGAGCACTAAGTATTTTGGGGTTCTTAAAAGTTCCATTTCATATTTCAAAAGTGGTGAATACTTCATTTTTCCTGTGTTTATGGTACTCTGGTATTCCTTCTGTGAATCATCAGGTCAGGACTTTTGCCCATTTTTATATTATATGTCCACCTTTTTCTTAAACTTTTAAAAGATGGTCATATAGTAAGGTTATAAAGGGAAATTTAGAAAGAAAAATATTCTCATATATTTACAACACAGTTCTTTTCCCTTTATTTTTTTTTAAGATTTTTTTCAATGTGAACCATTTTTTTTAAGTCTTTATTGAATTGGTTACAATACTGCTTCTGTTTTATGTTTTTGGTTTTTTGGCCACAAGGCATGTGGGATCTTAGCTCCCCGACCAGGGATAGAACATGCACCCCCTTCACTGGAAGGCAAAGTCTTAACCACTGGACCGCCAGGTAAGTCCCTCTTTTCCCTTTAACACAGGGGTTTGCAAACTGACCCGTGGGCCAAATCCAGCCTGCAACCTGTTTTTGTAAATAAAGTTTTATTAGAACGCAGCCATGCTCATTCATTCACATACTGTCTGTCTATGGCTGCTTTCACACTACAGGGGCAGTACTGAGTAATTGTGATAGAGACCATCTGGCCTGTAAAGCCTAAAATATTTCCTATCTGGCCCTTTACAGAAAAAGTTTGCCAAGCTTCATTTTAAAGTATTATCTAAAGTTGTATTTGAATGTGTGTGTATTAAAACATTGTAACAATTGTTGAGAATCTATTGATAATCTATTTCAAGCTTTCTCTTTTCATTTTGTCAGGTAGAGTTTTTAATTTTACTATTTAGTAATTGTTTTTATTATTTCAACAGCTGATCAATAATCTATCAAGAAGTAGTACCATTCACAAGTGGTTTAACCATTAATTGCTTATTTGACTACATTCTGCCTTATTCCTAACAGGATTAAGTCAGTTATTATCCTTCTGTTGTATAATGATGTTCTTATAAATAGCACCGAAATGAACACCTTCATACATAAGTTTTTCATCTCTTTGAGAGACGTCCGTTGGAAAAAAATATCCAGAAATAGTATTTGAAAAGCAATTGACAGTAATCTGCAAGGTCATCAAAACGATCATATCCTTTAACTCACTTATCATGTTTCTGGAAATGTTTTCCAGTTCAATAAGGCATGATGAGGCTTTTATTCTAGGAAATAGACATATATGAATGAGTCCAAAGTAGCTGGAGGAACAGAAACAGGCTCACAGACATAGAGAACAGACTTGTGGTTGCCAAAGCGGTGGGGTATAGGGAGGGATGGACTGGAAGTTTGGGGTTAGTAGATGCAAACTATTACATATAGCATGAATAAACAACAAGGTCCTACTGTGTAGCACAGGGAACTATATCCACTATCCTGGATAAATCATAATGGAAAAGAATATTTTTAAATGTATATATGTGTATAACTGAGTCACTTTGCTGTACAGCAGAAATTAACACAACATTGTAAATCAACTATACTTCAATAAAAAACAAAAAATACCTGGAGGAGATGGAGGGTAAGAGAAAGGATCTAGTACTCTTAAGGGCTTACCCTATGCTAGGCACTTTGTAAGAAATGTATACGTATCATGCAATTTAATCTTTACAAAGCCATTTGGAGTAGGTATTGTCATCCCCACTTT
The DNA here is from genome assembly GCF_025265405.1 of Mesoplodon densirostris. Lineage (NCBI taxonomy): Eukaryota > Metazoa > Chordata > Mammalia > Artiodactyla > Ziphiidae > Mesoplodon > Mesoplodon densirostris. The sequence goes on from NC_082664.1 coordinate 152,212,479, forward strand.
TCACCTAAGAAACCCAAGGATCAGAGAGTTTGACACAACATTGTAAATCAAATATACTTCAATAAAAAAAAAAATTTAGGGCTTCTCTGGTGGCGCAGTGGTTAAGAATCCGCCTGCCAATGCAGGGGACATGGGTTCGATCCCTGGTCCAGGAAGATCCCACGTGCGGCAGAGCAACTAAGCCCGTGCGCCACAACTACTGAGCATGCGCTCTAGAGCCCGCGAGCAACAACTACTGAGCCCACGTGCCTAGAGCCCGTGCTCCGCAACAAGAGAAGCCCCCGCAATGAGAAGCCCACGCACCGCAACGAAGAGTAGCCCCCGCTCTCCGCAACTAGAGAAAGCCCACAACGAAGACCCAACGCAGCCAAAAATAAATAAATAAATACATAAAAAGGATTAGAGAGTTTGGGAAACTTATCCATGCAAGTGGCAGGCCTGGGATTCAGATCTGCTTTACCTGTCTTCAAAGACCCACGTGCTTTCCACTACCATCCTTTAAGGTATGCATGAGTGTCTAAAGAAACATTGAGTGGACCCTTAGCAAATATTTCTGCCTGAATCTGAGTAGGCGCTGAGGAGACAGCAGAAGCAGACAGCGATGGCAGTGTGCTCCATCGGGCGCCTTGGCTCAGGTCCACCCTCCCCCTCGTCCTCCCTTCCTCCCTTTCTCCCCCTGGAGTTCCCTGAGCATCAGTCTTGACTCCTTTCCTCTCCCTGCCCTCATCTCTCTCAGGTTCCTGGAGCGGCTGGGACCCCAAGTCCCGTCTCACTGTCCCCTCGTGCTACACCCAAGCACCATGCTCGCTACAGGCTCTCCTTCCACCCCGCCTGATTATCTGCCACCCCAAGGACATGCAACCATGACCTTGGCATGTGGAGTCTCCACCGTGTCAATACCTAGGCCATTCAGGCAAAGCAGAGCAAGAATGGGGATGGGGAGAACACGAGAACTCTGGGTGACACTAGGGCCCTTGCACTTAACGAATGGGGTTGTCAGTGTGTGAGTGTGTATATGTGTGTGTGTACTTTAAGGACTGTGAGTTACCGTAGGGGGTATGGCTCCATGTCTGTGGTTCAGTAAATATGAGTGTGGGCATCTATGCAGACAAACACGTACATGTATCTTTCTGCATGCATCTACATGTGTATCGGGGATGCCTTTTTACGAATGTTAGTGTGTATAAGCATATCTGTATTAGTTGTCATGTAGGTGAGAATTAAGCTCTAAGGAGTGTCTTTTGTTTCTGAGAATAAAAAAATACTCTGCAAATATATATCTTATTGCGGGGAAGGGTGGGACTAAGTCTGGGAGCTAAGATTCTTGGGTATGACTGTTTTCCTAGAACAGGATGCCTCAACTTTGGCCTTACTGACGTTTTAGCCCAGGTGTTGTGGGAGCTATCCTGTGCATTGTAGGATGTTTAGCAGCATCCCTGATCTCTTCCCGCTAGATGCCCGTGGCATGCCCATGCTGTGACAACCAATAATGTCTCCAGATTTTGCCAAGCATCCCGTGATACGCAAAACTGTGCCCAGAGAACCACTGTCCTGGACCAGTAGTTCTCATTGCTGGCTGCACATTCAACTCACCTGAGGAGCTTACAAATGCTCAGACTCCACCTCAGGTCACCTAAACCAGGATCCCTGGGAGCTGGGGCCTGAGCAGCAGGAATTTTAGATGCTCCTTGGGACTTCTCTAATGTGATTCTAACATGCAGCCTTGGTGGAGGACCCTTGCCTTAATCCAGTGGTTCTCACACTTGAGCATGCATCAGAATCACCCCAAGGCTTGTCAAAACACAGCCTGCCCAGCCCACCCTCAGAGTTCCCGATGCAGGTGGCATGGACAAGGCCAGAGAACTTGCATTTCTAACAAGTTCCCCAGATGAGAACCACTACCCTAGAAAAGTGACATTCAGACTTTGGTGTACACAGGGACAACCTGGAGAGCTGATTGAAAATGTCCATCTCTGCGCCCAAATATTCTGACTCTATATATCCTGTGCAGGGCTCAGGAATTAACTTTTTTTTTTTTTTTTTTTTTTTTGTGCAGGCCTCTCCCTGTTGTGGCCTATCCCGTTGCAGAGCACAGGCTCCGGACACACAGGCTCAGCAGCCATGGCTCACGGGCCCAGCTGCTCCGCGGCATGTGGGATCCTCCCAGACTGGGGCACGAACCCGCGTCCCCTGCATCAGCAGGCGGACTCTCAACGACTGCGCCACCAGGGAAGCCCTAGGAATTAACTTTTTAACCAGCAGTATCCAAGGTTACTCTGATGCAGGGGTTCTGGAAAACCACTTTGGGAAACTCTGCCACATGTCAGACAGAAATTCAGTGGCAGTGGGAGGTACTGGGCTTGGTCAGTGAGGCCTGTTTTCTGGAAGCAGGCTCAGTAAGGATGGGGGTAAAGTGGCTGAAGCTGGGCTAGGAGAACTATCTCAGCAGCAGGGGCACAGGGACCAGGGATCATCTCTCACTGATTTCTAAACGGGAGGGAAGGGCAATGGCCCAGGTCAAGAATGCAGCACCCGGCCCAAACCCCTCCTACTGAACTACCATATAACCCAGGAATCCCACTCCTGGGCATATACCCTGAGAAAACCATAATTCAAAAATATACATGCACCCCAGTGTTCATTGCAGCACTGTTTACAATAGCCAGGTCATGGAAGTAACCTAAATGTCCATGGACAGATGAATGGATAAAGAAGATGTGGCACATATATACAATGGAATATTACTCAGCCTTAAAAAGGAACGAAACTGAGTTATTTGTAGAGATGTGGATGGACCTAGAGACTGTCATACAGAGTGAAGTAAGTCAGAAAGAGAAAAACAAATATCGTATATTAACACATATATGTGGAATCTAGAAAAATGGTACAGATGAACGTATTTGCAAAGCAGAAATAGAGACATAGATGTAGAGAACAAACATGTGGACACCAAAGGGGGGATGTTGGGGTGGGATGAATTGGGAGATTGGGATTAATGTATATACGCCCCTGGGTATGAAATAGGTAACTAGTGAGGACCTACTGTATAGCATGGGGAACCCTACTCAGTGCTCTGTGGTGACCTGGATGGAGGGAAATCCAAAAGGGAGGGGATATGTGTACATATATGGCTGGTTCGCTTTGCGGTGCAGCAGGAGCTAGCACAACCTTGTAAAGCAACTGTACCCCAATTAAAACCAAACAAAAAAACAGGGAAGTGCTAAGAACTCTAAGAGAAGAACACTTGATGGCTGCTGTCCCGCCCCTCAGACGCTGCCTAATCGATTGAGACCCTCATGACCTCACAGTTCCACCACGGGGGCAGCGCTCCGTGCCCAGGGCAGCCGACATGCCCTCTCCCTGCAAGGCTGCCAGACCCCCTCACTCATCTTCAGAGGCCGTGCATGACCTTCCCTGAGCCTCAACCACCCTGAGGAATTTTCTGGAATCTCCTCATATGCTCCCACTGCACTATTAAGGCATTTTTCTTCTGGAATGGCTTGGTTCCATGTCTTTCTCCTCCACTAGACTGTGAACAGAGACCACCTCTGCTCCTCTCTGTGTCCCCAGGGCCCAGTAGAAGAGGGTCAGCTTGTGCCGACTGCTCTATATGACATGACCTAAGGCAGCGTACACACTTACCCCCATCACCTTCACAAAAGACTCTGGCTGCACCTTGACCTGGAAAGCTCTAGCACTTCACCTGGAGCCCCACACACTGTAGGTATGACTCAGCAATTGAACGAATGGATGTCATCCGCCGATCTGTCACTCTTTCAGTTCTCATCAGAGTACTTACCACTGTGTGAACATGTTCATATTAATTAGCTGTATTATTTTCCTTTCCTTATCGGAATGTAAGCTCCAGGGTAGCAGGAATATTTCCTGCCTTGTTCTGAGCTCTACTTGACATCTATGACAATAAGAATAGCAATTAGAGCAACCTATGGGGCATTGCCTCTTTGTGGTATGGCATGGATGAATGAATAAACGAATGAATGAAATGACACATTAGAAAGAGCATTCCTAATTAAAAACTATGCTGAGATAACATCTTTTACACATACTGATGAAAATACAAGAGTTGAATAATACAGGCTGCCAGCAGGGCTATGGAAAACAACTCTCACAGACTGTTGGTAGGGATGAAAAATGACACAGTCCCTGTGAGGGGAACTTGGCAATATCTAGCCAAACTGCATATGTGATTGCCATTTGACCCAGCAAACGCATGTCTAAGAATCGATCAAAAAGATACACTGGCAAATGGAATAAATTACACATGCACGGGCTATTTATTGTAGCACTGTTTTTTTTTTTTTTTTTTTCCGGTATGCGGGCCTCTCACTGCTGTGGCCTCTCCCATTGCGGAGCACAGGCTCCGGATGCGCAGGCCCAGCGGCCATGGCTCACGGGCCCAGCCGCTCCGCGGCATATGGGATCCTCCCAGACCGGGGCACGAACCCATATCCCCTGCATCGGCAGGCGGACTCTTAACCACTTGCGCCACCAGGGAGGCCCTGTAGCACTGTTTTTGCAATAGCAAAAAGGAAAACTGAAACAACACAAATGTCCATCAATAGAGGACTCCTTGAATAAGTTACTGGTTGAATAAGTATGCCATGGGGTTTGATGCCATTGTAGAAATGAATGAGGACAACCGGCGATTCCATTTCTAGGAATCTAGCCAATAGAAATAAAAGTATATGTTCATACATAGATACATATGTGAATGTTCATAGCAGTGTTATCCATAATAGCCCCAAACTGGAAGCAATCCGATTGCCCATTGACGGGTGAATGGATAAACAAAATGTGGTACAGTCATACAGTGGAACACAATTAGACATTTAGAATGAACAAAGTGCTGACACATTCTGCAGCATGAATGAAGCTCAGAAACATTATGCTAAGTGAAAGAAGTTAGACATAAAAGACCATATGACCACATAAAATATTTAGAAAAAGCTGTTTTAAAGAAAAAAAAAAAAAAGCAGACCAGTGGTTTCCTAGGGCTGGAGTTGTGAGGATTGACTACTGATAGGAACTTTTTGGGGTGATGGAAATGTTCTAAAATGCTCCGTGGTTATGGTTGCACAACTCTATAAATTTACTAAAATTATTGAATAATATAATGAGTAGATTTTATGCTATGTAAATTATACCTCAATAAAGCTGTTAAACCAAAATGGTTAAGGAAGACTTCTGCGTTCTACAGTGGAGGGCTCTCCAGGCTACAGTGACAAATTTAAATTTAAGGAAAAAAAAAAAAGCACAGGGCTTCCTTGGTGGCGCAGTGGTTGAGAGTCCGCCTGCCGATGCAAGGTAAACGCGTTCGTGCCCCGGTCAGGGAAGATCCCACATTCGGAGCGGCTGGGCCCGTGAGCCATGGCCTCTGAGCCTGCGCGTCCGGAGCCTGTGCTCTGCAATGGGACAGGCCACAACAGTAAGAGGCCCGCGTACCGAAAAAAAAAAAAAAAAAAAAAAAAAGATAAAATTAGAGTGATGGAAACGGATTAGTGGCTGGCAAGGATTAAGGTGTGTGATGGGGGAGGAGGGAGGTGGGTGTGGTTATAAAGGGCAACATGAGGGATCCTGGTGGTGATGAAAATCCTCTATATTTTGACTGTAAGTGTATCAATATTTTGGTTTTGATATTGTTCTGTAGTTTTGCAAGATATTATTATTAGGGGAAACCACATGTGAATCTACAGTTATCTCAAAATAAAAGGTTTACTGGAAAAAACAATGAAACTGGGGGGGGGGAACCCCTTTGTATGTAGCAACCCAGAAAAATGCCTGTGATATAATCTGAAGTGACAGGAGCCGATGACAAACTTTCTTGTTTCAGAGTGATGACAATTCTGGAATAAGCATGCTTGTTGGGGGAAAGAGACTGGAAGGCAACGTACGTTGAGTCAGAGGATTGAAATCAACCTGTTATTTATCTGTCTGTGTGTTTGTCTGTCCGAACATTGGTCTCCTTTAGTCCTTCCTGGTTCTCCAGTGGGAGACGGACAAGGAAGAGGGTGGTTGCAGTGTAGGGTGCTGCGTCTGGGGTGGGTCTGTGCACTATGCGTGGAATTATGGGTAATGTTTTCTTCTTATCTCCAAGTTCCAAACGTGATATAGCTATATTAATTTTTTATGATGGAGGAAGCTATATATTAAAAAAGGAAACCACATGAGCAAAGTAAAGCCCTTCTGCTAGCCATTCCTGGAGAGCTCATAGGGTGCACGGGTTACTGCCCAGTGGTCTGACAGCAGCTCTGGGTTCTAGGGACTCAGCGGGTGGGGTGGGATTTGCTCTGAGCCCTTTGCTGCTGGGGCTTTCCCCTGCATTTCCCTGACACAAGCGCATCCCAGAACCAGATAGCAGGTGGTGGGCCTCACAGGCCAGACACACCTGTTCTAGCCTGTTCTGCCACAAAGCAATAAATCAGAAGGAAATTTCCAGGCAGCAGTGGGGCAGGGACTGTCACAGGAGCTCATGTCTCCGTTCAGCGGTGATGTCCTCACCCAAACATATCCCGTGTCAGGTTCTGTGATATTGAGATTTATAATAAGAAACATATATTTGGTCTTCCTCTCTGTTTCTGGCACAGAGCCCCTAAAACCTTTGGAATTTCCTAACTGATAAGAGCAATAAAGGTATTTCATGTTCATAACAAAAATATATATATATATGCCATGTGACAAAATAAGAAGTATCCATAAAGGAGTTCCCTGGTGGCCTAGTGGTTAGGATTTGGCACTTTCACTGCAGAGGCCCGGGTTCAATCCCTGGTCGGGGAACTAAGATCCCACATGCCACGTGCGCGGCCGAAGAAAAAGAAAGAAATACCCATAAAGCACTTCTGCTACATATCAAAGGATAATTGTCTCAAGGAAACATACTTGTGATTTTATTTGATTTTTGAGCTGAACTAGCTGCTTTTTCCATGGAGCATGAAGTTTACTTGCAAAACTGACTAACAGATGAATTACAGTCGATTCAGACTTGACTCTATTGGGTATCTGGCAGACATTGTACCCAAAATGTACAGTCAGGTGGCACTTTAAGTAAAATAATGGACAAAATTTGATGCCAGTCAAAAAATTTGAACTTCCAAGTGAAAATTAGAATATAAGAAAAGTTATGTCTGCCAGCTTGCTAGAATGTAAAGACATTCTGATGAAATTGGTGATGATATTAACAAATATAAGTTTTTGATATTGTGTAATGAAACGTCATAAAACATTTGGAAAAATCTACATAACTTAGTCAACTAATATTTCCCAGATAATTAAGGCATGATGAGACAAAATCAGGTCTGAGTAAAAAAGCCAGTCAAAGTGCAAGAGAGAAAAATGGATTTTAATGTAACAAGTTACAAGAAGCTCACTGATATAATTTCAGATTCCACAGTGCAACTAACATTTAAGAAACCAGTATTTATCAGGTTTCAGTACAGTATCAAAGAGGAATATCCACAAATATCTGAAAAGACTATGAAAATATGCCTTTATTTTCCAACTACGTATCTGTGCAAGGTCAGATTTTCTTCTTGTATTTCAACCAAACAACATATTGTAATCAACCAAATGCAGAAGCAAACACAAGAATTCAGTTCTCTTCTATTAAGAATCCAGTTGTCTTCTATTAACCAGACATTGGAGAAACTTGTAAAAAATGTAAAACAATTCCACTCTTCTTACTAGTTTACGTATAGTTATTTTTCCTTAAAAATCATGTCATTTATGTTAACATGTAATAAGTGTTACAATTTTTACATGAATTAATAAGTAAATATTTTAAAGTTGCTCAGTTTTAATACCTAATGTAAGTATCAAAAATTTAACTCACATAAACCAAAACTTTTGGGGGTCCTTCATATTTTTTGAAAGTGCAAGGGAGTCCCGAGACCAAAAAGTTTGAGAAACCTTGCTTTAAAATGATCTTGATATAGCACAGGGAACTATACTCAATATTTTATAATAACCTATAAGGGAAAAGAATCTTAAAAGTTTTATATATAAAACTGGATCACTATGCTGTACACCTGAAACTAACACGATATTGTAAGTCAACTATACTTTGGGACTTCCCTGGCAGTCTAGTGGTTGAGACTCTGAGCTTCCAGTGCAGGGGGTGCGGGTTCCATCCCTGGTCTGGGAAACTAAGATCCCACATGCCGTGTGGCCCAGCCAAAAGAAAAAATCAACTATACTCCAATAAATAAATAAATAAATAGTTTTTTTTTTTAAGCATGGCAAAAAAATTTAAAATAAAATAAAATGATATTGAACAAAACCAAACAAAAAGGTGTTGAGGGGAAGGAGACTTATATGTATGACAGGAGTAAGTTGAAGTTGGGGACTGGATGCATGGAGATTCTTTTGTACCATTCTCTCTCTTCTTAGTACGCTTCAAATTTCTGTAATTAATTATGCTTTTAAAGAGAGCTTTTCCCTCCCTGGGATGTTGATAACTATACCTGCCCATGCTTTCCTGTGATTTCAGGGCCTGGGAGCCCAGCCAGAGGTAAGAAAATCCTCTGTAAGCAACATGGAGTTCCCAGTGCTTTCCAAGGGTGCCCAAGGACAGGGACCCGGAGGGTGAAGGAAAACAACGTCAGATCAAATGCCCTTACCTGGGGCCAAGACTCCCAGCTCATTGCAGGGGTATCTTTGATGGCCATGCCTAATGGCCCCCGGGAAATCACAGTGGGAAGTGAGAAGGGTCTGAGGTCAATTCTCTGCACCACTAGACATGTGCTGAGGACCACAGACTCCTCTCGGGGCTGCAGTTGGACCAGATGATCTTTGAGAGCCCTTCCAGCTAGAGCACTCTGTGAAAAGCTATTCCTCTTGGTCCCATGAGTTTCCATTCATTTAGTAATTATAAGTATTGATTGTCTCTCAAGCATCGGGGTCTGCCTCGTACAGGACAAGAATACAAAGCACAGCAGTATCTGTGATTTCAGTGACATCAGAAGACCCAGATGCCCCGGTCACCCTTCCATCTTTGTATTCCCAAAATTCAACTATTAATGTAACACTGCTTTGATTTCTTTCAAAATGACTCACTGACACTTTAACAGGGAGATGAGTCTGACCCTTTCCAAAGATAGAAACCAAAGGGGAGGGCTGTATTAGCAGAGAAGATATTTAATTTTATTTGAGACACATCGATTTTATGGCTCTAGGGGATGTCTTAATGGAAGTGTCCAGTTGGGTGTATTGATCGGGAGCTCAGAAGAGCCGTCTGAATTAAGAGGTAGACATTTGAGAATTGACCACATTTACAAAGTAGTGAAGATATGTTTGGGTTCAATCAGAGTCTCAGAGAGGAGAAGAGGCAAGGAGGAAGGCTGAGGAAAAGCACATTCAAGGAGGGACACTTACAAAGGGAACCAGCAAAGAATGAGCAGAGGGGAGGAGATGGGAGGGAGCCCAGGAAGCAGCAGAGCTTGTGGTCCAGGAAGACAAGGGAAAGAGGGAGGAGGAGGTAGTGCCAAAGGCAAGAGGCCCGGGAAGAATAAAGACAGAGGTGCCTAGTGGATCTGGCAGCAAGGAGGCCACTGGGATCCCATTCCCAAGCAATCTGGGTGGGGCTGTGGGACAGCAACCAGACTGAGATTGAGAAAGGGGGATGGGGAAGAGAGATGATGGGTATAGACAACCCTTAGGAAGTTCGGCTGGCAAAGGAAGTTTGGCTGACACAGCATTCAGCAAGAGTTTTTGCTTATTTATTTAAAAAGGGAGAGACTTGAGCATGTTTTAAAAATCAACACTTTTTAATTTTATTTTATTGATGTATAGTTGGTTTACAATGTTGTATTAGTTTCTGGTGTACAGCAAAGTGATTCAGGTATACATATATATTCTTTTTCAGATTCTTTTCCATTATAGATTATTACAAGATGTTGAATATAGTTCCCTGTGCTATACAGTTGGTCCTTGTTGTTTATCTATTTTATGTACAGTAGTTTGTACCTGCTAATCCCAAACTTCTAATTTATCCCTAACCTCCTTCCCGTGTGGTAACCGTAAGTCTGTTTTCTAGGTCTGTGAGTCTGTTTCTGTTTTGTAAATAAGCTCATCTGTATCATAGTTTAGATTCCACATATAAGTAATATCATATGATATTTGTCTTTCTCTGTCTGGCTTACTTCACTTAGTATGATAATCTCTAGGTCCATCCATGTTGCTGCAAATGGCATTATTTCATTCTTTTTTACAGCTGAGTAATATTCCATTGTATATATGTACCACATCTTCTTTATCCATTCATCTGTCCATGGACATTTAGGTTGCTTCCATGTCTTGGCTATTGTGAATAGTGCTGCTGTAAACACTGGGGTGCATGTATCTTTTTGGATTATGGTTTTCTGCAGATATATGCCCAGGAGTGGGATTGATGGGTCATATGGTAGTTCTATTTTTAGTTTTTTAAGGAATATCCATACTGTTCTTGGTAGTGGCTCCACAAATTTACATTCCCACCAACAGTGTAGGCGGCTTCCCTTTTCTCCACACCCTCTCCAGAATTTATTATTGAAATCAACATTTTAATTGATTGTATTGATTGGTGGAAAGGAGGCAACACAGAGGGAGAAATTGAAGAGACAGCAAAGATGGTGGATAATCAGAGGCTAAGGGTGGGGTCCAGAGTCCCAAACTGAGAAGTGGCAGGAACACACAGCACCTTCACACAACATGAAAGCATGAGGCATACCCTCCTGTGGACAGAGGGTGCGACTGAGCAATTCCACGAAACGTGAATGACCAACAGAAAACTTCAAATTCAGGCAACAGTGAGATACTATTTTTCATCAACCAATTTGGCTGTTTACAGATAAGGAAACTGAGGCACAGACAGGTTCCAATCAAGACGACACAGGTAGCACATAACAGAGCCAGGATTAGAACCCAGGCCTGGCTCCAGAGTCTAAGCTCTCAAACACGATTTGACATCTTTTTTCTAAAAAGAATTACACGTTGCATAAATACGCATTTCTATAAATAAATGTGCGTACATGTATGTGCATGTATAATACATACTCATGCAGAAAAGACTAGATACCATAATATGAAGAGTGATTATCTCTGAGCAATTGGATTATAGCTGGTTCTTTTTCTTTGTTCTTTTCTGCATTTCTAAATCTCCTACAGAGTGTCAATTACTTGTGTTCTAAGAAAAAATAGAAGTTATTTTTAAAAACCAGCCTGGGGAAGAGACTAGGATGATGACATAGATCAGACCCCCATTGTTCAAGTCCAGCCTTCATGGGTAACCTTGGGGGGAGGGAGGGAGGGCAAAGGATGAATGGGTGAGTCAGTCTCTCAGCCACACAGACAGAACCCACAGGTTGTCTCCTTGGTTTTCCTGAAAGTTCCAACTACTGCTTAGATGCTCTTTAATGCTCTGCAAAAGCCTGGAGCATTCTTCCTAGGAATTGTTATCTCCTGTCTCAAGCAAAACTACTGTGACCTGAAGGGACCCTGACATAGGGTCTTCACCTCTCCAATCAGAAGGTCCCTCCAGTTTTCCCCACAACCCCCAGAGGAGGAATCAAGATGCATTCCCTCTGGATATGCTTCCTCCCTCCATCAAGGGCATGCTTCTCAGGCTCTTTGCAGAACCAAGACCAGATGAAAAGCCTCCCCAGGGCTCAGGGCCCTGAGGTCAGGCTTCAGGCCATGTGGCTCTCCATGACACCACGCAGGTGACCACTCTGTCCCAGCCTTGTGCTCCCAGGAACCACTCCTTCCCCTCCATGGCAGCTCTTCTCCAGAAAGAAATCACTTCCTGCCAGCTGACCTCTCCCTGGCTGCAGGCATCATAGAGCTTAAACATTTTATTTACTAGATTGTTGGTTTATTATAAAAGGATATAACTCGGAAACAGCCAGATGGAAGAGATGTAGAGGGCAAGGTACAGGGAAAGGACGCAGAGCTCCCAGTACCTCCACATGTTCACCAACCCAGAAGCTCTCCAAATCCCATCCTTTGTGTTTTCATGGAGGAGGCGTTGTTACATAGCCATGATGGATTACATCATCGTCCATTGGTGACTGAACTCAATCTCCAGCCCCTCTCCTCTCCCCAGAGTTCAGAGGGGTGGAACTGTTCCACCCCTCTCATCCCATGGTCAGTTCCTCTGATGACCAGCACGCAACCATAGGTGACCTAGGGGCATTTCAAAAGTCAGCTTACTTACATAACAAAAGACACTTTGATCATGCTCAGCCCTTAGGAAATTCCAAAGATTTTAGGAGCTCTGCCAGAAATGGGAAGACCAAATATATATTTCTTTTTTAAAATTTTTTTTTTATTTTGGGCTGCATTGGGTCTTTGTTGCTGCGCGTGGGCTTTCCCTAGTTGCCGTGAGCTGGGGCTACTCTTTGTTGCGGTGCACTGACTTCTCATTGCAGAGGCTTCTCTTGTTGCAGAGCACGGACTCTAGGTGCGCAGGCTTCAGTAGTTGCAGCATACAGCCTCAGTAGTTGCAGCATGCAGGCTCAGTAGTTGTGATTCGCGGGCTCTAGAGCACAGGCTCAGTAGTTGCGGCACACGGGCTTCAGTAGTTGTAGCACGCAGGCTCAGTAGTTGTGGCTCACGGGCTCTAGGTGCGCAGGCTTCAGTAGTTGTGGTGCGTGGACTCATTAGTTGTGGCACATGGGCTTAGTTGCTCCACGGCATGTGGGATCTTGCCAGACCAGGGATCAAACCCATGTCCCCTGCATTGGCAGGCGGATTCTTAACCACTGCACCACCAGGGAAGTCCCAAATATACATTTCTTATTATAAATCACAATGTCACACTTGCACTCTCCATTGGCCCTTGTATTCCTTCCTTCCTTTCTTCATTCAGTAAATACTAATCAAGTGTCTACCTGTCCTTAGGGCCTGGTACTGGGTGCTGGGGTACGAGGTGAAAAGACACACAGTCCCGGCCCTCAAGGAGTAAAGACAAGGCAGGGATACAGGTATGTAACTGCAAAGAACCAAGTGACAGAGAAAGCTCCCTGTTTGCATCAGCTCCCACCTCTGCCAGGGAGAGGCAGGCCCTTGACCTGGTCCTGCTGGGGGTCTGGAAAGTCTGGAAACATGGGCAAATGTGCAGAATGTCAAGGACATCACCAGTCTGTCAAGAAAGAAATGATACTGCCTATGTTTCCAGACTTCGTGGAAACTGTAGAAGGCTCACGGGCATCAGCCCATAAAGCAGAGATGGAGGGCAGAGGGTGGGGGGGCGGGTTGGTGTTGCCATTAAGACCTGGGTGACAGAAGCTGACATGGGCTGGGACTTCCCTGGTGGTCCAGTGGTTAAGACTTCGCCTTCCGGTGCAGGGGTACAGGCTCCATCCCTGGTCGGTGAACGAAGATCCCACATGCCTCGGGACCAAAAAACCAAAACATAAAACAGAAGGAATATTGTAACAAATTCAATAAAGACTTTGAAAATGGTCCACATCAAAACGTCTTTAAAAAAAAATAAAAAGAAAGAAAGAAATTAACATGGGCCATGCAGAGTGCATTCATTAATTTGATTCCCACAACAGACCCACAAAGGGAGGTGTTTTGTTGGTTTTGGGTTTTGTTTTATTAAAATCCCTACTTTGCAGATGAGGAAGCAGAGTGGTGTCTGGGCTCCAGCTCTGCCAATAGAAGGCGGGAATTTAATGTAGATTATCTCGGCTCTGGCGCGCAGGGGATTAAGTGAGATGAGAGGGCAGCCAGCATCTTGACTGCTGTCAGAAAGGCCACATCTTTCCCAGCGGTTCTCACGCTGCCATGGCGACAGCCAGTTAAAAATAGTTCAGGCACAAGTTGAGGCGTCAATGCGCACCGACACTGGGAAAGCTCCCGTCGGCGGTCTGGAAGGATGAGCGCATTCCCTCCCAGCACGGTGTGCACCTTACAAAGTGGGGGGTGCACCACATCCTCTGGGCGCTTCCGAGATTTTTTCCTATGGAGATAGAGGTGGACCAGGAACATCCTGCGGGAACGTTGTCAGCGAGTGGATGGAGGGAGCAGGAACTATCGGAACAGCCTCCTCTCCGGCCTCCCTGCCTCCCTCTCCCCCCACGCACCCCTCACACTGTGCAGCTACTGCCCCAGTCACGTGCCTTCCACTAGACTCTTATGGGGGCCCCTGGAGCACCTTTGCTCCCCTTTACCTCACCTGCAGCTACCACGGTGCCTGACTTTCAGTGGGTGTTCCATACATACTTATTGAATAAATACATAAGACCTTGAAAATTACCATTTTTAACTCCTTGTTTTGAGCCATAGTTTAATATTTCTGACTCATGCACTAGCAAGCCCTGACGCGTATAGGTTGGCTAGAATCATACCCAGCACGTCTGGGCCGGGTCTTGACGGCTCATGCAGCTCTACACCCGCATTTCACAGAAATTCAGACAGAGAGACGTGTGCTTAGTTGGCCAGCATCCGTCTCTTGAGTCCACCCCCCAGCCCACCCGCCCTGTGCAATGCTTTCTCTTTCTTCATTTTTCTTATTGAGAAAGAGAAAATGACTTTATCTGAGCATTCTCATAGCCAGAATTGTTTTAAAACAATTCTGGCAATGAAGATCATTGTTTTTCAAGAGATGCTTACATCCAGGAGGCCTTCAGATACCTGGAGGAAGAAGGCAAGGGCTGTGTGTTGGGAGCTGCAGACCATTCCAGAATCCTGGGAGAGGCGAGGAAGGAGAGAAGGACCAGCCAGCCCTGTCTGTGCCACAGGACAGGTTATTTGCATAATGAACCCAGTGCATACCTTAGCTCCCAATTCCTCACAGCTCCGAGGAGTGAATGGGTATTATTAGTGTCATCTTATCTAGAACTGGAAAAGACAGACTTTCCAGATGGCTCCCAGGGATCCGACTGTGCTCAAGCACGTTGAAGACACCAGCAAAGGCTGCTGCCCTGTTCAAGCCTGTCAACCATCACAGCCCTTCCTCTAGGAAATAGAGAATTAACCATCCTCTCCCCTGCTGGGCTGGGACCTCTTGCCTTTTCACTCACATCCTCCATTGTTTCTGAACCAAATGGGGTCTGCTTGCCCGGCGCGCGGCGGACAGCGGGCAGCAAAGGCAATTTGTTGACACCAGGTTGTGGTGAAGGAAAAGACAGTGTTTATTGCAGGGTGCCAAGCAAGGGAGTGGAAGACAAGCCTCAGACCACTCCCACTCGGTCTTTGAGTTAGGGTTTTTTTTTTAAAGGGGAAGAACAAAGAAGCTGGGGTTACTCATATCTTGGGACACTGCTTAATCATCATTTTGGGAGTCAAGGTATCTCTGGCTTGTGATTCTCTGAACAGGTTCATGGCTGGGCGTCCGTTAGCTCATCTTACCCTGGAGAAACAGCCTGAGTTTGTACGTTAATGATGTGATCTGTAACAGTAATTTTAGTACATTTACAATGTTATTGACAACAGCAATGGTAGTCATCTGACTATTCAGTTAGCACAGGATTGAGGTCAGAGGGGACAAGAAAAGGAATCAAGTTTTGGATAGAGAGATTAATCATAAACTCGGTAAGGGAACTCAGTTTTAGGGGGACTCAGTTTCACCATCAGTAACTCACCCATTTCAATCACCTTGGACTTAGAAGGTGAATGAAAGCCAAATCTTTATCTCCAGGCAACCTTTCTCTCCAAAGTTTCAGACATTTATATCCCTCTGCCCAAGAGATGTCTCCACTTTGTGGTCCCAGGGCCCAAACAACACAATCAAAGCCAAATGCAGCGTCTACCCCTGAAGCTATTTTCCTCCTTAAGTCCCTGTCTTGGTGGCTGTCACTGTAGCCAGAGCACAAGTGAGTCACCTCCCTCTGCCACACATTCACCCTCAGATCACTGTCCTGTCCATTTCTCTCCACCTCTATGAAACTCACCTGCATAATGACAACAGCATCCAGAATGGTCTTCCATGTCTCATCGTGGCCTCTACAACACCCACCCAAATCAATTCTCCAAAACTCCACCTGTGTAAACTTTCTGATCCAACTGTGACACTCCCCTGTGTGACAGCGTTCTGGGCTCCCCAAGGCTGTGAGATTGAGACCTTGGCCCGGCCCCGGGAGCCCTGTGACCTCTGCCCCCCTCCAGTCTCAGCTCCACAGCCCTGCCTGCACAAAGGCATATCCCCTGTGCCCCGGACATTCTCCCTCCTCGCAGACCCCCAAATCCACCATGCTGTCTCTCACAGCACGTCCTCCGCTGCTGCCAGAGCCCTTTGAAGTCTGGGGAGGGGAGAGCTCGGTATGTTTAAAATATAAAGAAATCCCCATCCAGGGTTTCCAAAATGGCAGCGTATTTTCAATGTTTACAACTAATTCGCTAATGCCTTTGTCACAAAGACCTTATAATGCAATGTAATTGTGCCAGTCAGAGGATAATGAGAATCTTAAAAAATAATAAATGATACAAATGAACTTATGTACAAAACAGAAACAGACTCACAGACTTAGAGAACAAACTTATGGTTACCAGCGGGGAAGGGTTGGGGGGAGGGATAGTTAGGGAGTATGGGATTGACATGTACACGCCTCTATATTTAAAACAGATAACCAACAAGGACCTCCTGTATAGCACAGGTCACTCTGCTCAATATTCTGTAACAACTAATTGGGAAAAGAATTTGAAAAAGAATAGATAGATGTATATGTATAACTGAATCACTTCCTGGTACACCTAAAGCTAACACAACATTGTTAATCAACTGTACTCCAGTATAAAATAGTTAGGGTCTCCCTGGTGGCACAGTGGTTGAGAGTCTGCCTGCCGATGCAGGGGACACGGGTTCGTGCCCTGGTCCGGGAAGATCCCACATGCCGCGGAACGGCTGGGCCCGTGAACCATGGCCGCTGAGCCTGCGCGTCCGGAGCCTGTGCTCCGCAACGGGAGAGGCCACAACAGTGAGAGGCCCGCCCCATCTCGCCGGGTCTGCCAGGGCTAAGGGGTTTCCCAGGAAGCAGGACTGTCAGTGGTAAAATCAGGAAAGGCCTGGGCAAAGCAGGACAAGCTGGTCACCGTAAGTATAAAACAGCAGTTGACAGGCGTATGATGGTCTTCTTCCTTCAGAACCGTCAGTGTATCTCTGTGGCTGTCTGCCTGATGTTAGATTAAAGGCCACGTTTGAGGCCGTGGAGAGTGGGAAGCCGGACCTCTCGGCCCTGTGCTCCCTGCTGCTACCAACTGGCTGTTCCTTCTGGGCTCAGCTCGCCCCAGTGCCTGCCTGCTGACTGCTCCCTCCTGCGTTCCTTCAGCATCCCCAACACGCCTCCTAGCAGGCAGCGCACTGTGCTGTGGTTTTCTGTGTGCGTGTCAGTTTCCACCTTTAGGCGGTGAGCAAGTTCAGGGCTGGGCTGACCCATAGAAGACCCTTGGTGGGCGATGAACAAACAAGACTGTGCATGGCCCACCAAGCAATCCCATCTGAGATGTCTGCTGGGCCCAGACAACTCACAGGTTTCCTGGGCACCTCCTGTGTGCCAGGCTCGAGCGCAGCCTCAGCCTCAAGGAGCTTAGAACCACGTGTTCTAAAGGCATCCAGGAGAGCAGACAAAGGAAGCTAGCAGTGCTTGTTTCATGCCTGCTTGATGATAAAACACCATCTAATTCCTATGGCACAAGGGATCAGAAGGTTGAAGTGCCCAGGGAGGGCTGCCTGGAATGTGTGTAGATGGCAAAGAAGGCACCAGACATAAGTAGCAAGAAGGCAGATGTCTTGCTGTCTAAAAAAAAAAAAAAAAAAAAAAAAATTTAAAAGAACAGAAATGCCAAGTTACAGGAGAGGTTGCTCCCAGCAGCAAGACATGAAAGCAAGTTCCGATGGCCCCTTCTCCAGAAGGAGGGCTGAGCAACATGACCTCCACAGCTCCTTCCAGATTCTATTATTTAACCTTGGCATTGCCAGCAGGGAGCAAGCCACAGATGCAGGAATTGAGCAGGGGTATTCTGGGTACAGTGTTAGTGCTGACCAAGTGGGTCGGAGCACATGGGAGATAAGTCTGGACGCGTGGACGGAGCTTGAATTGGGACCACCAGACTCCCCTGGACGTGTTTGGTGAAACAGTGAGGAGTTTGGGAGCCGGGGAGCAGCAACACCCTATCTCAGGGGCAGGAACTACTGCAGGATGTGAATGTCTGCCTGTGTGCCACCTCTGGTTCCTTCTCTCCTCCTCACACATTTCTCACAGTGGAATTTCAGGGCTTATCACTAACCACAAAGATGGAAATCAATCCAGTCCTTTCCCCCATGGGTCCCCAGCAGTATGACAAAGGAAGCATCAAAGACCCAGATCAATAGCTGCGAAAGCTCACCTGGAAAAGCATCTTGACTCTGCAGCCACAGTCTGGTTTCCCAATACTTTCCTCTGAATTGGGCTTACCCACTTCAAACTACGGGCACATCCCAACCAGGGCAGAGCCCACCATGGTCAGCGGCATGGAGGGGTGGACCAGGGGGGAAACAGGTGCTCGTGTGCGGGAGGGGGGTCAAAGGGGAGGACACTTGGGAGGGGCTGGTGGGCACAATCTCAGGCTCTTTCTCCAATCTCATCAGGTGTATCAGACTCTCCCCTTTGCCCCAGGGAGGAAGAGTAAGAGGCAGGCTGGGAAAGCCTTCGGGGAGCAAGGAGATCACAGCTCGCTGTCTCTGGAGGTAGCAGGTGCTGGGTCCCATGTGGGGTCCCCACAGACGTCTTTATGGCTACTGGTGCTCCAGACTCCAGTCTGGTTCTGCCTGTTGGTCTTACCCTCCCACGCATGTGCAGGATGCAGGAGGGAGGCTTTGTTCCATCTGCACAGGCTCTACAGGAACCCAGCCGTTGAGTAGGATTCAGTTATGGATCCAAACAGAGCATTACGTTTAACTCCTATCTTCCCAACGGCAGTCGTAATCAAAGGCTGTGACCCATTTCTCTCCAGAAAGCATAGAGGATAACAGAGTCCAACTTGTGACAGGGGCCTTGATGAGAAAGGCATGGGATCATAGTAAACAGAGCTGGGTTTGAATCTTAGACAACTACCAACTTCGAGATGCTGCAGAAGATGTCACTCTCCAAGGTACTGTTTCATCAGCAGTACGACGATGATAATATCCCAAGATGCTGTGGGAATTATTGATAATGTGTGAACCTGTCACGTAGAGGTGATGAATAAATAGCAGGTTCTTCCTCACCTGTGTAACAGCCTGTCACTCCAGGCAAACATCATCACCCCTAGCCCTGGGCAGGACTTGACCCAAGTTCTCTGGCCAGACCTCTGCAGCTCCAGCATGGGCTCCAGCATCCAGGCTGTGATGCCAGATCCTGGGCTGCAGAGTACCTGTGGCCTCATAAGTCTGCAGGACGGAGGCTGCTGCACTCCTTCTGTCTCCTTCCAAACTGGCTCTGGAATGGGGATGGGGTAAGATGTACAGATGGGATCCTCAGAACCTCAGATCCACATGAGGGCCTCAGGGGAGACAAAGGCAGATGCAAGCAAGCAGGGCACTGTATAGCACCACCCTTTAAGCCTGTAACAAGGTAACCAAGCCCATGCCGTAGTGATGATCAGTTCATGCACATCCAGGGATTCCAGCTCCAGCTCTGCCGCCGACCACTGAGCAGGTCCCTGCACCTCCTAGAGCCTTAATCTCCTCATCCACAAAATGGGATGACATGACCTTCCTTGAAGGCGGGTTTCTGTCACTCTGGGTGTGAGCACTTCTTTGTAAGCTGCCAAGATGTATGCAATTGGAAGGGGTGGCGATTATGCAAGTGTCATCGGAGGCACATTTGCTGCTGTGGGAAATGCAGGCGCTGGACCATTTTCTCATCTTTCCACAGGTTGCTAGAATCACAACTTATAATTAATGCACAGTGATACGGCTTGACCCAGTTTCCCAAATTAGAATGTTTCAACTACAACTGATGAAAGATGTGAAATTCTTGTCTTCCTAGAAGAACTAACTGGATAAACCTCCTTTCCCTGGGCTTCAAGTTTTCTTCAGAGCTAATGAATAAATACACACGTTAAGCAAATGTATAAATTTGCTTATTCATTAAGTATCGATTGAGCACCTACTTTGCACCTTTTATTACGCTTAACGCTTTACCTGACTTGTCCATTTAATCCCCACATGAATTCTGTGATGTGGGCACCCTGATGTGATAATTAGGAAACTAAGGCTCAGAGGGGTTAGGTTACTGGATCAAGGCCGTGCACCTAGAAAGCGACAAAGCACAATTTAACCCAAGTTTTCTTGACCCCTCGTGCACCTGCTGTTTCATGATACCACGTGGCTTCTCCAGGCCCCTAGGAAGGGGAGTTAAGGTTATGTCTGGTAGGAGGAAGGAGTAGGGATGGACCACAAGTTACGGCTGTTGTGTGCCCCAGTGTCACCACATTAAACATCCCAACCTTTCCTGGGACTCAGCCATTCATCCTGCTTCCCAACTCCAGGCAGGTGGCCCCTGGAATGCACTCACTGCCCCTGTTCTCCTGGCCGAACTCATCAGCTCTGTACCATTGTGCAGCTGCCTTGTCCTCAACCCTGGTTCTGACTTGTTTCCCTTTCTACCACCCCTGGTCCATCTAGGAATGGGCTGGCACTGAACTAGGCACCCCATCTCCCTTGGACCTCTTGGGCTGGTGGGCAGCAGCTGGGCAGTACAGGGCATGGAGTCAGACAGAGTGACGCGCTTCTGATGGCTCTCCATTTGAGAAAGTAACTGGTTTCTCTGTGCCTCCGTTTCCTTGTCTGAAAGTTGAGGGTAATCCCTGTCTCACAGGGTTGCTGAGAGTCCTAATGGGATAAGGTAATACATGTGTGGCATACAGTAGGCACTCAGCAAGTGCTATTTCCTTCACCTCCCTGCCCCATACTTGCAAAGTACAGCAAATGGTACATTCTGACTATGCTACTTTTTCCTCTGTGACTTCTTAGTTTTAAATATTTAACTCTCATGTTGGTGAGTAGGGTAAGGTACAAATCTAATTCCTTTTTCAAACTCAATCTTCAGTATTCCAACACGATTTATTAAGTGAGCTTTCCCTTCCATATTGCTTACTCATCACATATGACAGTCTCTCATATAGTTTGGTCTAATTCTTGGCCCTCTTCTGCATAACTTAGATATAATTTCCTCTTTGTAGCTGCACTCCAGCTGTTTTTATTACTCTTTGCTCTAAAATAGATTTTTATAACCAGGCAGATAAATCTTCCCCACCCCTGCTCTCCCATCCCCACCTGAATTATTTATTTTTCTTGGCCATTTATTCTTCCAGCCATACTCTTTTGTCAGGTTCCAAGAGAAGTCTTGGAGCTTTAAATGAGGATTTGCTGGGTACACAGAGGATGTGAGGGCTAGCACTTTGGGGAACTTGTGTCTAAATCCCACAAGCCTTGAAATCTCAAGTGGTCACACACACATACACACATGCACATATGCACATACACATATATACACACACATACACACATACATGCACACACATACGTGCACAATACATGGACATACACACTTACACATATACACACACATACACAGGCAACCCTGTTCCCTGCTTGCCCCTCCAACCCTTACCCACCGATAGGAAGAAGACAATAAATGACAGCCAGCTGGTACCCAATCATGACCCCTTGCCAGGCCTGCCTCGCATTGAAAGGCATAGGGATGAGGCTGGAAATTAGTCCAGTGATGGGCAAGTTCAAGGGAAATCCTAAGAACCTCGGAGTCTAGACCTGCTTTACTAGTTTCCCATTACATTGACCTCTAAGGCATTTGACTAACCCAGTGGATTTCCAGGTGGAGGGCTCCCTACCAGCAGCCCCTGGGAACTTGATAGAAATGTAAATTCTTGGGCCTCACCCCAAGAATTGAATCTGGGTGTGGAGCCCAGCAATCTGTTTTTTAAACAAGCCTCCCCATAACTGAATGCTTGAAATTGAGAGCCACTGGATTAAACAAGCATAGATTTACTCAAAGGCTACCTCTGTTTATTTCTGAGATCTCAGGCATGCTGGTAGCCTCGTCAGCTGCACAGAAGAAACTTTGAAGGATGCTTGCAAATGTAGGAGAGCTGCGACAAAGCCAGATTCGTTGTATCAATAATTGGACCACACGTGACCTACACATGAGGAGGGTCAATATCTTCACAATATTACTCCTGCTTGCCAGGAAAATGCAATTCTCCTTCTGCTCTCCTGCAGGAATCACAAGTATTATGGTTTTCTCTACCCGGTCACAAACATCCTGCATTGAGTTTATTCCAAAGTAGTTACTATATTTTGTTATTGTGAATGGGCTCTCCTTAGCTGCGGATTTTCTAACTGATAATGCCTGGTATTCATCTAGCATCCTGAGCATTCATCGGTAATCACTCATTTTTCTGACCTCTTTATTTCTAGTCCTTTTTTTTTTTTTTTTTTTTTTTTGCGGTAGGCGGGCCTCTCACTGCTGTGGCCTCTCCCGTTGCGGAGCACAGGCTCCGGACGCACAGGCTCAACGGCCATGGCTCACTGGCCCAGCCGCTCCGCAGCATGTGGGATCTTCCCGGACCGGGGCACTAACCCGTGTCCCCTGCATCGGCAGGCAGACTCTCAACCACTGCGCCACCAGGGAAGCCCCTCTAGTCCTTTTTGACATCTGGTTTGTCTTTTTCAAGTTTCAAGGTGTTTTTTTTCATAATAATACTGCCTACTTTGGGCCTAATGTTTAGTATTTGCATTTCTGCTTCAGGGGCCCAGCTGGAGGAGTGGACAGATTTGACAAAAGACGGTGGACGGAAGGGCATTTAGGGGGCCAGACTTGTCCTGGAACACACTTCCCGCCAGGCCACCTACCTGAGCTTAACGTAGCCTTTGGGATTCACCTGGTAAATTCACTTTCGGGTTTCTGGAGTTTTTTTACCTTTGTTTTAATCCAGGTTTTAAATTTTGTTTGCATAGAGTTATACAGACAATTCTGTAATCATTCTTTTACTTTAGCTTTTATGGATCCATTTTTGTATATAACTCTTGGATCCATATGGAATTTCTTTGCATGTGAAGAATAAGGTAATGTTACAGGGAAGAACAAAATCTGGCTACATGTTCGATCTGTTTCCTTTTACTCCCCGTGGCTTTTGTTCACAAAAAGGATACTGTTTATACATAATGGCCCCCGTTGGGGCACCCTGCCCCTCTGCCTGAATGTTAAACCAAAGTGCCTTTGTTCAGGGAAGCATCCTGACCCTGTCCACCTGTGGATGGCTGCAAGAAAGAAGAAATTAACACATCCTCTTCCGGAGGCTGGCCATTCACAGGGGATATTTGCAAGACTTATGGTCTTTTTACTTTAATTCCTCAGCCTCTCCCCCTCTCTGATTCTATTAAAGAAACTGGCATCCAGACCCTGATAAGATGGTTTTTCAGAGACACTAATCTGCCATCTTCTTGGTCTGCCGGCTTTCCGAATAAAGTCGTATTCCTTTGCCTCAACCCCTCGTCTCCGATTCATTGGCCTGTCACGCCGCGAGCAGAGCGAGCTTGGTTTTGTAACAGTAATAAATCATTTTTTTGCTTCAGCTAACTAACCAGGTTTCCCAATGCGGTTTATTGAATGCCTCATCCGTGCTGATAAATTTAATGATGCCATTTTAATCAAATACTCACTTCCCATACGTGCTTGAATTTATTTTTTGACTCTCTTACATTGATTTCTTGGTGTATTCCTACTCTGAAATGTCTGTGGCCTTAAACAATGGTTTGATATACCTGATAGTATCATAGTCATATGTGTTATTCTTTTTCAGATCTTTCTCTGCTTCCATTCATGTGTTTATTTTACGAGATGAAATTTAGCTTTAATAGATCATATTCCAAACAAAATTCTATTGGTAATTGGTCTGGGAACACACTGAATTTAGAGATTAAATTCAGGAATTAAAACTATCCTACTGAATAGTCTTCCAAAGAAAAACAAGGGAGGTTTTTCACTTACTAAAATAATTTGTGTAGCTTTTTTTTTTTTTTTTTTTTTTTTTTGCGGTACGCGGTCCTCTCAGTGTTGTGGCGGCCTCTCCCGTTGCGGAGCACAGGCTCCGGAAGCGCAGGCTCAGCGGCCATGGCTCACGGGCCCAGCTGCTCCGTGGCATGTGGGATCTTCCCGGACCTGGGCACGAACCCGTGTCCCCTGCATCGGCAGGTGGACTCTCAACCACTGCGCCACCAGGGAAGCCCTGTGTAGCTTTTAATAGGAATTTAAAGTTTTTAGCATAGGGTTAGGACTACACTGTATTGTATTATATAAGGTTAAGACTGTACTAACATTGATTAGTACATTTGTTCTTAAGTATTTTTATGTTTCTATTGTAAATGGCATCTTTTCTTCCCTTAGATTTTCTAACTGGTTATTATTTGTAATATAGTAAAGGTTTGATTTTTGGCATAAACTTTACAACCAGATGCCTCTTCCTTTCTAAGTTTTGTACCTTATGTAACTTATGTACCTAAGTACCTTATGTCTTTCTCATATATGATAGTGGGAGTTCTTGTTTCTGACTTTAACGGGAATGTTTCTGGCTTTTCACATTAAGTTGTGCTAGCTTTTTGGATGGCGGATTATAATATTTTATAATGTTAAGGACATATCCATTAGTATTTATTTTGTTAATTTAAAAAAAACTGAGGGACTTCCGTGGTGGTCCAGTGTCTAAGACTCCACGCTCCCAATGCAGGGGACCCAGGTTCGATCCCTGGTTGGGGAACTAGATCCCACGTGCCACAACTAAGAGTTCACATGTCGCAACTAAAGATCCTGCATGCTGCAACTAAGACCTGGCACAGTCAAATAAACAATTTTTTTAAAGTGGTCCTAATAACTTCTGCATAAAAATCAAAAAAGTTTAAGATTTTAAATAAGTAAATAAGTAAATCAAATTAAAATTGAAATGAAGGTTGCACGATAGCAAATACATTCTTTAGCATAAAATTTTCTAATATTAAACCATCCTTACATTCTTAAAATTTATCTCTCTTCATGTATCTTTCTTTTAGTGTCTTCTGCTTCTCTTTGCTGGTATTTTATTAAGGATTTTTGCATTGGTTGTCATAACTGAGCTTGATCTGTAGCTGTTATTCTTCTTACTTTGCCTTTTTGTTTCAGGCTTTGGTAAAGTTTTGGGTGAGATTCTCCTGTCTCTGGAAACAGTTTCAGTAGCACTGTGGTTAACTGTTTCTCAAAGGTTTGTAAGAAGTTACCTGTGAATCCTAGAGACTTAGTACTTTTAAAGAGAGTAGCTTTATTATGATTTTATCAATTGAGCTCTGTACCTTAGAACCCTTATTTTTTTTAACGTCTTTATTGGAGTATAGTTGCTTTACAATGGTGTGTTAGTTTCTGCTGTATAACAGTGAATCAGCTATACATATACATACATCCCCACCTTAGAACCTTTAAACAGTCATCATAACTCCTTATATTTTCCGTACAGATGGAATTCACCTACGAAACCAGCCTCATCCTTGCAGGGGTGGGATGTTTGAAAGGAGTAGGTCTTAGGTCCCTTTCCCAATTTCTTCCATGGTCTGACTCCTCTTTATTAAATTTTAATGGCATAATTTTTTAAGAAAATTATGCATTTTATCTAGATTCTCTAATGTTTAACCACAGAGGTTGTGCAAAGCACTCTATAATCATTTTGTTTAATTTAAGTTCTTTTTTTCTTAATTCAAATTTTGTTTGAGTTTTCTCCACTTAAAAAAAAAATAGGTAAGGCCGTGGTTATTATATTTTATAATTTTTTCAGCAAATCTTCAAGTTATGTTCTTGAATCTCTATCATTTTTTTTTTCTGTCTTCTAAATTGCTTGCTGCTTTTCTCTTTGTTAGTGTCTTCCCTCTACTTTCCTTAGGTTAGTTTAATTATGTTTTCTAAATTCTTATATTAATTGCTTAATTTTATTTCATTTCATTCTTTCTTACTTAGTAGTATAGGTATGTAAGCTAGTAATATTTTCCAAACACTGCTTTAGCCACATTGTATAGTGTTTAATATGTAGTGTTTATTGTGTCATCACATTTTATTTTTGTGGATATTCTAGAGCAGAACTACCAATGGAAATATAATGTGACATCATCTGTCATTTTACAGTGTACGGTATCCACATTTAAAAAGTAGAAAGAAGAAACAGGTGAAATTATTTTAATAATATTTATTATTTAAGCCAGTATACCCCAAATATTATCATCTAAACATGTAACCAATAAAAATATCAATACATTAATGAGATATTTTACATTCTTTTTTCATGTTAAGTCTTGGAAATCCAGTGTGTTCACACTCACAGCAATTCAGACTAGCCATGTGTCAAGCGCCATGTTTCAATAGCTACGTGGGGCTAGTAGCTACCATATGGAGCTGCACTGCTTCAGAATTTCAGCTTTGGTCTCCTCTATGACAGAGGTGTTTAAGGAAGGGATTAAGATGTAAGCAGAGTTAGGCTTTTTGTTTATGGTTTGTCTTTATAGTTTGATTACGCTGGGATCAGGGAATATGATCTATTCGATTGTTGATGGGAAAATATGATATTTTCCATTTTTTGAAACTGGCTGATGTATGTCATATTAATATTAATCATATTTTTAAATAAATGTTCCATAGGTCCTTGCAAAAGAGATGAATTGTCTGTTTTTTGGGTGTAGTGTTCATTTCATTGTTTATGTCTATTATGTGGGGGGAAGTTTACCATGAACCAAGTGATATACATCTATCTATCATAAAACCACCATGAACTAATGTAACATCTCCTCTTATTATTATTATTTTTATTATTATTATTATTTGGCTGTGTTGGGTCTTCGTTGCTGCACAGGGGCTTTCTCTAGTTGTGGCGAGAGGGCTTCTCATTGCAGTGGCTTCTCTTGTTGCGGAGCACGGGCTCTAGGTGCATGGGCTTCAGTAGTTGTGGCTTGCAGGCTCTAGAGTTCAGGCTCAGTAGTGGTGACATACGGACTTAGTTGCTCCGTAGCATGTGGGATCTTCCCAGACCAGGAATTGAACCCATGTTGCCTGCATTTGCAGGCAGATTCTTATCCACTCTGCCACAGGGAAGCCCTCCTCTTATTATTTTGTATCTATTCATTTCCCCCCCCTTTTTTTTTTGCAACTTCTAAAAAGTTTACATTGATGTTATTTTACTTAGTATTTAAGGATTTAGTTGGAAACTGTAAATTTTACCTGTATGAAATTCCCCCTTTTGTGTTTCTCTTTTTATCTTACACTTTAATTGATGTTAATATACTTCTGCTTTTGTTTGCATTTTCCTGATATGCATTTGTATGCATTTTCCTTTTGTTTGCATTTTACTGATCTGAATTGCTCTTTTAGATGAGTTTTTTTGTAGACAGCATACAGCTGGGTTTTCACTGAGCTGATATATACTGTCCAAGTAACCAGTAAACACAGAGAATATGGTCAGAGAAAAACAAAATAGTTCCTCCACTCCCAGTGAATACAATTTATCCCTAGAAGGAAGATAAGAGCTCTTACGTCTATAGCAGGATCTCAACCTCGGCACTATTGACTTCTGGGGCTGGATGATTCCTTGCAGTGGGGCTGTCCTGTGCACCGTAGGATATTTCACAGCATCCCTGGCTTCTACCCACTAAGTACCAGTAGCACTCCCCCATCCCCACCCCTGGTTGTGACAACCAAGAATGTCTCCAAACATTGCCAAGCGTTTGTTGGAGGACAAAAATCTCCCCTGTTTAGGAAGGGCCCTTCCACACCTAGAAGGGCCGTTCCACACCTTTCTCTCAGGCTTCTCACCCACCTATCCGCACCTGTTCCCTCTAAATACAGGTTTCAGAGTGAGATGTATGGCAGACATGCTGCTTCTCAGCTGTGGAGAAAACCCCTGCTCTGAGTTCTAGAAACTTCCATCTCTGATGATGCCTTTCACATTTGTGGTCAGAGGTTTCAGTCCTTGCCTTACTTGAACATGACCACTTAATCCTCTGCCGGTGTGCCTCCTCTGTCTGTGTCTTATTAAGTGTGCGGAGAAGGAGGTTACATGTTCGTCTGTACTCCACCATCATCCACAGTCATCTCCCCTCTAGTCCCCAATCTGAGCTCTTTTCCCTGCATGTCTGACAGAGAAATGTCAGGTTTCAGTAAAACAGTAATTAAACCTATAGTCAACTCTGATCAGATGGCATTAAACAGAGGAACACGGAACAAGGAACAATGTTCTCTGAAGGGAGAAATATTTTTACATGAATATTTTGCTATTTGTTAATGTACTGGAATTAATAGAGAGGTGTAGGAGGTGCTGAATAGAAATCCAATTTGTACTGATTATTCCCAAATTAAGATTAGCACAGAAACCTGTCTGGAGTGGGAGGCAAAGTCTGCTGTTCCAAAGAAGAGGTTTTAAAGGTGTAGGTGGGGTGAGTGAGAGAAACTGAACGTAAATGTTCTTGCAAAAAGAATGAGGGAAAAGCCTGCGGATCTCCTGACAGCCAGGGGCATCCCTTTGAGAAGGCCCAGCCCTCAGCCCAGAGATGACCAGCAGGGGCTATTCCCTAATCCTGACCCTTCCAGCATCCCTTAAATTCATTGGGTAGCTTACGGTTTACAAAGAGCTTTTGTATATTTAGCATTTCAAATAAAATGGATAAATACACATGATAGCCTAATAAAGGGATTTATTATGGGATTCCTAAATAGATGGAGAGATTTGAATAAGCTATATTAGTTGCATAGAACTATTACTTCATCCCATAGATGTCTGTAGAGTGCCTGTTGGGTTTCACATACCAGCTATGGTGTGGAGATGATTCTTCCACACTCTGCCATCAAAAGGTTGACAGTCTACTGTGGAGACAGAAGTGAAGTACCAATTACAAAGCAGCGTTATCAGCCCCATGATAGAGACCTGATGTCTGTCCAAAGGAAGGGCGCTTAATACTGTTTGGGAGGGAGAGAAGGGAGAGAAGTCAGGGAAGGCTTCTGGGAGGAATTAAGACAGAGCTGAGTGTGAATGGATGAGTAGAAGTTAGCCTAGTGAAGGTGGCAAAGGCATTCCTGGTAGAGCAGTCCACATGAGCAAAGGCACTGAGATCAGCATAGTGTGTGCTGGAGGCAAAAGCAGATTCATATTATGGGCGCATCAAGTCCAGGGCAGGCAGTGGCCATGAAGCACCTTGGGTCCTCTCTTCCAAGTCTTGGTATTTCATCAAGTTAGTGATGGGGACCCACTGACCAAACCATCTTTGCTGAATCACTTTCTGCCCTTGGCTTCTGCACTGGACACTCCTGATTTTCCCCCTCAGTAGCTTCTCTGAGTGGTCTCCTTGTCCTGATCCTTCCCCTTTTCCACCCTCTAAATACGAGCATGCCCCAAGGCTCAGTTTTTGGCCTGTTCCTCTTCTCCATACATACACACTCCCGTAGCTTTCAGTACCATCTCTCTGTGGATGAATCCCAAATTTACATCACTAGCTTCAATCCTTACCTCACAGATCCAGATGCATATATTCAATCGCCTACGCCCCATCTCTACTTGGGTCTCAGAATTAATGTTCAGTTGCATGTAGCAAAGACCCCAAATATCAGTGAATTTAAAAGGATAAAAGCTCAGCTATAAGCCATTTGTGGCCAGCATGGTGGCTCCACAGACATCTAGGACACAAACGTTACTAGATTTCTACTCCAACACACTTAGAGTGTGGCCTTCAACCTCGTGGCACAAGATGGAGCCCCATCCATCGTAACAGAGTTCCAAGCAGCATGATGAAGGAAGGGGTGATGAAGGAGCTGTTGCAGGTCAAATTCCCCGGGCGGCACACTCGGAGATAGTAGCTTGCATACAAGAATTTCGTTGGGATGTACACCTAAGGTCACCCCCTGGGGGTGAGTAACAGAAGTTGGACTGGGCAGAAGGAGAAGTTGGGCTATGATGCATCAAAACAAGACCTCAGTCAATCCTACAGGAAATTCTGCACTCAGATGGTCCTCAAGAGTTTTCCCAAATGGGGCAAGGGGACCAGATCATTTTATCCCCACTTCACCCAGTCACCAGATGCAGGCTGCACCAGGAAGGGGCATCACTTGGGATGGGGTGGCTCTCATAGCTAAGGACAATCACTGGAGAAAGGGACTCAGCTGAAAACTGTCAGCACTCACCCTTTCCTTGCAGCTGGGACAACAAGTGCTGCAGTACTGAACATGGGAGAAATCTGGGTGGGAAATGACAGAATCCACTACAGTCCACCCCTTGAGCTACGCAGATCCACTTGCTTTGTATACGTTTCGAGAGGAGCACCTTCAGGATTCCGGTGGGCCTCTTTTCCTGGGGGAAACTTACAAGGAGAAGGCTTTGCCATTGCAGCTTGTCTCAAGGTCATAACTGGTACTCATCAGCTCCTTCCTCTACTACCCCTGTGAGATCCCCCCACTCTGAGGAAGCACCTCTTCTGATCTAGGTGGTTTCCTTTTGTGGGTTACCCTGTGGTCTGAGCTCCTGGTCATTATGCCCTTCTCAGGCTGTAGCTACAACACTTGACCATTTCCCATCAAATTTGGACAGGGGAGACCTAAGAGACGCTCTTGTGGATCACTTTGGTGCCAAATGTATTCTTCTTTGCCCCCTTTGCATGACAGGAGCCCTATTTTCACCTGGTGATGAATCAGTTACCACTGCCAAGATGGTGACTCCTTTTTTGTCCCTGTCAGCACAGAGAGCCCAAAGGGAGCAGGCAGTAGCCATAATTTGAAATGTAATGGAACTCATGTTATCTCCTTTGATGGAATCATTCCCCCCCTGCCCCGAGGATCAAGACCTCTAAACCCACTGAGTCCAAAGTTGTGGGAACAGGATGCAGACATTCTGAAAGTGGGTCATGGGAGCAGGCCCACTCTTCCTTCATCTCTTAGTTCCTAGACCTTTATCTTAGGGAATCATTGAAGTCTTTCGAGTAGAGAAATGGCAATTCCAAATCAGCAATGTTGAGGATAGACCGTAAAGGAAAGTATTTAAAGCAGGAAGACCAGTGATGAGGCTGTTAGAATAGTCCAGGCAGGAAATTATGTGGGCCTAATAATGGAATATTATTAGAACTTGACATTTCCTTCATCAGGAAAGCAAGCACTTAGTATCCAATTAGTGTCTCTGGGTACATCGGGAGGCACACTGTAGGTTAGGAAAGACATTTGTTAAGCTCTCCCTGCACTCATAGAAGCAAAACTATTACAGAATCATTCCAAAAATAACCCAGCCAAACCGGTGAACCGTAGCTTGGCTATATGTCAGCTCAATCAGCAGAGACACAGAAATAAGACAGCCAGGCAGGTAGACTGTTTCTCTCAGCCCCACCCAGAGTGGGGCCGGGGATTCTTCCCCTAGACCTTGATCTCTGCTTATTTCTCTGTTCCAGAACATTTACCATCATCTACCTGGAAGTCAAGATGTTTACCTATCTGCTTGCTCTGCTCTAGACTGTGATCTCATAGAACAGGAAGTTTTTCCTGCCCTCTTTTGTGCCTATCACAGTCACAAAGAGACAAAACTCAGTCACTTTTGAATGGAATTGAAAAAAAAAAACCTTTGCAAGTGAGATGGCTGAACTGCCATCAGTGATCAACAATATCAACAATAATAACAATGACAGGTAACATTGTGGAGGCCCCTCCTATGGGCCAGGCACACTTCGAAAGGATTTACTTGCATTATCTTATTTAATCCTTCCCAGAACACGATAAAGTAGGTATTATTATCATCCCATTTTCCATAGAAAGAAAATTGGTCAAGAGAGGTGGCAAAGAGAACTCCAGAGAGTCTTACACTGGCAAATTACAGCTCCTGCCTGAAAATGGCACACGTCCCTCATTCATGATTTGTTGGCCAAAACAGATCACATGGTCCCACTGATTCGCAAGGGAACCCGGAAGTGCAATCTCACAAACAGAGGTCCCAGAAACATCTGAAGACCAGCACTAGTGACGACGACACTATGGAAATGAGATTTCCAGGGGCCCTAAGGGAAAGTTCTGTGAGATAGGAGAGCAGTAGTTATTGATGCGATTCCCCAATACAAGTTAATCTGATTCCAGAGGCCGTGCACCTAACCAAAATCTAGAAGGATACACCAAAATGTCCACAGCAGTTATCCCTGGGATAGAACATATAGGTTACTTTTATTTTCTTCTTTACACTTTCCTGTCTCTTCCAATATTTCTACAAGGAATCTGTATTTACTTTGATAATCAGAAAATATGTATCACAGGGAAAATAATATCTGCATAATAAGTATCTTCCCCGGACAAGGTATTCCACTCCCCATCAGCCCTCTTTATTTTTTATTTTTTAAAATAAATTTATTTATTTAATTTATTTATTTTTGGCTGCGTTGGGTCTTTGCTGCTGTTGCTGTGCGCGGGCTTTCTCTAGTTGTGGTGAGTGAGGGCTACTCTTCGTTGTGGTGCATGGGCTTCTCATTGCAGTGGCTTCTCTTGTTGCGGAGCACAGGCTGTAGCGCACGGGCTCAGTAGCTGTGGCTCGTGGGCTCTAGAGCACAGGCTCAGTAGTTGTGGCGCATGGGCTCAGTTGCTCTGCAGCATGTGGGATCTTCCCAGACCAGGGGCTGAACCCGTGTCCCCTGCATTGGCAGGTGGATTCCTAACCACTGCACCACCAGGGAAGCCCCCCATCAGCCCTCTTTAGATGCTATCTCTTCCTTGCTCCTTTTCCTAAAACTCATCCTCAGAAAACATTCTGATTAAGTCCACGACACAAAAGAGGTCCTTATTGGTATTCAGGTTTTGCCCATTCTGAGATATTAGCCTTATGCCAAAAGACTTCCTCGATGGTAGCATTTCAGGTACACAATACCACCAGCCTGGGTGGAGAGCTGCCTTTTCTAGTATGGAGAATGGAACCATCACAGCATCCCTGAAAACACCCTGCACCAACGGCCATGGATACCAGTTCCAGCCTCATGCCCCCAACCCTGCTACCCAACCTCCAGTCATATGCTCCTCTGAGAATTTCACAAGCCCCTCTCATGTAGGCATTTATTTTCAAGGAATCGAAGGTGTCATCAGTTTCTCTGTCATCCCTCCTCCACAGCTGCTGCCCTCTTCCCGCAAAGCTTCCAGCACCGCAGCACGGGGTGAATGCACCTGCCCCTAGAAATACAAAACCCACTGCCTGAGCACAGGCACAGCGATTTCAACGGGAGCCCCAGGACCAGAACAGCGTCACCCCACCTGCTTCACCTTATGACCACCCTCTGTGTTTCTCAGCTTGCCCACTACACGGATGGGTTTGCTCATGCTGTCCTGGACTTGGACAAGAAGGAGCTAGGGCCCCACCCCTTGCTGCTGGTCATGTGACACAGCCATCACCTCCTTCTCTCACTTCCTTCAGAGGCTGAAAGGATGCTTCAGGGAAGCAGCAGTAAAGTACAAACATAAACGTAAGAAACTCCTACAACTCACTAGCAAAATAAATACATAAATACACAACTAAAAAATGGGCAATGACTCAAATCAATAAGCAGTCTGGTGTTCAAGGCCAGTCCACTCAAGTCAACCAGCATCAATAGAGCACCTGCTGTATGCAGAGTCATGAAATGGAGCGAAGAGTAGCTGCTAGGTAAACTGAAGTGTTCCAGATTTCCCTCCCTCAAAGCAAAAAAATCCAGGCCCTCTGTCTAGACAGCTATCCTCAGAGGCTCTGAAGATACTTTTCCATTTGGAATCTCACCCAGAGAGGCTCTGTGATATTATAGGGCTCGCCTGAAGGTGCAGCTAGCAGACTCCAGCTCAAGCGGTTTCCAAGAGGAGCTTAACGAAGACACCACTTTACAGGTTAAAATCATCTCTCATTGCCATGGCAATCCTGCAGGTCATTCAAGAGAAGCACTTAGGGCTGGCGGGGCTCCTGCAGGTCCTGGGACTGGCAGGAACCATGGGCCATGGAGGAGGGTAAAGGGGGGCAGACAGAAGACCAGTCAGAAAGGCAGAGGCTGCCCAAATGCCTGTCCTTCTACCAGGAAACAGACTGGAAGTGACTGACATGCAGGACACTCACTGGAATCAATGAATTCTCCAGGATCGGGAATGTTTGCAGGAGTCAAGAAGATACTCCTTATGAGGGGCTGACGCAAGGGCTCTCATAGCAGACCCCTGCATCTGGACACAGCAGAGCATCTAGAACTGCAACCGCAGAACAGGCAACGGGAAACCAGGAGATGCGCCCTGTTGGGTAAGTGTATCAACCCAGAGGGGACTGAGGGCCGGGGGCTGGGGAGCGGTGTGGAAAAGAGGAGTGATAGAGATGAGGAAGGGGTGAGGGAGGACAGCCATCTCCGCCAGGTAAATGCAGGGAACTCAGAGGCCGTCTGGCTCCCAGATCCTTAAGCCTTTCTTTACCGCCAATGGTCCTCAGCATCATGAGTAGAGATAGAGTGAGATTTTGAACTTAGCTCAGAGGCGGAGCTTTCCCGAGGTCTTTCTTTCAGCCTCATTCACCACCCCTTCCCAACTGAGGGCCTTTCCCATCACCATAATAGCTCACATCCCATAATAATCAGTGGAACACTTGATCGAGAAGGATAAGCAAAGTAATCTGCCCCAGTTCAGAAAGCTTTGTCTTTTGGGATCTCCTGGATGATCAGGAGAGTTGCTGAGACTCCTAGCCCTGGGTAATCAGAGCTAACAGCTCCTGAACTTGACACAAGGGCCTCTGCTAAGGTATAGATGCTCATCCAGCAGACATACCAATAGGTAAGGTGAACCCCAACATTCTGTCTCCCCTACCTAGCACCAAATGCATAGGCTGCAGAATTCCAAGTGTAACTGTGGCTAATCCTGAAAAGGGTCTATAGAACATTCTGTGATAAGGGGTGCTGCACAGGATGTCATGGAGAATGTGAGCTCAAACAGAAGGGTGAGAGTACAATCCCGTGACATAGAAGGGCAGAGGAATACAGGCCAAGCTGGTAGACAGGTTCAAAATAGCATTGAGTGGGGGCTTCCCTGGTGGCACAGTGGTTGAGAGTCCGCCTGCCGATGCAGGGGACACGGGTTCGTGCCCCGGTCTGGGAAGATCCCACATGCCGCGGAGCGGCTGGGCCCGTGAGCCATGGCCACTGAGCCTGCGCTTCCAGAGCCTGTGCTCCGCAACGGGAGAGGCCACAACAGTGAGAGGCCCGCGTACAGCAAAAAAAAAAAAAAAAAAAAAAAAAAAAAAAATAGCATTGAGTGGAAAACCCAAGAGAGCTCAGTCCAGCTCTGTGCATGCCCCTGCCCCTAGGACGAGCTTCTGCAGCAAAATAGACCTGCTACAGGGCTGGAGGCTGGGACCATGGACAGTGGCCTTCCAACCATGGAGGTTGGAAGGACAGGATTCTCCAGAGGACACCAGCTCTTGCTGTCACAATGAGTCAGGCTTGGACACAGAGCATATGGAGAGATGAAGGGATGGGTCCTCTAAGCTTGGTCCCAGAGGGCATCTGAGTAGCCCTAGGGGGGCTAAGGTATACTAGGGTATAGGCACGAGGGAAGCCTGGCCACAGACGCAGCTGGTTCTGAAGGTGAATGACAAGGGCGAGCAGACCGCAGGGGCGGCTCCAGGGGAGGGAACCAAGGTCTGAGGCAGGGTCCATGGCCCAGCCAAGAAACCAAGCCAGAAGGCCAGAGCTTGGGTGGGAGCTTCACTGCAAGTTTTTAGGAATCCCCCAGATCCACAAAGTGTTCTCTAGATGGGAAAGGGGCCCTGAGCCCACACTGAGATCCCCTCCCAGCACTCAAACAGCTTAAAAGGCCAAGATTTCAGATGGACAGAAGCCTTCAGGATGTACGTGCAGTCCTTGTGCTGGTCGGGATGGGGTAGCTTGCCATCTTGTAGGGAGCAGCAGAATTGTACCCCAGCCCCTTCAGGGCCCTGGTAGTGTCCTGTAGCAATAGACGGCGCCCTCCGAGGACAGGGGTCCTTAGCTGCAGGGCTGTATTTTGCTCGTGGGGCACATACAGGTTTGAAGCCAGGGGAAGAAAGAGAGATGAGGCTGCACCCCCTGCCCATCCCCCTTCTCTGCCCCTCTCCCATTTGAACGCAGCCCCTCCCCAAATTACTTTTGAACCAGTTGTCTTAGGACCCGTGTTTTAAAGGGGCCAAATTACTAGCATGCGGTGACACCTGCATGCGCAGTCCACCCTGTTCACCCACCCTGTTCCAGCTGCCCTTGTGCCACTGCGGTGGGTGAGTTGCGGAGCTGAGGCCCAGAGAGATGGGTGGCGTGGAGACACAGCAGCACATCTGGACTCAGAAGGCCAGGATGGCTTCCCCACTCCTTTATAAATGGCCCCTGAGGACCCAGGCCAGTGTCCCAATGGTATACAGTGCCTAACCAGGTTTTTCTTATTGCTCTGAAAGGACCACTAAAGCCCACAGCCGAGAACAAGAGGTGGCAACTACCGCACATGTGAAGTCCAGGAACCCCCAGCGCTGGGTCAGTCACCTGGCAGCAAAGCCAACTTAGAGGTACCAGTTTGGCGACCCAGACTATTACCACCCCCAGCCCCTGGGACAGACAGGAGGACAGGAAACGAGGAAAGCAGCTGTGGAGGAGATCCTGCATTTGTGAAGAGAAAGCATTCTGTCTCCCTCTTTCCTGTGAGAGTGGGAAACGGGGTGTGTTTCCTCCCCAAGGAAAAGGAGGGCGGTCCCAAGAGAACATGTAAATTGGGGGGCTGTTTTCAGAGTGAAAAGACTAGATTTGGTTCCCTGGTTAGATACCTGCTTGGGCCCCAGACTTCCTCCTCCCCGTGTGACCAGGGCCGGGAGGGACTCTCTGGAGGGAGAGGGTGTAACGGGGCCACAGGCAGGAAGACAGGCCAGGGTCATCCCTTCTGACCACCAAGAGGATGGAAGATGGATCCTGCCTAGTTGTTGCTGGTGGCTTGGCGGTGCTAGCCAGACAAAGGGACAACTGCTGTGGGTATGTGAAGCAAACCTCTCTCCTTCCCCATCCAGTCCGAGTGGAAGTGCCAGGATGGTGAGGGCAGGGGCCAGAGGGAGCAGATCTCAGCCCACCCCTCCCCCAACCCAGCCTCCAGCCCTGATCTTAAACCCTTAGCACTCTCAGTCTCACCAGCTCTGGAGGAAAAGAGAAAGAGCTTTAAATAGATGTGAGGTCCACATTTTCAAGGGAACAGAGCTGAGTTCTTCCTAATTGCAAGTGACTGAACTTTCTGGAAGAAGGCTGAGCCTTCCCTAGTGGAGCCGCTACCCAGAGGGAAAGGCCTTCACCATGACACAGCCAGGGCAGTTCCCAGAAAAAAACAGAGCAATGCATGTCGCGTTCATACCCTGAGGAGTCGCAACTGCTCAATAAACCAGTTATGCTAATACAAACCGGTTGGTTCGGAAGCCAACATCTGGAGGCGGGAGAGTGAGGCACCAGGGACCACAGATCCCAGGGAGCCACACCAGGAGAGGTCTTGCTCCCAAGGCCAGCTGGAGTCACACTGACAAGGGACAGGAATGCCAGGCTGGGGCTGGATTGGAGTTGGTTCCCACTGAGGAGGGAGGCATAGGGGCCAGTGCGCACAGGTTGGCATGGCGTTCTCCTGCTGGAAGTTCATTCCAGGAAGGCTGTTGACCACTCTTATGCGCCCCGGTGACCGGTCCTTGCTGTGTAGAAGCCATGGGGAAAGGCCTGGAAGTAGCGGGACATCACACATCATGGTGCCTTTGGTCCAGCCACAGTCGTGGCCTGTGCCCTCCTCTGAGGTCACACAGTCCCAAGGCTGTAGGGTCATTGGCTGCTTGTGACACTCTTTGTCTCCCCGGACTGAGAAAGTCTTGGGCAGGGAGGGCTCTGATTCATTTCTCTCTCCCCAGCACCCAGCGAAGACCCAGCCCATAGTAGGAACTCAGTCAGTGTGTCTTGAATGAATGGCTGGATGAGTAATAGAATGACTGACTGGATGGATGGATGGATGGATGGATGGATGGATGGATGGATGGACGGACAGATGGATGGATGGATGGACAGATGAATGCATGAATGAACCCACTGGAAAACCCATTGTTTTCCCCTATCATGTTCCCACTATACAAAGGCACCCAGGCCCCATACTGAGGCCTCAGATAATAGGAGATGTCTCTGTTATGAAATGTCTGTGACCTTCAGTATGACAAACCTAATAACAGGGCTGACTAAAGCAAACTGTGCCCTCTACAATCATCACAAAAAGAGCTTCAAGTGTTCACCCTCTAGTGGCCGATTGCTAGACTGCTCTGCTGCTTAGTTTCTTTTGCTGTGTTCAAGAACAGATTGGGCAGGGCTCTTTGTCAATTAGGGACATAAGGGGCTCCATTTGGAGGCATTCCACGTTTTTGCTCCTGGAGGGAAAGACCTGGACTTTGCACATCCTATGTCCCCATCAGGGAGCTTCTTGCCAGAGCTCAAATTCACTTCCAGCAAATGTGTATTGAGTATTTGCTGGGGGTGTAATTTATGCATTGGGTGGGGCCTTTGAGGCCTGAAAGGTATTGGAAAGGCAGGGCTGAGGGGCTGGAGTCCCAGAGCAGTCTCCCCAGGCTGCAAGCCCTGAGCGCTGCGGAGAGGTGCCCTCCTACCTGGGCATCTACTGTGGTGCTGAGCCTGGCCTGCCTTTCACAGACCAGGTATGGTAGCTGTATGGTGGGAGGGGGGAGCAGGAAGCTCGAGGCAACCATCCTGAGACTCTGCTCATCTGTGACATCTCTGGTATCTGTAGGTGACGGCTCTAACTATGTGTACACTTTTGCAAAATAGAGCTTCACTGATTTTTCAAAAATTTGATATAGAAAAGTTTGACTCAAAATCCCTTCATGTTAACCCCCCAAAAATTTCAGCAGTACAGGGGTCAAAGAAATAAAAGAAAGGACTGTTAGGTTATTTAAACATAATTTCAAATTGTGACAATCGCTCTTAATTTCGTCGTCGTTGTTGTTGTTCTTAATTGTTTATTATTTACCTGGGTGGGAAAATTTCTAGTCAGTGTTTTGAGTTTAAACATCTTGATCAGAAGTTTCATATTGCCATTTCAGATGTAAAACCTGAATATTAAAAAAATAGATGCAAACTCAAGTTTCTCATTGAGAAACTTGAGGGACTTCCCTGGTGGTCCAGTGGTTAGGACTCTGCCCTTCCACTGCGGCGAGCACGGATTCTATCCCTGGTTGGGGAATTAAGATCCCACATGCCACGCGATGTGGCCAAAAAAGAAAAAGAACCTCCCTGGTGGCGCAGTGGTTGAGAGTCCGCCTGCCGATGCAGGGGATACGGGTTCGTGCCCCGGTCTGGGAGGATCCCATATGCCGCGGAGCGGCTGGGCCCGTGAGCCATGGCCGCTGGGCCTGCGCATCCGGAGCCTGCGCTCCGCAACGGGAGGGGCCACAGCAGTGAGAGGCCCGCATACCGCCAAAAAAAAAAAAAAAAAAAAAGAAAAAGAAGAAAGAAAAAAAAAAGAAACTTGATAATATTTTATTTATGTTTTATACAAATCCAATATTTAGTATTTTCTCTGATATTTTATCTTAACCATGTACTCTAAGGAAAATACAACGCTTTTTCACATAGCCCTGCAGATGTCCTCACATCCCCTCAGTTAACCCCCATGTGCAAGGCAAATGTTACTATGTGTGCCATGCCATGAAAGAATGTTGGAAACCACTGGGATAAAAGGCTGCCTATTCCACCTCAGAAGTGCTAACATTCTTCAAATCCCTGTTAAAAGAATGAAATTCTGGCATAGGCTTGGGTTTTAACAACTCAAAGCTCTTTTCACTGGAAAAATCATATCAGAGGTCAGCTGCCTATTCCACCTCAGAAGTGCTAACATTCTTCAAATCCCTGTTAAAAGTATGAAATTCTGGCATAGGCTTGGGTTTTAACAACCCAAAGCTCTTTTCACTGGAAAAAACATATCAGAGATCAAGCTCTAGAAAATTTGTAAAACTTGGCTGCCAGGATTAACATGTGGCAGATTATATTTTCCAAGGATGACTGCAACAATATCTTCCCTCCCACGTGATCTTACTCTATGACTTTGACGTTCCTCCTATAATGAAATGGGGTCTGTGTTTCCTCCTCTTAAATCTGGATTTGTGACTACAGTAGAAGCCATGTTGTATGACTTCCAAAGCTAGTTATAGAAGGTGATACATGTTCTTCCTGGCAATTTCAATACACTGGTTCTTGGAACTCAGCCACCATGCTGTGAAGAAGCCCAAGCAGCCCCCATGAGGAGGTCACATGTAAGTGTTCCAGGTCAGTTCACAGCGGATCACCAGCACCAACTTGCCAACCACGGGAGTGAGACATCTTGAAGGTGGATCCTTTGGTCCCAGGTGGAGTCACCCCAGCTGACACTGCATGGAGTAGCGATAAGTTATATCCACCTAGCCCAGCCTCAATGGCAGCTGTGTGCACAAAATAAATGATTGCTGTCATTTAAGCCACCAAATTTTACAATTAGTTATACAGAAATAGATAGCTGGCACAATGGAGAAAGAAAATAATCAGCTAAAATAGGTCAGAAGAGGATAAATTAACAATACTTATAAAAAGCTTTCAAAAATATGTGTACCTTTAAATCCAACCATTCCAATTTGGGGAATTTCATCCTAAGGAACAAATTTAAAATGTGCTCTAAGATTTAGCTCTAAAAATATTCTTCCTGACTAGAATCCTAAAACAGTAAAAGGACATAGATAAAATCTAAGAAAACCTCAATAACAATGGACTTCAGTTAATGGTAATATATTGATATTGGTTCATTAATTATAACAATGTGTCATATAATGTAAGACATTAATAATAGGAGAAATTTTGTTTGGGGGGTATGGGAACTCTAAAATACTTGAAATTTTTCTGTTAGTCTAAAACTGTTTTAAAATTAAAAGTTTATTTAAAAAAAAAAAACAGCAAAAAGCTGGAAACAACCTAAATGTTCCTTAGAGAATTGGGTACCTCAGTTATGGTA
The DNA here is from genome assembly GCF_025265405.1 of Mesoplodon densirostris. Classification (NCBI taxonomy): domain Eukaryota; kingdom Metazoa; phylum Chordata; class Mammalia; order Artiodactyla; family Ziphiidae; genus Mesoplodon; species Mesoplodon densirostris. Next base: position 152,253,482 of record NC_082664.1, read on the forward strand.
CATGTAAGTCTGTTGGTCCAAACCTAATCAATCAGAATCACCTGGGGATTTTAAAGAAAAAAAAATGAGTAGTCCGTCCCCCCAGTTCCCTTGTTGGTGAATACTAAGATTGTTTCCAGTTTAAGACTATACAAAGAGTGATGTAATATATTTCTTTAGTCATCAATTCTTAGGTATTATTGCTTTTGATCTCATAAGATCATTCCTAGAAGTAGGTTGTCCACATCAAAGGTATGCACAGTTTCAACTGCAATAATTGAATAATAATTGTGGATAATTTTCCACAAAACTTGTAGCAATTTACACACACCAGTAATGTATGACTTCCCATTTCTCCACACCCTTGGCAGCCCTGGGTGTTACTAATTTCTTAAGCTTTGTCAAATTGATGTGCAAACACTGATATCTCATTTTACTTCAATTTACATTTCCCTGATGATTAGTGAACTTGAGCAAACGCCTATGTTCCGTTTACATTTCCTCTTTTAGGAATGTCTTCTCTATGTCCTTAATTTTTTCCCCTTCTGAATTATTTATCTTTTTCTTATTATTTGGTAGAAGTTTGTTTTTTAGAGGTTTGTCATAAAAAGTTTTAGGCATTTTTTTCTCAGGCCTTCACTGGTCATCATGGCAGTCACCAACCACCTGTGACTGTATATATTTAAACCCATTTGTTTTTTTCCTTTGGCCGCTGCACACGGCATGTTGGATCTCAGTTCCTGCATCCCCTGCAGTGGAAGCGTGGAGTCTCAACCACTGGACCGTCAGGAAAGTCCCTTAAACCAATTTAAATTTAATTTCATTTAAAATTCATTTCCTGAGTCACACTAGCTTCATCGCAAGGGCCCACTCGCTGTGTATGGCTAGTGAGTACTGTATTGGACAGGGCAGGATAGAACACTTCTGCCACCAGAGAACATTCTACCAGACAGCGCTGGCTCAGACTGCCATTTGTCTTTCATCTTTTCTAGGTGTCTTTGTCTTGGCCATCCCTAATTTGAAATATTTATAGAGTTAAATCTGACAACGTTTTCTTCATGGCTATTAAGTGTATATTTCTTGCTTATGAGAACCAACCCTTTCCCAAGGTTATTTTTTTTTAAACTTCCATTTTTTACTTCTCATATTTTTATACTTTTTCTCATTTAGATCTTTAGCACACAAAGAATTTATTTTCACATAGGGTGAGGTTGTACGTCTGGCTTTATTTTCTTCCAGATGTGTAGCAATATGATTTGTGAAATAACCCATTCTCTTATCAATGCAAGAGTTTGTTTTTAATGCTCAGTTGTAGAATGTCTGTGTAATCAGACTGTGATTGTTTTTATTTATTTATTTATTTTTGACCCCAATGCACAGCATGTGGGATCTTAGCTCCCCGACCAGGGATCGGACCCACGCCCCCTCCATTGTAAGCAAGTAGTCTTGACCACTGGACCACCAGAGAAGTCCCTCATTTTTGTTTATGAATTGGGCTTTGCTCTCATCCCTAGACAGCTCAGTCCCACTGTTGGACAGTGAACACCCAGCTGCCTTTTCATCTAGGTCTATATGGCCAATTAAAGATGGGGAAACTGAGTCCTAGGAATAGCAAGTAAGCAGCTTCAGGTGACAAGAGGAAAGATAAAGGGACAAGGGTGTGACGGTGAGATGCATTTTGAGTACAGCCGTCTTGCAGGCTGGAGGATGTCACCGTTCCATCTCCATTTCCTGCACATCTGCCACGTGGCTCTTCCACCACCGGTTCCCAGGCTCGGCTGCAGGGAGACAGATGACTTAGACCTGAAGCCCCAGTTCCCTCACCACATTCCATTCTCACGGGCTCCAAGACCTCCTCCCCGGCTGATACACAGGGTGCTCTCAGCGACCACCCTCTGGGTGCCTCTGGGCACCTCTGGGTCCCTGGCTGCAAAAACGTGCTTGGTACCAGGAAACCGTGCATCAAATTAAAATGAAAGCGCCAGTAGGAGGCTCCCCTCGGAGGAAGAACTGGCTATGTAATTTGCAGGGCCCAGTGGAAAATGAAAATGCAGGGTTCCTTGTTAAAAATTAAGAATTTCAAGTTGGTGACAGCGGAGGGTCTAACCAAGCCGGAGGCCCTTTTTAGCATGGCGCTGTGGAGCCAGCCCTGCTCCTAGGGCATACAGGCCCAGGGAACTGGGCCCCCCACCTAAGCTCCCTCCCCACTCAAATGGAGGCTCTCTCATCCGCCTGGCACCAGAGCCCTGACTGCAGAGGTTGGTGGTGCCCCACTCCAGCCACTCCCAAAGCCCCAGACTGTACCCCCCAATTAGGGGCTCTGCTTTAATCCTACTAATTTAGAAACTTCGGCTTCACAGTGAACCCCAGCCTCCGACCCCATCTTCACGACAGCACATCCGAGTGAAAGCCAAGGGTGTGACCTGTGGTTGTGGACACAGCCCCTTGGACCACAGCAAAATGAGTGAGAAGCCAGCTCCAGGCCACAGGAAGCACAGACCCCGGCCTCTGGAATCAGGTAGACCCAGTCCAAATGCATCTCTATCACTTACCGTCTACATAACTCTGAGACTCTGCTAGGGATGCCTAGATCTGCTCCAGGAGCTGCCATAAAGATTAAATGAAGTGAGACCCAGTGCCTGGCACAGAGCAGAGGCTTATGAATAGTCACTTTGAAGGAGAGGCAGTGTAGCCAAGTGGTGAAAGCTCGGCCCCTTACCAGCTGTATGGCGTTAAGTCACGTTCCTAAACATCTCTCTGCCTCAGTTTCCTCAGAAGTAAAGAGATGATTTTAATAGTACATTCCTCTTTGTGTTATTTTTAAGGATTAAACAAGGTAATGTTAGATGTAGAGAACAAATGTATGGACACCAAGGAGGAAGGGGGGGGTATGAATTGGGAGATTGGGATTGACACATATACACTATTGATACTATATATAAAATAGATAACTAATGAGGACCTGCTGTGTAGCATAGGGAACTCTACTTAATGCTCTGTGGTGACCTAAATGGGAAGGAAATCCAAAAAAGAGGGGATATATGTATATGTATAGCTGATTCACTTTGCTGTACAGCAGAAACTAGCACAGCACTGTAAAGCAACTATACTCCAATAAAAATTAATAAAAATAAATAAAATTTTAAATTATATAAATAAATAGGTTAATGTTTGCCACTCAGGTTAGAACACTGCCTGGCACATAGCAAGAGGTATATGAGTATTTGTATTTATTAGTATTTAGTATTTATTAATGAGATAAAATAAAGAATTGTCTACAGTCGTGTAGGGTTTGGAATTGGCAGAGTTGAGGGGCAGATCTGCTCCAGCTTTTTCACCGAGGAGCCTAAGCGGGCCCTGTGGGTTCCCCGATCCTGTGCTTGGGCCTTCTGGCCACTTAATGGACCTAATGATTGGGGCCTTTGGGCTGTTTCAAGAATCAGACTTGCCTCTGGCACCAAAATGCTGATAAGCAAGATGCAAATGTTGGCTGCTGTCATGGCGATTCTTTTTCTGGTCGTCAGAATCCCTAACCTCGTGAGGCCCCATAAGGGGCACAGGATCCATTCAGCAACATGAACTGTTAGCCTGCCCTGTGGCTGGCATTGTGCTAAAAGCTAAATATATGGAGGTGAGTTGGAGGCCCTACCCTCCAGAAGCTCACTTTCTCCTTTTTATGGCAGACAAATAAACACCGGACTTATACCGGACAGAGGGTAGTGTTATAGTAGGCTGGGGGGTGGGCATGGTCCCGGGGGCAGGAAAGGCTTCCTAGCAGGGGCATATTTAACTGGAGGCCTAGCTATGCCTCTCACTAGCTATGTGATCTGAGCCAGGGACAGAGACCTCTGTGAGCTTTAGTTTCGTCAACTGTAAAGGAGGTAAAGAGTGATTTAAGCAAGATAATGTGCACGCAATGCCTGAGTGGTAAATAATAGATGTTGCTTCCTGCTCTCTTCTCTCCCAGCCATGAATATCAATGATGACAGAAATGGGAGGGGCTCCTTCCCCCAGATTCAGACCGAGCAAGTTCACCTAGAGGTTGCCATGGGGTGAGGGCTGGAGGCCGGAGGGGCCTGGGATCTGAGCTGTTTAGATCTCCAACCGGGATGAAGGGAATTTCCTGAAGCTGGCTTTGCTGTCCCTCGTTCCTTTTATGAAACACTGGCCTCTTCCTGCATCCATAAAGATGAGGACATTCTTTTGCAGGGATTTAATTTTGGGGCTGCATGCCTGGCCCCTGAGAAAGCCCAGGCTTCCTCCTCCTTTTAAATCTAACCCGGGCAGCTTTGTGCGCTCCAGACAAGACTGCATTCCCCTTAATGCTCCTGGAATCGCTTACTCACACCGAAATCCGCTGCCTCAGGGCTTTTTCCAGCCAGAAATAAGCCTCCTTTTCATGGGCAATCAGGCAGCAGCCTGGAGCAGAGAGGGGGAGTGGGGGCCTGCATGCCCCGTTGGGTCTCTGTAGACAGTGCTGGGCACGGGGCCCTCCCCTCTCCCTGACCCCAGGCGATGAGCCCTGGGGAGGCTCCCAAGCCTGGGGAGAAGATATGCAGTGACAGAAAAGTTATCTACATCTGCAAAGGGGAAGCTGAGGCTGGGCGTGACCCCAGATCTGCTTGGGTCAATACCTGGGTTTAAACCAGACAGATTTCCTGAATCACCACCCAGAGTCCCCACTCTCTTATGGCTGAGGTCGCCTTCGGTACTTTCCGGGAGCTATGTATCGTGCTGTCCCTGACTCAGTATCTGGGTGCAGGAGGTGAACACACTCAGAAGAGTGGGTCCAAAGGTGGGACACGTCCACCAAAGGCCCCCTGCTCCTCTTCTTGGGGAGGTGACACCCAAGCTTGAATCTCTAAAGGTTGCGTTTGGTGGAGGACGGGGTTGGGGGGTGGTGCGGGGATTCATGTTGCCTCTGTGCCCAGCAGGTCTGGGAGGCTTTCCGCCAGCAAATCTTTATTGTGAGCCCACTGTGTGCCCCATATGCCAGATGCCGGGATTCAGGGGGAATAGGGTCGACAAAGCCCGCCAATCTCTGTAGCACGAGGGGTGGAAGGAGCATGGGCCGTGGATCTGGAAGAGGTGAACTCGGTCCCCACCCTTCCGCTTACTGGCACTGTGTCCTCAGGCAGGTGATCTATTTGGACGGCAGTGTCCTCATCTGCAAAATGTGTGTGACCCTGAAACCTGCCTCTCAGGTCTCTCTAGAGGGGTCAACTGACGTTCTGTAAGTGAAAATGTCCATCCGCTCTCTCGCCTGTGGCCGCATCTGTGAACTGAGGTCTGACTTCTGCCGTACGTCCAGGGTCACTCTGGGTAGTACGTGCAGTGGTTACACACCCTGCCCTCACGACCTGACAGCCCTGGGTTCACATTCTGACTCTGCCACCTACTGTGTGACCTGCTGCGTGGTACTTAGCCTCTTCGGACCCCTGTATTCCCAACTGTAAACTGGAGATGATAACAGTAGTACCTAGCTCAGACTGTGGGTATGATAATTAAAGGACGTAATTCAAAAGTAAATTTAAAAATTATTAAAATTTAAAAGTAGGGGGCTTTGCACAGAGATGTTTCCCATCAGCCCTAAAGAAATGTGAGCTATACTTTTAATATTTTGGGGGGGGGCGGGGTTCGCGGGCCTCTCACTGTTGTGGCCTCTGCCGTTGTGGAGCACAGGCTCCGGACGCGCAGGCTCAGCGGCCATGGCTCACGGGCCTAGCCGGTCCGCGGCCTGTGGGATCTTCCCGGACCGGGACACGAACCCGCGTCCCCTGCATCGGCAGGCAGACTCTCAACCACTGCGCCACCAGGGAAGCCCTGAGCTATACTTTTAATCGTTAATATTCTTATAATCCAAAGGCTAATCCAAGGTATTTTTCAATGTTGCCACATGTATGTCTTTGGACCGGTGCAAAAAAAAAAAAAAAAAAATTGGAAACACGCTGCACAAAGACAGAGTTATGAGGAGCTGTGGAAACCACCCAACACCTTTGGAGAATTGACTGCAAAGCTAGGTGCTCTGTTTGTATTGTTCTGCGCTCAAGAGTGTCTTGCCAGGTGACCACCAGGTGCTTCCAGCATCCCATGCCATGCAGGAGGATGGGAAGTTCTCAGCCCCCTTTCTACACAGCCCGTTCACTGTCTGGCCAGCCCCTAGCTGGCCTCTTTCTGTCCAAAGGAGGTACTGAGTCTCTGGGCTGTCCTGTCTGCTCCTTCCAGCAGCCTCTGCCCGTCCACCCCACGGCTTCTGGAGCCGTTCTCCATACTCCTGGACCCAGAGTGGAGACCTCCAGGTGCTGAGTCCCCTCTGGTAAAAGAAGAGGGGGCCTCAGCCACCTCTTAGAGCAGGAAGGGCCTGGAGGGGACATTCACTCCGACATTGGCCCCCAGGTTCTACTGAGCTTAAAAAGAAACTGAGACATGATAAAGGTTAAAGATTTCTCTCGAGTCATAACAGGAGTCAAGGTCTCAGCCAGGGCTAGAAGATGGGCCATCGGACGACCAGATTATAGCTATAGATTGGGTCTCCTGGGCACAGCTATAGTGCCGTGCCTGGACTGGTTAAATCAGAATCTCTGCGAGTGGGACCCAGGCATCAATGTCTAGCACCCAAGGCTGTACAGCACTGCATTAGAGCGAAGAGACCCCCATGTGAACACTAAAGGCCTTGGTTCACATTCTATTCACGCCCAAACCGTATGCCGGAGATTCTGAAGTAATTGACAGCGCATCAGGATCATTCAAGACCCCCAGATGATTCCAACGTGCAGCTACATTTGAGAACCACTGTTTTAATGTAGCGTCTTAATGTAACTTTAAAACTCTACTGTACTCTTTAAGGAAGATCATAATACTTCATTGTAGCCAAAAAAAAAAAAAAAAAACCAAACAAACAAAAAACCGTACCTGTTCAGTCAAGATGCAATCCACTGCGTGTTAATCTGTATTCACCTTCCAGGAAATAGAAGCATTTGTAGTTAAGGGAATATTAATCCCCGATTTTGTCTTTCCAGGAAGGTGTCGTTAGACTTGCTTGCGTGTCACTCGATTAAATCATTTGCCAATTCAACAGGGATTTATTGTTTGCTTTAGTATAAGCAAAGTTTAAAGGATAATTCTGAATCAACAACATAATAAATAACCATCTTTAATATAACAGAAAGAAGATAAATTTAGTTAGTACCATGAAACGTCCTGTGTTAACATATGGTCCTTATAAATTGAGTTTAGTGAGTGTTTGTCATTTGTTGAGGAAAATGTCTGGGATGGGACTTTCTCACGAATCAGACGGAAATTCCTGCTTTCTCTCTCTTTTTTTTTTTCTAAAGTAAGATTGCGTAAAATTCCAAAGCCTTTTAGCCTCTTTATTACCTCCCAACTATGATGAGGAAGCCTCAGGAATAACCACCCCTAACACTCCACTGCTGTTCTCATGGGGGAGACCCTAAATGCAGTCACAGAGAGCACGTTTTGAATAAGGCAAGTGAAGACCTCCCCGAGAACAAAACCCCAAGGCTGCTCCAGCATCCTCCGCAGGGAGCACTGCCCAGGGCCCCCGATGCCCGCATGGTCCTCCTTCCTCCTCCTAGGATCCCCTGCTGCCCTTGGACATCCAAGCAGGAGCAGCAGGTTTCCCCAACACGCAGGTGATCCTCGGGGCTTCTGGAAGCTGTGAGTGTCAATCACCTACTCTTATCAGTTCTCCGTCCAACACTTAGAGTTACAAAGCTGGCTGGAAAAGTGATAAGGGGATGTGACTGGCTGGCAACGACATTCTGATGAAGTTTTGAGGAACAGGAAGAAAACTGACTTTTGATTTCCAGGTCAAAGCCTCTCCATGCCCCGCTGCTTGGCTCCAGCCTCTCCCCAAGTCTCTCCTTTTGACATTTGGCAAGGCTTTTCTGTTTCTGCACACTCAAATGGAGACATGCAGCCCTGGATCGCTATAGAAAGTCGTGGATTCTTTGCATTTTTCAAAAAAAAAAATTAATTGTTTAAGTTAAAATTTAAAATGAATAAATAAACCAAAGTTAGCAAAGTCTTTACCCAACAGCTCTTGCAGGTCTGAGGCAGGGCACCCAGCATGTTCTCCTCCTCCCGGGCTCTGGGGCTCAGCTCACACCCACATGCCATTCATAAAGTCCCTACTCTGAGTCTCCTCCTCCTGCCAGGATTGGTCCTCCAGAGGTGCTGGCCCCAGGCCAGGACCCATCAGCTGCAAATCTGCTCGAGCTGGATGTGTCCACTGTGCTGTGTGGCCTTGATGGGGTGAGGCTAGGGTGGGGTTCGGGTCTAACGGTGAGCTCTGCTGTATCCAAGCTCACTGGCCCATCGTGTCAGATTCTTCCCTCTTGACGGTTGACCATACACACTGATCCGTACACAGACTCTTTGGAAACCAAACACTACTGACATGGCTTCAATTGTGGAGAGGTTAACATGTTTCTCTATGTCAGGATGAAACCAAGAATAACAGCCAGCTTTCAGGAATGGATTTCTACAGAGCAGTGCATTGTGTGAAGTATTGCATTGTATAAAGATCATCAATTTGGGCTTCCCTGGTGGCTCAGTGGTTGAGAGTCCGCCTGCCGATGCAGGGGACACTGGTTCGTGCCCCGGTCCAGGAAGATCCCACATGCCGCGGAGCAGCTGGGCCCGTGAGCCAAGGCCGCTGAGCCTGCGCGTCCAGAGCCTGTGCTCCGCAACGGGAGAGGCCACAACAGTGAGAGGCCCGCATATCACAAAAAAAAAAAAAAGATCATCAACTTGGATCCCAACTGCCTGCCACCCACTTCCTGCTTGTGTGACCTTTAGCAAATGACTGAATCTCTGAGCCTTGGTACCTGATCTCTGAAACAGATAGTACCCCCTAACTTCCAGGATTGCTGTGAGAGTTAAATGAGAAGAGGGATGGAAAGTGTGTATGCTTATATTTAGGTTCAAATCCCATGTCAGGCGCTTCCTGGTGACGGAGCCTTCAGCAGGTCTCTTAAACTCTCTAAATTTTAGCTTCTTCTTTCGCAAAGTGGGGATTCTAATAGCTACCTCAAAGGGTTGTTCTGAGGATTAAAATAGATATATGGTACGAGGTTAAGAGCATGGCCCTTGTAGTTAATTGGCCTGGATTTAAATCCTGACTTTGTCAGTTACTGGCTCTGTGTAAGACACCCAGCCTCTCAGAGCCTCACTTTCCACATCTGCAGAATGGCTGTGATTCTCCTGACAATCCTACCTCAGGGCTGTAGTCAAGGTTAAGAAAACCCTAAGCACAGAGAATTCAACAGAAGTGCAGCTGATATCATTAACAGGATAACACAATCACCGACAGTGACCTTGTCACAGGAGATGCCCACCAGGTGGCAGCTATTTCAACTAATGTCCAAAATGTGCATGGCTTGGGCCACTTGGTTGGTTTCTCCAGGGTCAGGCCAGTCAAGTCCTGTCCTGTGGAGCTTCTGTTCCATCTGTGTCCTATAGAGAAGGCACCATATGATGACCCCACAGGGCTTTGGAAACCAGGACCAAGCGATCATACAGTCCCAGCCTTCTGACTCTTGAAGGTGAAGTATCAAGGTCCAGGGCTCAGAAAAACAAATGGAATCAGGGTCTCTGGGCAATGGAACAATCGAGCCAGTCCCAGGACTCGAGGAGGTGAGTTCAAGGAGGCCAGGTGTGTGGGAAGAAGGAAGGCCCTGACCTGTGATGGTCTGAGCTCACTCCAGAGTCCCTAGGGTCAGCCATTTGGGGAACCTAGGACTATACGGTGACAATACACGTGTACCTATGTCGTCCAACTCCCTTGTTTTACACATAGGGAACCAGAGTCCAGGTTGAAACTCAGCCAGAATCCCAAGGATACAGCTCTCTTGTCTTTGAACCTAGATCAGAACATGTATATGGTGCAGATCAGAAGCACGTGTTTGCAGAGAGTGGATAGGAGTGCTGAGCAGTGGGAGGAGGGTGAAACTGGCAACTGACCAACCACTGGACCCACAGGACCTGGTCAACACCCCCCAAAGACCCAAATTGTGACAGAAGAGAAAATGCAGTGGTTCATTTCTTCTTCCATGAAAGCAGTTGCCCCACTGCAGGGATCCCATAATCCTTATCTTCACAGCAGGTGCCATGGTCTCTGTAACTCTAAACAGGAGCTTGGAAACCAGGAAGGTACTCTGGAATGTTCAAATGTGGAGGGTGTCTAAAAATACAACTCCTTGCCCTCCTCCATGGCCTATCTACAAGCTAATGCTTTGGCAGGTGGAAAGAGCTCAAAGACGCCTCTCCTCTCCTCTTGCTTCCCTCGTCCAAATGATGTTCACAGTTGGATGTGTACATAAATATATATATATATATAGTCTTATAACCTTTCCATGGGATTCACTTGCATGGGGCTTTTTCATTATCATTCGATTCATCCCACAGGCATTGATGAGACCATTTATTGCCAGGGATGGCTCGAGCCATTGGATAGAGGAGGGGATTCAGTCTCTGAGCTCAAGGAAATGAAAACCCAGGGCTGATACTGACCCACATGCTGAAGAGGGCCATTCACTCTGTCTGGGGGAGACTGAGAAAAGTGACTTTTGACCTCTGCCTAGGAGCAGAGAAGCGGGAATGGATTGAAAGGTGAAGGGAGCAGCTTGTGAAGGTAGGAAGATGTGAAGCAAGGACTTGGTTGGAGACCAGCAAAAAGCCCACTGTGAGGTGATGGTGTAAAATGATGCTGGAGGTATAAGATCAGGGTCAATCACAACACCTTGAACATCCGGTTAATTAGTTTGAGTCCTACCTGGCAGACAACAGGAAGCTCTGGAGTTCTGAGGAAAGTCACATCTGATTCAAGGAAATAAGGGCCAAAGGTTTGGAAAGAGAAGGGCTGCAGAGGGTGGGAAGAGTTGGAATTAACACAGTGGCAGTCGCAATGGTGCCCTTTAAATTTAAACTTAGCACATTCTTTAAATAACTATATCATGAAAGTAATGATACTTAAATTTGGATAACGCCTACAGTATGTAGGTGCTGCTGGACTCAGCTCATCTTCATATAGTATTTCATTTCATCCTCTCAACAACCCTGAGCAGTGTGTATCTGGGGTGGGCTCCACCCTTCCTGGGGGCAGCAAGGGTCATGGGAAGCTATCAAGGCAACAGAATGTCAAACTCAGAAAACTGTCCCAGGAGAACGAACTCCATTCCAAGGTCCCTTCTAGATGGCAAAGCCACCAAGTGGGAAAGGGGTGACAGTCACAGGGCAACCCTTGTATTATTCACACAGGTCACGGCTATGCCAGAAGGGGAGACCCCAGGCATACACCATGTGCAGGACAGGACACCCATGGGCTGCAGGCTCAGGACACCAAAGCTTTGCTCCATTGGTCTTATCCCCTCAGCTCCACAACTCACTCCAGTCCATCTTCCCTGGCTAAGTCATAAGACCATGTACTGATCTGTCTCAGTTAGGACTTTATCCACACATGGTTTTTATTACTAAAATGCATCAACACGAGGAAGGGACCCCTAGCCAGAGAGTCTGGAGGGGCTGCCTGTACAACACAGGTTGCCCCCTGGCTCACTCACTCTGTGGCCCCAGAACTGAAACACTCTCCAGCCTCCCTCTCCTCCTTTTGTTGTGTTTTCGTGACTTTTTACCAAAAGACATTCTAAAACCACTTATGGACATATCATGGGCGCTCTAAATATATACCCTCTAAAATATACTTTCATGGACATAGTTGACTTGAGTTTTCCCACTTCCAATACAATAAATTTTCTTAGGGACCAGTTCTACTCCGAGCATCACCATTTTCTTTTTATAGAATAAAAAACAGATTCAGAGAGTTTAAGTGACATGCCTAAGGCTTCACAGCTTGTCAGAATTGAAGCCAAGGTATTTCTGTCTCCAGAGGTTTCTCCTACATCACCCTCCCTTTCTAAGTGCACAAACAAGTGAATAGGCATCACCTTCAACACTTCTCACAAACATTCCAAGTCACACATGCCATTTTTTTTTGGAATTTTAGAATTTTATTTACTTTTTTATACAGCAGGTTTTTATTAGTTATCCATTTTATACATATTAGTGTGTATATGTCAATCCCAATCTCCCAATTCATCCCACCACTATCACCCCCACCCCCCACTGCCACTTTCCCCCCTTGACATATGCCTTTTAAAACAATTTACTGTTCATTAGCCCAGAAACCAAAGGACGGTCATGGTCAAGGAGGCAGGCTTGAGGATGAAGCGAAATAATTGCTGAGCTGCTGAATCACACCGTGCTCATCTTTCATGGGCACCCCTTCCAAGAAGTTCCCCTGCGAATCCCACCTGGTGCTTTCTGTAACTCCTTTGGCCTTGGTTGACTCTCGTGGGTTATGAAATCCCCACCTCCCAGGTCTCCGGCTGGGCGGTCTGTCACAGTCACTTTGCATCTCACATAATCCTTTCCTGCCGGCTGACTGGCTCCACTACAGCCTGTCTGCCCGCCAGGGTTAGTAAGTTCCTTATGGGTGGTGCTGATGGCGACCTGCAACCGGCCAACTCCCTCCCCCCAAAGCTGGAGAGATGTACTTGCCCCACGGTTGGGGGTATAACAGGCCGTGGAAGGAGCGGGCAGCATCAGGACAGGTGGAGGGAAGGAGAATGCTGAGTGCTGGGCCCCTTCCAGAGCAGGCTGCCCTGCCCGGCTGCATTCAGGGGCCGCGACCTGTCTCCTCCCCGGTCTCCATCCGGTTGCGCTCACTTCACCCAGTTTAATGCGCTCAGGAATGTGCTCCGTTGAGACACCCAGTGTTTGCTTTGGCCCCTTTGAGCTGAACCGTGCCCCGGGCTCTGCTCATCCACCTGCAGGCTTGCTCGATTCAGTCTTCAGAGAACATCCAGGGGCAACAGGTGACCAACGCCCAGCACAGGGCTCAGTGCCTGCATTTAATATGTTGTGAAGCATGATAAACATCCACCAGGACTGGCCTGAAGAGATGGCACGGACCCCGTCCTGGGAGCCAAGGAAGCCACATGGCTTTGAAGTTGGTTTCAGCTTGGTTCCTCCTGCCTCAGAGCTGGAGGTGGCAGGTCAAGAACCAGCTACTTCCCTCCCTGAATACTGCTCTGTTCTGAGGGACACGGGGAGCATCTGCTCCCTCTGAAGCCCACGTGGCCATCTGAGTGCTGGTCTAGGAAGCGCTGTGTGCTGGCTCTGAGCTGGGGTCCTGGGACGCAGCTGAACCAGAGCTCCTGGGCTGGGGAGCAGGGAAGGTGGGCAGGCAAAGCAGCACACTCGATGTGATAGAAGAGAGAAATAGGGGCGTGGAAAGGGGGCCCACATTCCCAAATCAAACTTGGGATCTGGTTACGATTTCATCCTAACTCGGGGCCTCAGTATATAAGAAAAGACAAGAAAAAAATTGATTTTGGAAAACCTGGGTCGTCAGCTTGAAAGGGGAACAAAACTCAGAGCCAGTCAAGGAAACTGTGTCCAAGCGCAGGCAACTGGACGGAGACTTTGAGCTGGATCTCAGGGGGAGGGTGGGTGGAAGTGGCTGGAGAAGTGGCCCGGCACAGACCGGGAAGTGTCTAGAAGGCCAAGCAGAGGAGAGTGGCCTCTGTCCTGGAAGGTGTGAGGAGCTGTGAAAGGATGTGAAATAGCATCTCACACACCTGTTTGTCCTTTGCTTAGTCTCTGTCTCCCCCACTTGAACGTAAACACCGGGAAGACAGGAACTTTTTCTGTTTAGTTCCTTGCTGCTTCCAACGTGCCTAGAACAGAGACTAGCAGATAGTAGATACTCAATAAATATTTGGTGAATGAATGAATGAGCAGGGAAAGGATTTCTTGAGAGAGGGGCTATTGAGGAAGTTAAGCTTTTGTTAATACTGGTTCTGGTGCCAACACCCTTCTGAAAAAAAAGACTCAAATTTGTTGGAGGGAGGCAATTGCTGGGGGGTTAGAAGACCAGGGTTCAAGTCCCAGATCTGTCCCTTGCTCTCCAGCAGAAAGAAAGAAAGCCAAAGGTACAAGCTGCTTTTCAGAAACCTCCATGCTCAAGACGCCATGTCACTGCCAGCTTACCAGCCACCCTTTGGCAAGCTTCTACACACTTTTTCTCAATGGGTTGCTTCTGAGTCATGGGGAACACTCATAAACACGTTCTATAAAGACCTCACAGACACATCCCACCTTGTTCTGGGAGCCTCAGGGCTGCCATTGCCCTCACAGCCCACTCCTGTCTCCTCTGCCCACATTCAGAGCTCTGTACACACTGGTCCCCACCCTGGTATTTGTCCAAGATATTCTTGCATAAAGCCTACGTCTCAGCCACATCAGAACAGCCAGTGAAACACAAACATGTTCTCAACGTGCCCTTTTCCATACCTCTGTCCATCATGGTTTTCTTCATGCACATTGCCTGTTCTACCCAAATTCAAAGCCGAGCTCAGTTGCCTCTGAGATGCCTGCCTGATCCTGACTGTCGGAAGGAAAGCCCTCTGCTCTGTTCTGGCCCAGCCCTGCATTCACTCCTTCTCTCTTCTGGTCTTTATTTCCCTGTGTCTCACTCCCCGTGTAGTTATTGTTCACTACATCTTCTCTTGAGTTGCCCTGAATGTCAAGTGTTCTGTCTGCCATGGTGGATGCTTGCAAAAACTTATCAAAGTGGGTGGTGTTGCACCTTCTAAGATTTCCTTCCCTACAATGACGGTACAGACAGAATGAGGGAGGAAAGGTGAATTTATGAACCTTCAGCTAATTGGCATTGGCTGGGAGCATGTCCATGAGAAAACCATCAGGCCATCCTCATTTACACAATACTCTTGGGCATCTAAGTTCCACACATGACTTTATTTCCAACCTTGAACTTCTCCCTCTTGGGGTCTTAGTCATTGTTCTGTCCACAAACTTCTCCCACATTCCATAAGTTCCTCCAACATCATGTGATCTCAACATAGTCACACCCGCATGTGTCAAGCCCAGGTCTCCAGCCTCTTGCCGAAAGAGACATCTCCTTCTAATTCAATACGATCTCTGTCTACCAAACACAATGGAACATCAAAAGACTCCTAAACCTGCGTAAGTACATGTGGAATGTCTCTCAAGATATATTTCTTATGCACTCAAATACAATGAGCAGCCAAGAAAATCAGAAAAAAATTCCATGCAGCATCAGTAAGAGCAGATGTTGTCAACGCCCCACCCATATCCTCTTGGCGTCACCATTCCTGTACATGCCCGTGGCTGCAAACATCTGCAATGCTCTATCCAAAGGATTTTTCTTGGCTTGCACCAGGGACCAGCTGGACACGCTGGGGAATTAACACCTCTGGGGGGAAAATACCCCAGAGACCTCACCCTCTGGTGGGCAACTCTGAGATACATTCTCCCAGAGGTCTCCAGCAAGACTGAGCCCCAGTTGCCCATGGTAGTAACTTGCTCATACCCTCTGTATTGGTCTCCTTCTCTTCCCTGTCTCACTTCCCCAGTCAGCCTCCTAACTAAACCAATTATACTCAAGTCTTTGTCTAAGAGTGTTCTTTGGAAGATCCCAGCCTAAGACGATCTCCCTGCTGTTTTAAAGCCCTTCTGCCAAGAATATAATATGTGCTTCTCCTCCATGCCCAAGCCCTCATTTCTATCTGGAACCAGCAGGAGAAAGATGGAAGAAATTCTAAAACAAAGTAAGACCCTCAGGGATAGCAGTCCCACATCATCAAATTTTAGAACTATGATGTCTACAGGGATTGGCCAAGTTCAGCTCTGTACTTCTCAAGTGGGGCATCTAAAGATATCCAAGGAGAAGCAAATTGCCCAGAGTCACCCACCAGGTTAATGACAGAGCTGGAACTAAGACTTGAGTCTCTCCATTCTCAATTTCAGGGCTGGATCCTCTATGCCATGTTGCTGTGAAAGGGTTTAACCAAGTGGCAAGTCCCTCCCAAGGTCACTGGTTAAGTTCACAGCCAAAGAAAAACAAGTTCTAACATTCCAGCTCTCTCCTATGAACCTTGCAAACACTTAAAAGAGAACGTACCTAGCCCTTTCCAAGCCCATGTGTCTAGATGGCAAAGAGAAGTCAATTCTAGGAGCAATGATCCACACAATTTAGGCCCAGGGAGGGTTTGCTGTCATGGCAGTCATTCAAGCAATAGCCACATCTCCATACCTCTTCTTGGTCTTGTTCAAGGACACCCAGGGCTTACTAGCAGAGAACAGAGATTCTCACTTTTTAGTTGAATGGTCCAATCCGTAAGAAGTGAAAGATGGAGCTCAAAAAAAATTGTATTCAAATGCTTACATATTTTCCATAATACACCGCACAAAATAGGGCAGCTGCTGGGACAGCAGAGCCAGAGATCGCATAAGAAAGACTGGCATGGGGACATGGGCTTATGTTTCCAAAAGGCAGCGAAACGCTACTTAGATTGAGTGTGGGTCTGTAATTCCGGCGATCCTCTGCTCAGCTGGGTCGCCTCGTGTCCTGTATGCTTTGTCCTGGCCCCACTGGTGAGGACATATTAGACTTTCACAAAGGGGCAGCTTTCTCCTGCAGCGCATGAGAGCTGCTTTTAGAGCTGTGAACCTATCTGCATCTCAGCAAAATATCTTGATTATGTATTGTGAAGGTGGAGTGTAAGCAGGCCCGAAATACTCCCTGGCCCATGTACACAACAACCCAGGTGTGGAAAGTGGGAATCTTCTCATGTCTTCAAATAGCTTTAAAAACAACATATTCTATTAAAAACAATATACTTTGGTCTTCCTTGCTTCTCAGGTTGTCTCCAAATACACTGAAGGCAATCTATTTTAATTTTTATTACATTATTTCTATAAACAAGACATTTTAAAGTGAAAACTGCAAAGTGGATTAAAATGTCCCTACTCTTTGATCCTTCAAGCTCCCTTCTCAGCAGCCCCCTCCCAGGCAAGCAACAGAAAATAGAGTAGTCTACGCCCAGAGACGCTTTATTTGGCGTTGCAGATCACAGCCAAAAATAACCTGGAATAACCAAAATGGCCACTAGGAAAAGTTCAGTGAAAGAAACTGAGGTGCATCCATTCTATGTGAAGTGGTATGGATAGTGTCATGGTTCTAAAACACGTCCTCAAATTCTTTGACACGCACTCCATCAAGAGATGGAGTCCACAGCCTGCCCCTCCAGTCGGGGGATGGTGATCGTGGCTGCCTCGAGGAGGAAAATGAGGAGGAAGGGATGCTGTGTGGCTCCCGGGCTGGGTTAGAAAAGGCCACACAGGGACTTCCCTGGCAGTCCAGTGGTTAAGATTCCACGCTTCCACTGCAGGGGGCGTGCGTTCAATCCCTGGTCAGGGAACTAAGATCTCGCATGTGGCACAGCGTGGGCAAAAAACCCAAAAAAAAAACACACACCCCCAAAATAAATTAATTAAAGTCTTATTAAAAAAAAAAAAAAAAGAAAAGGCCACACAGCTTCTGCCTGTCTCACTTGGGACACTTGCTCTAAGACCCTTGAACCACTATAGACGGAGTCAGCTGCCCTGAGGCGGCCGTGTAGAGAACAGGATGCCCCAGAAACCCAGCTGTGTGAGTCTTCCCAGCCCAGGCGCCAGATGTGAGAGCAAAGAAGACTTTGTTCAAGGGAACCCTCACCCCAACTGCCTGATTGACCGCACATGGGAAGCCCAGCTGAGAAAAATCAACATTGTCATTGGTTGAAGACACTGTTTGGGGGATGGGTTGTTACATCACAATGAATAATGGAAACAGAGGCTCCAAGAAGTGTTGGATTTTATTCAAGGTCACATAACTAATAAGGAGGAAAGCCAGAGCTGGAATCTGAACCCTGGGTCTTCAGTGTAGGGACATTGACAAGCTGACAGTCTTTTCTGCTACAGCACGAAAGAGTTCATGTTGCTTGGTAAACAGAAGGAAGATGTCGATCTATGACAGAACCCTCCTTGGTTCCTACGTGACTTTTTCCAGTGTATCAGTATTTGGGGCCAGCAAGTGTGCAAAGTACAGGAGCACCGCTGAAGGTTGCAGGCTGCTAGGAAAACAGTGCTGGGATGGGATGCCCCTTGTGCCTCTCTTTACCTCGGGGCTCAGTCCACCACATGGGTTCCTTGGGCGATGTTTCCTGCCCAGGTCTCCCTGGTATTTGTGGATTTTGCTCTTGTCTCCTGACCTCAGAAGCCTCTACCCATCCCTACATTAGGTCAGAAATGCCCACTCTCCCACAACTGGCTCTACAAGCCAGTCTAAGCTCTATAGACAGAGCTTACATGCCCCGGAGTCCGGCAGTGCCCTGCCTGGTCCAAGACACTCATTCCCCTTACCTGCCTGGCCATGCAGACGTTTGAGTTGGCAACCCTTGACTTAAGAACCAAGATATTCTTCAGTATGGAGATGTGTCTGTCTCTACCTAACCCAGGGCATCCTCTACTGGTTCAACCACAGACTAACTCTCAACCCACCTCCTACGTACTGCCGACTGCAGTGTCCCTAAGGAGGCACAAAATAGGAAAAGCTGCAGGGTCTTCTTTTTTTATTATTATTATTAATTTTTATTGGAATGTAGTTGCTTTACAATGCTATGTTAGTTTCTTCTGTACAGCAAAGTGAATCAGTTCTATGTATACATATATCTACTCTTTTTTGTATTTCTTTCCCATTTAGGTCACCATAGAGCATTGAGTAGAGTTCCCTGTGCTATACAGTAGGTTCTCATTAGTTATCTATTTTATACATAGTGGTGTATATATGTTAATCCCCATCTCCCAGTTCATCCCACCCCCCCTTCCCCCTTGATATCCATAAGTTTGTTCTCTACGTCTGTGTCTCTATTTCTGCTTTGCAAGTAAGGTCTTCTAATTCTACTTATCAGCACCTGGTTATTAACAGACTCTAGCCTTGGTGAGCTTACTTCCTTCTGTAGATGCCTCAAGACATTTACAGACCATCTGGTCTTTCTCCTCCAGGTCCACCAGCTGCGTTTACAACGTTGAGATTAACAACCTCTGTCAGGGCCTCTGTGTCTCTTCCATGAGCATTTAGTGCCTCGTGCCCTTCAGTTTACGAGCTGTGCTACCTTCCTAACAGTCAGAGCACCACTCTCCACTCAGTTCATTCTGCAAGTAGCTCTGAGTTGCCCTTTTTTTTACTTTATTTTTTTAATTTAATTCTTTATTTCATATTAGAGTAGAGTTGATTTACAATGTTGTGTTGGTTTCAGGTGTACAGCAAAGAGACTCAGTTATACATGTACCTATATCCATTCTTTTTTGGCTTCTTTTCCCACATAGGTTATTACAGAATTTTGAGTAGAGTTCCCTGTGCTAGACAGTAGGTCCTTGTTGGTTATCTATTTTGTATATAGTAGTGTGTATGTGGCAATCCCAACAAGTTGGCCTTTGAAAGTAACTATACAACAAGGATGGATATTCGACTTGTGTGCTCCATGCGGTCTAGCTGTGGGGGTCGAAGAGCAAGACCGCACTTGCAGAAGGTCTAGAATTAATGGCCTTTCATTCTGGAAAGTGCCCATCCTGAAATAGGAAGTAAAGACTCCATACTGGGTTAGGAACTGTGGCCTCAAAGAAAGATCTATCTAACTCCTCACTCTTGGTACCTGTGAGTGTGACCTTATTTAGAAACAAGGTCTTTGCAGATGTGATTTTTAAAAATTAATTAATTTATTTATTTTTGGCTACATTGGGTCTTTGTTGCTGCGCACAGTCTTTCTCTAGTTGCAGTGAGCGGGGACTACTCTTCACTGCGGTGCACGGGCTTCTTATTGCGGTGGCTTCTCTTGTTGCGGAGCACGGGCTCTAGGCGCGTGGGCTTCAGTAGTTGTGGCTTGTGGGCTCTAGAGCACAGGCTCAGTAGTTGTGGTGCATGGGCTTAGTTGGTCCACGACATGAGGGATCTTCCCGGACCAGGGCTTGAACCCGTGTTCCCTGCATTGGCAGACGGATTCTTAACCACTGCTCCCCAGGGAAGCCCCGCAGATGTGATTAAGTTAAGGATCTTGAGATGAGATCATTCTAGGTTAAGGGAAAGGGGCCCTAAGTCCAAGGAATAGAGGAAGGAGAGGAAGGAGAAGGAGATTTGAGATGCAGAGATGCACGGGGTGGGGTGGCAGGGGAGCCTACATGAAGACAGAGGCAGAGGTTAGAGTGATGCATCTGCAAACCTGAGGAATGTCAAGGATTTCCAGCAGCCACCAGAAGCTAAGAGAGAAGCAAGGAACAGATTTTCTCTCAGAGCCTGCAGAAGGAACTAACCCTGCTGACCCCTTGAATTTGAACCCCAGACCCGTGAGAGAATAAATGTCTATGTTTTCTGCCACCCAGTTTGTAGTCCTTTGTTACAGCAGCCACAGGAGACTAATACAGACTCCAAAGGCAGGTGAGGGAGGAGGTACAATTGCCTCATCTCAGGGGCCACATGGCCATGGGGAATGGAGTAGGGTGGTGAGGGGACCCTGCAGAAAGCCTGCAGGATCGGAGCCAGGCTGGGAGGTCCCTCAAAAAGGGGGGATCCTAAAGAGAGGCATCTTTGCAAGCTCCCACCCGTCTGGGCTTCTCATTCACTCTCTCTTGACTCTCAATAAACCTTCATTAAAGATTAGAGCTCAAGGTCCGCTGGGTAGTAGAAAATTGAGGGAAGGGCCTGAGGAGTAAAGGGGAAACAGAGTCCCTCTCCCCTGAGAGCAGGGTGATGGTAGCAGGAGAATCACTGGAATGGCTGAGCCCCGAAAGGTGGAGCCCATCACGGTCATGGGCATCAGAGGCAGCAAAGGGCAGAGGAAAGAGGGAGCCAGAGTGCCAGGCCTTGACCAATACCACCCTCTGCACAACCAGGAGACCGTGCCCTGAGAACTCTCAGAAACAGAGCCCTGGGACTCCTTCAGGGGGGTTTGTCCTAACACCAAAGGCAGTGAGTCTTTATCCTATTTTAATTTGAGTCGTTAAGAGACATGTGACCTTGTTCTGCAATCACAGGCTGGTGAGGCCCGAGACATTCGAGACAGGTGAATATGCCTGCAAAGTTTCCCCAAATAGCCAAGGAATTAGCACCCCCGACATAGCTGTGTGAGAGCAACGAGAGGGCACAGCCTTGTTCTGGGCCGGCCACTGCTCCTTTACCTCCTCCCCTACTCCTCTCTCCATCCTTCCCTTTCTCCCCACTCTGCCACTTTCCTCCTTTCTCGCCTTCCTCCATTCCTCCCTTTTGCCCTTTCTGTTCTCCTCTGTCCCTTCCGCCTGCCTTCCACACCCTCCATCTCCCCTTCGGCAGGAACCAAGCCCACGGTTTGCATTTACCGGTGGCCCTGAGGCAGCAGGTTGTCTGCAGACGTCCCTGCCAGGGTCCGGTCCCCACCCCTCTGAGGGCATGTGGCTGCTGGTCCTAGGTGACCAAGCAGCGTGGCCAGTGCCCATCAGAGAAGCCTCAGAGGGCATACGCTCTGAGAAGGGAGGTGCTCTTGAAAACCAGCTCCTCTTATTTAAAAAAAAAATGAGGCCATGACATTCACTCATTCATTCATTCAACCAACGTGGCTAATATAATGTATCGAGCACCTAGGGGTGCCCGCCCAGAGCTGCTGGGGGAGCATACAGTGTAATAAATGCCATAGCGAAACTCTGCACAGGAAGTATGGGAGCACAGAAGGGAGAAATTCAAGTCTTTGGGGGGAGGGGGGTGGGATCAGGGACAATTTATCGAAGGAGAAGGTGACCATAGAATTCACTGTCCAACCCAAGACACATTTGGACATGGGTCCAACCAGAATTGTCCCAGACCAACTGGGACCCCTGGTCACCTTAGCTCTGAAGATTGTTTGGAGGGGGTCCCCATTTGGAAGATAAGGGTACTGTGCAACAGACAAAGTGAACAACATGAGGGTTACAAAAAGTGTGTGGGATTGGGGAGATGCTCGTCATCAGGTGACCTGAAGTGAGGTGGGATTGATGACGGAATGTACTGATAAGACCGGAAAAGTCCATTTAGAGTCAGTCTTTGAAAGGTCTCAGATGCAAAGCCAAGGAGTTCTGCTTTGACTCCTCAGGGATTAAGTATAATGCTCGAAAAATATTATTATTATCACATCAACAGGACACAAAAAACTATAAAAAAGCATATAATCATATTAATAGATGGTTTAAAAAAGGTATTTTATAAAATCCACTATCTACTACTAACAAAAAAATACTCTGTGAACTGAGATTAGAATACTTTCATATTATAATAAAATATCTATCCCCAAATACCAATCAATATTAACCTTATCAGAGAAATACTGCAGTTAGAAAATATGATGGGAAAAATATCCTCTACACACTTTCAATATATTTATGTACATAATATACACACATATATGCATGTACATGTATGTATATTTGGAAATAAACTTAACAAGGAATATGTAAGATGTATGAGAAAAAATGCTAACATTCATTGGGAAACATTTAGAAGACTAACAATTAGAATTATAGAGCATTTTCCTGAGATAGAGATAACAGTATAAAGACATCCAGTCCCCCAAAAAATCATAACCAAATTTATAAGATTTTTTTGTGTGTGTGGTACGTGGCCTCTCACTGTTGTGGCCTCTCCCGTTGCAGAGCACAGGCTCTGGACGCGTAGGCTCAGCGGCCATGGCTCACGGGCCCAGCCGCTCCGCGGCATGTGGGATCTTCCCGGACCGGGGCACAAACCCATGTCCCCTGCATCGGCAGGCAGACTCTCAACCACTGAGCCACCAGGGAAGCCCTATAAGTTTTTTATTTAAAAATTTTCTGAAACAATAAATGCATGGGAAAAAAAAAATGAGGTAACTCTGAAAAAGAAAAGTAGGGAGAGGGAATTGGTCCTACCAAGTATCAATACCCCCTGCAAAGCTACAATACTTAATACAGTGTACTACAGCTGCAAGAAACGACAAATCCATGGAAAGTCCTGAAAAGACTGACTGTGCATTAAGTGACCAGAGTGAAAATAGGATTTTCTGTTCAACTTTGGTGGGACTTGTGGAAGCTAGAAAATTCCCCAAATGGCATGCAGCTCTCTGCCTCCAAAGGATGGAGACTTGAACTTGACCACTATTTTAGGGCTGCCTGTTTGTTTCCTTCTGGTAAAACTTCCTGAACGATCCTTCAGTAAAGCAAGAACCAAGTCAGTGTCGGGGATTGACTGTGAGAAAAAAAACACCAATAAACTGCTCATCAAATACCCCCCAGCCCTGTGGCCCCTCCCCCAGGTTGCTTGCTGCTGGGTGGGGTCATGTGACAAGCTCTGGCCAATGGGCTTCTACAGAAAACGACATGTGCTATTTCCAGCCCCAGTCAGAGAAGAGCCTGGTGTGACCTTCCAGCTGTCTTCTCCTGCCATAGCAACCAAGGAAACCAACTGTTTAAGATGGTGTCCTCACAAATAAGGATGCCTCTGTCAGAACGCTCCCTGCACGGAGCAGTCTCCCACTAACCCTTACTGGACATGCAGTGTGATTGAAAAACCAAACTTTGTCTTGATAAGCCACTAAAATACTGGGATTCATTAGTTACTGTGGGATACCCCAGCCTCTCCTGATGAATAAGACCAGTCACCTCGATGTCAACATTTCAAAGCAGTGGTTCTCAACTCAGGCTACACATTAGAATCACCTGGGAACTCTGGGGAAAATGCCAGCTCCCAGACTCCTCTGAGAGCTTCTGACTTTATCGCTCCAGAGCATGGCTCAGGCAGCAAAATAGTTTTCAGAGTTTCCCAGACAAGTGTACTGTGCAGCCCCAGTGGAAAACCACTGCTTTCAGTTAAGATGCTAAGCATTCGGTAAGATAAGATCACATGTAGTTCACGGTCAGGTCAGCATCTGCTCTACAGACTTGGTTCTCCCCACGAGCCTGTTTTTCACTATGGATTTCTGCCGCCCTGAGCTTGCATACCGTTGCTGACTTTTTTTTTTAATTTATTCTTGGCTGCGTTGGGTCTTTGTTGCTGCGTGCAGGCTTTCTCTAGTTGCGGCAAGCAGGGGCTACTCTTCGTTGTGGTGTGCAGGCTTCTCATCGCAGTGGCTTCTCTTGTTGCGGAGCATGGGCTCTAGGCGCGCAGGCTTCAGTAGCTGTGGCGCATCGTCCTAGTTGTTCCGCAGCATGTGGGATCTTCCCAGATCAGGGCTCGAACCCGTGTCCCCTGCATTGGCAGGCAGATTCTTAACCACTGCACCACCAGGGAAGTTCCCCATTACTGATTCTTGAGAAGCTGCGTGTGTGCTTCTGTGAAGATTTGGTATCCGGCATTCTGAGGCTGAGATCCAGGGGAAAACACCACCTTTGCCCCATGTTAGAGGCACCTCTATAAATACGAAAGTAGGGCCTGATATGGGAAAATTCAACCTGGAGCGTCCAGTCAAGTGTTCTGCACAGAAAGCTATTCAGAACTAAGACCCTCACGGCATTTGGAAGCACGCAGATCCTGCGCTGCTGTGTTCTGATGTCATCTTCCTGTTGGGGTCATGAGGGAAGCTGAGACTGAGTGGGGTTTCTGATACAGGGAGTGAACATTTCTGCTGTCATCAGCCTGGGACCAGGTTTCCGGTAGTGTAGGCAGGCTCACACCCTCTCAGAGAGGTGTAAGTGGGCCCCACTGCATGAGGCAGGCTGAGAGATGGGCAGGGAGATTGTTCTATCAAATCACGGCTCTCCCAAATGTTTAGTAAAGTCTCATCAGAAGGCACAGACTGGTTTCTGCACCACTTGGGAAATTAGGGGTCCTGGTCATAATAAACACCTCTCCTCTCCTGTTCCCCACATTCCACAGCCTCGAAGCCTGTGTTCGTCGTAATCCCCCGCGCTCTCCCCAGCATGGGGCTGCCCTGCAGATCTGCAAATACCTAGCCTGCACCTGCTCCCCTCCCTTCCTGGACCAGCGGCAGATACCACGACACCCCAGCATCCTTTGCCACCAAGCCTGCCCGAGGCCTTGACCTTCTGATCACAGGAATCCAGGCAGCATCCGCCTGCTGGTCACTGTTGGGAATGGCCACCCGACACGTGCTTTGATTTCAGGAACGTGGTGGTGCCAGCTAGACGCAGCAGGCTCACTTGTGTATCGTCTCGGGCCGCTTTCATGTTGCAAAGGCAGAGTTCACAGTTGCAATGGAGATTCTATGGCCCACAAAGCCTAAGATAGTTACCATCCAGCTCTTTGCAGAAAAAGTATGGCGACCCCGAGTAGGTACTGCCCGTCCCCAGCAGCAGCTTCAAAGCTGCCTCGCCCTTCAGAACACATTACTCACATGAAGCTACACCCTCCCCATGTTTTTCAACGGTGATCTGCCATGCAGATCGCCTGCCTTGTCTGTCACCCACACAGGCACCCCCTCTCACTGCCTACAAGGGGGAACTCTGATGCAGCTCGTAACTATTAGCCCTCACCTGTGTGATCAAGAGACTGGGTTAGGAATCAGGAACCCCGTCCTGCTTCACAAACAAGTGTGTTACAAGAACTGTTAGGAGACCAAGGCTGGTCCTCTTCTTATCAGACAAGTAGCTCAAAGCCTCGCCGTGGGAAGGGGAGGTCCCACCTTGAAGGAAGAGGCCTCCACCCCCAGCCCCATGGCCTGGCGAGCCTGGAGAACCTGCGCAGATTTGGGTTCCTCATCCCAATTGATGACCATTCCTTCCCCTGATTGTCACGTGGGGTCAGATCCCAGATGACTCGAAAGCAAGACCAGCAGATTTGGGCTTTGTCTCGTCAGGGTCCTGGGATGGAGGGGTGTGTGAACCAGACTCTTCGTTTCTGCAAATTGATCTTTAACGTGTGCAAAATGGCCATGAGCTGTCCCCAAGTAAACCCTGGCTCACCCCAAAACACCTGCAGACTTTAGACAGTCCCAAACCCCATGCTCTGATAGTCACAGCGAATGTGAACTTCACGGGGTCCCCGCTTTCAAACAGAGCCAATCCCAAGCTTGCTCACCCTGCCTGGCCTCTCACTCCTTCCCAAGGAAACCACCATAAAGGCATTTGCCCACAGCTCCGGTCTCTCCCTCTGCCTCATAACCAACCCCGTGCTTCCTTTGGGTGGCCCTATGTGGCATGCAGTGTTCTCCCCAGGGAACTGAGTATAAAATTATAAAGCTGTACACCTCTTTCTGGTTTCTTTTGCTCTGCATCAGGCCTCACCACACCCCGCCCAAATTCATATGGTTTGAGCAAGTGCAGACCAAGATTCTAAAACTGTGACAGCCAAGGGGTCATTAACAGAGGGACATGAGTGGAGGAAGTGAATTGGAAGTCAGGAGGAATTTCCAAGAAAGAAAAGGATCTTACTGAAAAGAGATGATCACAGACTCAATTCCTTTCCTTGATTTACTAGGCTTCATAGATTAGTTGGGCATTTGCTGGAGATGCTTTTCATCCAGATTTCAGGGAGGCACATAATGTGACAAACTTATGAAGACGTTGGGGTGCTGTATATCCTTCCAGGTGGGCTGGAAACCAACTGGACAACTCTAATAACCAAAGACTATTGATGACAGGCATTTGTCACCTGGAAGGCGGTTGGAGCCACTCACCAGACTTCAACCGTGACTTGGGGGAAGGGGTACAAGGCAAGCTGACCTAATTTGCAAACGCCATGAAGTTGAGTCAGAACTCAACAAGCTGGACGATGAAGTCGGGACCCGTGAGACTCTGACCCAGACAACAGCACAGCCTCGTGATGGAGCACAGATTCCCCGAACTGAGTCTCCCTGGGCTCAAATCCCAGCTCCGTCACTTACCAGCTAGCTATCTTTGGCAAATTGCTTGGGCTCCAACCATCACTAAGTGAGTATCTCCCTCATTAAATCAATGGGTGGGAGGGGAAGTGGGGGGGCGCAGGGACGGGTAGTCTCTGTTGAAGTGGTGGAAAGCCGACACGGAGGCCCTGTTCTAGACAGGAAAGCAAGGCATCCATGTGACTCTGAGTCCCTCAGGCTTTGTCTATAAAGAGAAGCATGACGTCTGAAAGTTTGATGGTTTTCCATGTTGGCCAGGAAACCCCCAGGTGCAGAAGCCTGGCTTGGAGACTGAGCCAGGTGAGGGGTGGCAGCTGTCACCGCTCGTGGGGCTGGGAGCACAGAGAGGGCAGGCGGCAGGCAGGTGTGGCCTGTTGCAGGGAGGGCCAGTCTGAAAGCCCCAGAGGGAGCGAAGAGGAGGTGTGGGCTTCTGCATGGGTGGACTCCCAAACCCAGCAATGGAGCAGGGCAGGGTGTGGTCTGGGGAGTGTCTGGGTCAGATCCTCGGTCACCATCACCATCCCAGGAAATAAGACATCCCAGCAGAGTCAGTGGGCAATTCTAGGCTGATGGGTTGACAAGAAGGCCGGCCTGGGAGCTGGGCCAGTGTGTAATCTCACTGACGGGCAGCCCCACCAGCACCCTAGCTCTAAGTGAGGCATGAGTCACCTTCGGGAATGCCACTCCCCATCAGTCCTAAAAGCCCAGCGTGTGCTGACCGCAAGACGTGATTAAGACCCCAGCCCATCTACTCGTTGTATGATTTGGGACAAGTCACTTAATACTGGGCTGGCCAAAAAGTTTGTTCGGGTTTTTCCGTAACATCTTACGGAAAAACCTGAACGATCTTTTTGGCCAAGCTCAAAGTGTGCAACTGTGTAACGGGAACATCCTACCTCCCAGGGCCACTGTGAGGATCAGATGAACTAATTATAGTAAAATGCTTAGCACAGTGCCGGCCACAGAGCACACTCAACAGTAAATGCCTTCCACCTCCTGCTTCCTATTTTGCAGAAGGAGCCAGAGTGGGACACTTAGCAGGGAGTTTTTGCTTGTACACAATTCATTCTTCACAGCTAATTAAGCTGAAGAAGCCCGGGAATAAACTTTGAAACAAAGGTTAATAAAGTTCTTTGCCCAGTCAAAAAATGGGGCTTTGGGTGTGAAGGGAGTTGAGTGAAACCTGAGACGAGAAGCCCATCACCATGGCCTAGAAGGAGCTGGACCGTGAGGACTGCAGTCCTCCAGTTGTGACAGTTGTCAATCCCTAGGGACTCAGGGACCACGGAGTTCCCATCAGGGGTGGGAAAGCCCAGACAGTGCCCCTGGGACCACGGAGGTGGTTGCCCAGGGACCACGGAGGTCCTGGGAAGTTGTCCAGGGACCACGGAGGTCCCATCAGGGGTGGGAAAGCCCAGACAGTGCCCCTAGCTAGCAGAGGTTTGCAGCGCTCCAAAGCTCAGCTCCCAACCTCAGGCCACTGGGGCTGGAGCTGCCTACCCTTGGTTGCTGAGACTTACCTAGGGGGCTTTTGCCTTCCATTTATCTTTGGCTTCCTTAGTATTTCTCCACATAAACTGGTAAACTGGATGCATCTGCCAAATGTCAGCCATCTAAGTTGTTTGAACGTGTGAACCTTCCAAAGGGAGAGATCCCGGAATTCCTGAACACTGGATGCCCTTGGAGTTCATCTAGACCTAAGAGACTCCTTCAGAAAACAATTAAAGAACTAGACCCTCACTCACACATAACTGCCTATTCATACAAAATTTTCTTTAAATTGCAGGGATTTCACAAAATCCCCCACCACAGATCCATAGATCCCACATTAAGAACTTCATTCGAGC